>NC_086048.1:20237739-20566637 GCF_947568885.1 Cydia strobilella
CTCAAGCACTCGAGCCGGCCCGACTTTGTTCCTCAATCATTTAAGGCCACTTCTGCTCATCGATGTTGTTAAAGTTTCCACTTGTTCGAAAAAAATCATCGCATAACTATTGTTTATGCAATTATAGCCCCTTAGAAATTGTGTTATTTTTGTAAGTACGTAAGTTTTCATTCTGTGTTAAAAAAGAAGATACCTACAAAAGAGCCGCAAGTACGAACCTCTAAACTTTAAACTAACGTAAGAGTGAATGTTATAGGGAAGTGTTGGACTTATATAGTATAGTAGTACTTATATGGAATTACCTACATACATATAGACTTATAACTAGATGAAACTATAAAACTTTTATCCAAATTTTAACCTAATTCAAATTAAAACAAATTTAGATACATTATAATTAACATAGCACATTAACAACATAGCAATAACACAATTAATTAGCAGAATTAAAATTACACTCCTATATACCTAAAAATACTTATAATTTTATAATCTTGTGTAATTTTTATAATCGTCAACATAATATAGTTGGTGGCACTGGATCTTTAAATATACATATTTTTAGTGTTCCGTGCAAAACTTTGTTTTGACAAAAGGAACACTTATTCTTATAAGCATACTTTCAGCTACGTTTGAAGCGAAAGAAAGATCCTGTCTGTACTGTTAACACTTTACATCTGTCGTAAACGCCCGAAGTAGAATTGCAGGAAACTTCAAGAAATATGAAGTCATAAAAATATTGTTCAGTGAAACAAGAGCAGGAAATTTTATTACGTCGTGTAAGTTTTGGAGCAGCTGCTACTGAGGCATTCCACGAGCATGTCGCTTACGACATGCCATTCTTTTAGTACTTTTAGAAATGCTGAGAAAACTATTTTTGGGCTGGTAATGTTTCATGACTTGATATTGACCGGGATAAAGCCCTAAACCTTCAATACCTTTTGTATTGTTTTTTAGCTCCCGATATTTCGACGCAGTTACATGCACCTTGTGTTCTTGTGCCATCTGGGTGTCACCCGTGAACAAAATGCATGTAAATTCTCCTACCCCAACCGCTTTACTATATCCCGGTCAATATAAGTTATCAACCGTGAATCATTCAAAGCTCTTTCATGACTTGGTCAACAAATTGGCAGTATATTTTCGAGCTTTACGCATTTGATTGAGGTAGCTGCCATACAAGGCAAAGCATTTCGTAAGTGACATTCTTGTGGAATGCTCCTACTTTTGCTTATTTCTAAGAGAATGGCTAAAGAGTTTTAGCATTTCGAAAAATTATACATACCTACATAGAAAAGTATAATTTGACTAGTATACCTAGTAGTCGCGGATAATTTTCACTTTTAAGGTGAACACTATTATACCACTTTAATGTTATACTTTAATCACGTCAAACGTTCAAACTCACAAGCGGTATCGAACCTTTAAGTCTAAGGAGAGACTTCGCCTCCTTGTGTGTGTTCTACCGCTTGTACAATGGGCTGTGCTCTGAAGAATTGTTTGACATGATGCCAACGGCCGCTTTCTATCACCGCACCGCTCGCCATCGGCAGGGTGTTCATCCTCACACCCTAGCACCTAAATGGTCGCGTACTGTGCGGTTTAAGAGGAATTTCCTCCCGCGTACGCTTCGACTGTGGAATGAGCTCCCTGCCGAGGTTTTCCCGAGGGGCTACAGTATGGGGTTCTTCAAAAAAGGAGTGTACAGGTTTTTAAAGGGTCGGCAACGCGCGTGTAATATCTCCGGTGTTGCAGGCGTTCATAGGCTACGGTAACTGCTTACCATCAGGCGGGCCGTATGCTTGATTGCCACCGACGTGGTATTAAAAAAAAAAAAACACGTGTTTTTGTATACCTACGCGCGACGCGTTACGGACTTTATAAATTAATCCTATAATACGACGATGACAGACGACCGGTCTGGTCTAGTGGGTAGTGACCCTGCCTGTGAAGCCGATGGTCCTGGGTTCGAATCCCGGTAAGGGCATTTATTTGTGTGATGAGCACAGATATTTGTTCCTGAGTCATGGGTGTTTTCTATGTATTTAAGTATCTATATATTATATATATCGTTGTCTGAGTACCCATAACACAAGTCTCCTTGGGCTTACCGTGGGACTTAGTCAATCTGTGTAAGAATGTCCTGTAATATTTATTTATTTATTTATTTTATTTATTTATTTATTTATTAATACATAAAAATACTATATATTAATTATGCTACAGTTCATACAACTTAAGGGACTCTTACGTTCTCTTTAGTTTTAAATATTGAAATGACCAGGAAAATAATTGGGTAAAAAATATATAGCAGTATTATTGCAGCTAAACTAAGGAATGAACTGTCGCCTGAATAATACGGTTGAATAATGATTTCAACCGTGGCAAATCAATTATTTAAGCGAGTATCTTCGCTGTTTTCCTTTGTACGCGCCCACGCTGCCATTAGACTGCTATCGAGTTACGAGTTGACACGAACAAACAAGCAAACTCTCGCGGATTAGTTGGAAATGAGTGACGTCACGGGATTCAATTTAGACTGCGATTGGGATGTTTAAGCGTTTAAGATAATCATTTCCTCGTACTTATAGGTACGATGTCGAAATAAAATGAGTTTAATTTATAACGCTCGAATAGACTACGCGTGTCGGTAAAATGCAACAAATCAATTAGTATTTACCGAATTTTTTGCCTTTTTGGGTTTGTTCTCATAGTAAAATTTGTTGACCCAGCGTTAGCGAAGATCTCCGTTCTCCGTTCCGGAGCTTGGACAAAAATGATTTCGCATGTCCGGATGTTCTCCTCTGCAGGTCGCATTTCTTAACCGATTGTCGTGTAATTTTGTTAGCAGGTTCGGTAGATACACTAGTTAGAATATTTTTTTCTGTCGATGCGTTTTTTTTTAATGTTCAAAATGGCGGAAATTGGCCTAAGGAATTGACTAATGCGCCAGAAGGGTCTATGTCACTTGGTCACAACTATTGTCGCTGTGATAGATAGATATTCAAAGACTTAAACAGTATTTTTATTTAATTTAAGCTCACAGAGCTAACAGAGCCACTATTAAGGGGCCCACTGACTATCAGTCCGCCGGAAGATATCGGCCTGTCAGTTCTTCGGAACTGTAAAATTTTTGTTCTAACTGACAGGCCGATGTCGTCCGGCGGACTGATAGTCAGTGGGCCCCTTTAAAGTTTTTACCTTTATTAACCACTTTGCATTAATGAATTCAGTTTAACGACAGATTAGATAATAAATCCAGTGGTTCTCATAAAATCATCCTATGTTATTCAGTTAATCATTAATCAGTGAGTTTGGTCGCCAGTTTTACGAGGCGCTTAACTCGGCGCGGTGATGAGCTTAGGATTAATGGAGAATAACGGGCGAGGTATATGGTGTAGTTTACCACTGTGTGCACAATCTTGCATGATTACTTGACGCAGGTGTATATCTCAATGAAGGTATTTTACGATGCGCCCGATATGAAGCTAGGAATATCAACGAATGCAATAATTGGTATGATCGATCTGCCGCCTCTTTTATTAGGCAGATCGTGATATGCCTCGGTTAGTCTTAGTCGGATCGTGAAATGGCGGCGTTTCATGATATGCCTAGGAATATCTCGATATGCCCGATTTTACGATCTGCCGCCGACATATAGGCAGATGTATGTACAGTCGAGTTTCTTTTTTTTGCCATTTTTTTATGTGACATTTTTTGCCACTTTTGTGTTATTTCTAGTCAGGATCACGAGCCCTTTTCATCCTTATAGGAGAAAAAAAGTGTCTCAAAATTTCCATACATTTTTTAAACTTTCATTTTGTTACCGCCATACAAAGTATATGGGGAAATAGTAACACAATAGGAAAAAAACCTTGGGACATTTTGTTATCCCATTAGGATTGAAAGAGCTGCAAAAAAGGTCACATAAAAAAATGGCAAAAAAAAGAAACGCTCAGCAACGTTTTAAATATCGTCACGGACAAAGTGTAAAAAATATGTATACAGGACCTTATTGTCTACAGATTTTTGGCGTTTTGTCCACGTCAATATTTAATACCTTGACAGTACTTGCCAGTACACCTACCTCAGGGTATTTTCATTTATACCCACAGTAAGAAAATGAATGTAGGAAATAGAATACAGCCCGCTTGAAAATAAGCCTCTGGACGTTTGAAACTACAGGGGTGTCATGTGCATCTCAATAACCTATTAAAATTACTATTTTAAAGAACCATTTCTGTAATCTCTTAAGTAAACCTCGGCAGGAAAGAAAAATCCTCTGTGACCGCACAAGATCTTTTAGATTCCAAAGTTCTGAGTTTCTCATTAGAACTTATTTAAACTAATAAAGGATTAAGTAATCAAAAGATCTAAAAGACAATATTCGACTATACATTAGATAGGTATTTCGAAGATAGCAAGTCGCTAAGCTCAGAACAACTACTGGTCAAATCTAAAATCGTGCCATTATCAACCTACTTTCTCATGTGATAGGGTACAATATTCTTCGAGTATGCTATCAAGACTCGCTCGGCTAATATCGGTAGCTCAATAGATCTAGCAGATAATGTCAAAGGCACGGGCATCCAATATTAGTGACAACCCTATCTAGGTACCTTACTACTACTGTTTCGGAAATAACTGTTTGGCGAGCCACAAAATAAATAGGGGTGTCGATATATTGTACGTGTACGCCTGTCTCAACATATTAAGTAGCAGCTACCTGCCTATACTGATACTAGTAGTAACAGGAAATGAACTGTGACTGCAGTGTTTCCGTACCAACATGACCTCTGATGAAGGTTTGACCTTCAAGAAAAGAGCGTATTCCCATCTTAAAGGCCGGCAACGCACTTGCAACTGGACACCACCTCCTCATGGTCTTTCCTGGCTCGCGCAGTACAGACCGAAACGCGGGAGTTACACGTTGTCGTGTCTCCCTACAAATTTTTATTTTTTCGTCCCTGGCCTTTCTCCCATTCAGGGCAGGCCGCATCTTCCAGCACTCCATCCCAAGTTTTGGCTTCATAACACTGCACGTCCACTCAGCGTCGTCTACACCCTTGAGCAGCTGTCCTTACTCTTCATATCGTCTCCGCTTTGTGTGCCAGGAGTGCGTAAAATTGCGCAGCGCGTCGAAATTCTTGCAACTGGACAGTGGCAGTATGGACATGGGCGACGGAAGTTGCTTACCATGAGGCAATTAGTCTGCTCGCTTGCTTCCTATATCATAAAAAAACCGGCCACGCGCGAGTCGGACTCGCGCACGGAAGGTTCCGTACCATTACGCAAAAAACGGCAAATAATCACGTTTGTTGTATGGGTGCCCCACATAAATATTTATTTTATTCTGTTTTTAATATTTGTTGTTATAGCGGCAACAGAAATACATCATCTGTGAAAATTTGAACTGTCTAGCTATCACGGTTCATGAGATACAGCCTGGTGACAGACGGACAGAAAGCGAAGTCTTAGTAATAGGGTCCCGTTTTTACACTTTAGGTTCGGAACCTCAAAAAATGATGGCTAGACTATAAATGAGACATCATTGCTCTACTACCTTCGGTCTTATTATATTACTAAACAGCACACCACTGGTCCATTACCTCTACCTAACTCGATAAAAAGTAATAAAATGTGGGTCCCCACTCCCCACTTCGTTAGAGCCCCTCGCTCGCACGCACCCAATTAAGCCCCTCGCACATGTCGTTAAGGAGGTCGTAAATGCTAAATGTTGTTAATGTCGTCAACATTTGTCGTTAATCTGCGACGACCAAGGCCTGGTCTAGCCTTACGTCACTGTATGTATGGTTATCAAAATATACAACCTACTATCCTTTGCCCGCGACTTTATCTGCGTAGACTTAGTAACCGCAGCTAGAGTAAGAATAGCGCCTGGATAAAGTTTAATGGCAATCATTCAATTTGAGCATTCATTAATTAAAAGTTTTGAATGATTCACGGTTAGTTTCACTTTCACTATTATATTCAACGGGATATAGACCGTGATTACCTCTTGTATTGTTTCGTATTGCCGATTGCCGAAAGAAATGTATTTGTCGCTGCAATTAGCTCCATGCATGAATTTATTTTTATTTTTGGATTCATAATTTATATCGTTGGAACACCGGAAATGATAAAAATACTTTTGTAAACCTTAACATTATTTTATTAAAAAATATTTAAAATGTTAAAAATTTTTGAGCGGTCGAAACGCTCATAATTTTTGGCGCGAATTCGACAGAGCGTGATGACGTCACACGTTGGGCGGCCCAACTGACGTTTGCTACTAATGACACTAATCTGTCGAACGCGTGACGTCACGTGGCGTTTCGAGCGTTTCGCTCACTAGCTTTTCGCGGGCAAATTTTTGTACTTTTTATTTATAATTTTAAGTAATTAAATGGTAATTTAAAAACGGAAATGCATTTGTAACATGATATAACGGTAACAAACATCCGAATAAAACATATTTCGTTCAAATATAAACTTCATGCATGAGGCTAATTAGAATTCAGCCTTCGGATAAACAAGTAAACATAAAATTCCAAGTACCTATAAAAATTCGCACAAGTTTTTATTGTTAGATACTTTATTCATGCTCGTGTTACATATTATAAACAAAATCGTCAAGGTCGGGACAAGGTCATGCCGTAAAAGCGATTTGTCTGTCTGTACACAATCTGCATTTAGAACCGAATTAATGTACAATTTAAGAGACCGTTAAGCTGCGCGCAATAAATCTTCGCTATACTTACTCAACCTCATATCTGCAACAATCATTTGATGGAAATGTCGCTTTTCTTTCATTCGGAATACGGGTGTTTTTGTCATCAAATGAGTGTTGCAGATACGAGGTTGAGTAAGTATAGCGGCGAAATATAAACGTAAGTCGACAAGTTACGCAATGCGAGGTTTTAGAGATGGGACGTTTTGAAGGATATCGATGGACTTGAATGATTGTTCGCCAGAGTTGAGTCCCTAAAATTTTGAGCCTAAATGGGTTTTTGTAATTTGATTTATACTTCGATAACTTAACAATCTTCCTTGTCTCTTTGAAGCTTAAGGCATTAGCAGACGTTTCAAATGTCAATTATGTATTTTACTGGTGAGAAAGCTCTCATTCTATTAAACTAAACATTTTATTTCACAACTAAAATTTTTAAACCAAACTACGAGTAGGTACTCTTACCTTAAATTTACCATTAAAGTTACTAAATGTAGTTACAGCGAACTGCAGTATTGCATGAACACAGAATTCATATTAAATATATTAATAACGGGTCACTCACGTATTTTAAGTTAAAAAAGGCTCGACAAGTTTCACTCCGTACCGAGAAGTGCCATCAGGAGCTTGCGTTGACGGTGACGGACCGGCGCAGACCATAATATATTTAATATGTCTGTGTCACACGGAAGTTTTGTTATGAATGGAATTTTGCGCTACGACATTTAACTTTATGTGACAATGACAAATTGAGGAGGGTCTTCAAAAGGTTTTATTTTTTATGGTGTTCATAGAGAAATAAACACTTTTGAAGAGACTCTCCTCAATTATGATTTGTGATCATGAAAAGAAAGGTTTTATCGTTCTGAACTATCGATATCGCTACACCCCTACCCGTGGAACAACTGTAAGCAAAATGGTCCCGGAGGCGTGCTGGCGCGCGCGGGAATCTAACTCTCACTGATTGGAGACAATACGAATATTGTGCTCGGAATTCTTAAGGTTAAGGCTTAAGCAATAGGAGAGATGAGTTAAGCTAACAAAATGCAAAAGCCAAACTTTAATGTTCTTGCAATTATGGTGAACATTGACCGTATACGCGGTCCAATGGCGAAAAAGGGAGTTGGGAAAGCCCCCGACAGTGTTGGCCGAACGTTAATTGCAATTAACCATTAACCAGTACAAATTGAACCGTAAACCGTAACGGAGGGTTACAGTTTACGGTTCAATTTGTACTGGTTAATGGTTAATTGCATTAACGTTTCGGCCAACACCGGCCCCCGATAAGGTGAACCGACAGTTTGATATGTCAAAATTGTGTAAGGGTAACTTGTTTTATGTCAGAAAATCAGCAGCATGCATACTCGTATTGAGCAATTTAGAGGGCTGCCTCGCACAGCAAAACTGTGGAATGAACCCGCGCTATTCTTGGACCGATATGACCTTCAAACTTTCAAGAAAATAACGTACTCCCATCTTGCATCGGCGTTGCACTTGCAATGCAAACCCTCTGGTTCTACAGGTGTCCATGAGCGATGGTAATTGCTTCAGGCGATCCGTCTGCTCGTTTGCCTCCTCCTTGCTTCGTTCTCTTCCGTGCTGAGAGTAGAGGGGTTTACCTTCTTAAAAAAAATCCAAATCTATCGCTCAATTATACCAAGAATTAAATCACTAAATAGACATGTATAATAGAGATAGACAATCTTCGAAATTCGGTGTACGTTGTAGCTTCCTGCGTACGTAGTATATGTATATACTGTATGTTTATGTGTGAAGCGACGAAAAACTCATCTGGATCTAGCCCCGAGCGTCCCTGGCGTTAGCTATTCACGACATCCCAGACCAACTGAAACACCAATAAAGGTACCGTTCAGATTCAGATAACTCAAGAAATACTGCCGTCTTCATTGCTGCCGGAAATGTCAACGTCGATTATTGATGCCCGGATTTTTGACATTTGCGGCAGCTATGCAAGCGGCAGTCATGTCACGCTGCAATACTGCAGGAATGCTGGTGTAATCTGAATCCGGATGGTTACCTTAAACCAGTTCATAAATACGTAGAAAAACAAAAAATGCCGATAGATTGAACAGGAGTGGTGAAGTGTAACTATTGGTTTTCAATCAATCAATCAATCAAATTGTTTGTTTCAGGCAAAAACCCATAGATAAAAATTACATAATAAACTTAAAAATACATAATTTAATTGAAATTACATTACACTACAATTACATTAAAAATCAAATTAAAATTACAATTTGGAGTTGAAACTCTAGGTCCATGGGGTCCCAGCGCGCATAAGTTGTTTGCAGAAATCGCGAAGCGTCTGGTTGACGTAACTGGTGACCGAAGAGCTGGCGGCTTTCTCGCACAACGTATCAGCATTGCGATACAGCGGGGAAATGCCACCAGCATCCTTGGTACAATGCCTCAAGGGCCTATTTTAGATTTAAGCTAGTTATTAATTTCGTTTACGTAGTACCACTGTAGTTTAGTTTAGTTTTAGAGATTAGTTAAATTACAATTAAAATTAAAATTACAATTAACTATTTACATTAAATCGCCTAAAAGTAGGATGACCGACGTAGTTTTTGGCTGTAGCAACGTTCTTCATGTGGATATTAATTTGTTTGACTAATATTAGTAGAGACGGGCTAGCAGTCGAGTTAAAATGCTTGGTGAATTGATATGCCGCAGTGAACTTAATACCGACTTTGCTGAAAACGTTAGAAAAGAACATTACTTTCTCTTTATCAGTTTGGTGAAATAAAAACAGCCTAACGTTTTCTCTAATTATTTAAAATCAGTGATCAGATGTCCTGTGTGATGAATTTCTGGATTAGTTGGTCTTCGTTTATGAAATCAAATAAAGTGGTAGCTTTGCTGTGATATATGTACCTATATGTACAGTCGCCATCAGATATATCGGAGCGGCTAAGGCGCTCACAAATATCTGAACACGCCTCGATTATCAGGGCGTTAGAGTGCGTGTTCAGATATTGTGAACACCTTGGCAGCTCCGATATATCTGATGGCGACTGTACTTGTGGTAGACTCGTGATTGGGCAAAAATCAGTTCTGAAATAAACGCCGAATGAACAACACCGTATTCCGTTACTTCACCCCTAGACAACCCCCGTATACCATATTGGCGACGAGAATGCCATATTGGAAAACTTTTTTGCTTTGCAATCTTTTTACACTACAAAATTATTATTTTTTTTAAATTAAGAAAAATATTATTTAATTAGGCTTCAAGGGCTATGTTTTTTCACAAATCACCGTGCTGGTGAAATGACCAACAAGTACTATTACTATATGGGATGGAGTGGGGCCATCCCCTCTCTTTGAATAGGGTAAAACGGAAACATGGCGAAAAAGCGAAGTGTACAAACCCTCTTTAGTTATTTTCCCCTAAAACGAAAACAGGGCGAATGAGCCAAACTCCTTGCGCAAATCTGTATCAAAAATAACTGTAACATAAAACGGAAACCTTGAAAGGGTCCTAAAAATTATAATTAAATCCAATCAGTCAAACAAACTTTAATGAATGATAGAATGTTACTAATGAAGTACCTAACAATTAATTAGTAACAAGCTTGTTAAAACTTGTTTCCGTCCAACCCGCACACTCCCGGCGTGAAGTTTGTGACGTCATTATCAGATCGAAAGGACGCGAGACATGCTGCGGATTAAGGTTTACAACGCTGATATAGGACAGAAAGTGCACTAGCGTAATGCGTAATAACCGTTTAAACTTCAATCAATTAATCTTTAATGTCAAAAACACATATCAAAAATTACAATACAAATAAAATTAAAAATACAAAAATCTTCAAATTTAAAATGAATTTATAAGCTACACGTTTTGACTTGGTTTGCAATGCCCGTGCACTGCATTGTATGTCTAAAGGAAAACTGAAGCCTTGATAGCATAATCTACAACTAAATTTACAATACAAAACTGATCACCTAAACATTTATTCAAATAAAGTTCACAAATAGGTACGTCATACCATATACAACAAAAGTAAATGTGCATAACAAAATAAAAGGCGCAAATATAAATGATACTAGGATACTACGCTAAAATATAATGCCATGTCCATCGAACCACATATGTGGTCGAAAACTTATAATTTATTTAAATAATAAGTGTGTGTAATTTTTACGAGTATTCAATTTAATTTAAAAATGGTTTAAAAGTGGTTTACAACTGATTCATTTATGTTTTATTGTATATTAAACATCAACGTTCAGGGTGCTGAGCCAAGCAGCTGCGTCGGGTGTGAGATGCAGCAGATCTTCTGAACGTTGATGTTTAATGCATAATTAATATAATATAGAATAATGTATAACTTATTGCCTATTAACGTATCTATGCCATACGATTAAATAAATAAATTGTATATTTTTGTGACTTTAATTTTATTGTTTTTTTAAGACAGTTGTATTTTTTTGTTAATTTTATCCATAGAGTAACTGATACTAGAGCGTTACTGTCATAGTAAATTTTGTAACCCCAGTAAATTCACTGCCATCTGTCGACACACTTTAAAACTAAAAATAAAGATTTATAAAAATACGATAGAATGTATTTAAATATAGATAAATGATTTTTTTTATTTGTATTTTTTTTTTAATGATTTTGACCCATGTTCTTTTACTGATATGAGTTAAAATTGTTAAATAACAAACGAAACCGTCAACGCGATCTATACGACTGTAGGCCAAAACTAGTAGCGCCCTCTGAACGAGAATCAATTTTTTTTTATTTTCGAGGCACGTTTTTTCCTTAGACTGTATCCATCTATTACGGAGTTATATCTATCTTTGTTTTATCTAAATATTATACTTACTATATAAGAATAGTCCTATAATACAAGCGACTTGGTTTCTTTGGACTGTAATTATATGCTTACATATGTTGTAATAAATCAACAATTAAAAAATTAAAGTTTCCGCTAGCAATTTACATATGATATTACTAATTAATACGCATTCAAGGAATACGTGTTTCGCGATCACAAAACCTAGACACCGAAATAAAAGGTGCAAGCAATTGAAACAAGCAGCGTTTCTCACAGTAGGAAGTGACAGCGCTATTCTGCTCTATGTAACAACGTGCCTCCCAACCACACCGCCTGCGCAAATTAATGCCACACTCTTCAGTATGATTTATCGCTAGTCTTCACGCTATTTATCGTAAAGTACTTATTATTGGTAAGTTTTCATACACGCCGAAACTCTCTATGTCACCTGCAATAATGCGGTTTGCGGAAGTTTGCGAAAGCACGAATGGACGATTTTCATGCCATAATGAGAAAAAGAATCGCCTCTCAAATGTATCGCCTGCGGGGTAGCACCAACAGCTTGCTGGTAGATATAGCCGAGAGGTGGGATTGTCCGTTAGTCACTGGGCGTCGGCTCATCGTCCTGTTTACCGGGACCCCAAATAAGTTTGAAAAAGAAAACTGTATAACCTAGGTTAAGATGTACTAACTCTAATATAAGTCTGTATATAACTAACAATCTATGGGCAATCTGGCCTGAAATAAATAATTTTATTTATTATTATTTATTATTAATAATATTGTGCACTGAAATGGGCAAATACGTAAAACAATTATTTACATATAGACGGCATACCTTTACATTTTAGGCCAATTCGTTGTGTAATAATCAGACATAGTATTAATTGACAAAATTAAATTTCGACATGTCTAGATCATTAATTTATAGCATATTTAAGAAGATAGCTGTCACAAAATACAGAACACGTCCAATATTTACTTTGATTATATTGGTATGTACCTCCACAACCATCTGTTAAATTATTCTGTTGAAAAAGTGTTTTTATAAAATTGTCTTCGGTTACCGCGATAGTTACTCATGAAATAAAACTATGAAAACGGATTATATCGCGTATATTGAATTTATATGGAGCCGGCATAGTTTATTTTTTATCGCGTATATATATATATCTTTACTTGAAAAATAATTATAGTGTATAACTAGCCTTATGAACCGATTTTGCATGTACAACCAGCCTTAAAGTTTGTAGTCTATGATTGTTCATTATTTTAGTATGTGGGTATTTTTGCATTTTGTAATTTTTCCTCAGTCACCCGTTGACCACGAACGCTGTAAAGAGTTCGAAACGTCGGGATGTATTATAAATTCAATATACGCGATATAATCCGTTTTCATAGTTTTATTTCATGTTTTTATAAATTTTAAAGAAAATTGTTATCATTTTATACACCGTGTCGTGAAAAAGGCACTGGCCCTTCAGGAAACCAAAAGAGGACCAGGGCGCCGGCCTGCTACTTGGTGGTCCAAAGGATTTAGAACGAGCCCAATTAAATCCACAGACAACCCAGGACAGACGGTCCTGGCGCATGAGAACGAGGAGAGCCGACCCCAAATAATGGGATAAAGGCAAAGACGAAGAAGAAGAATTTTATACACCGTGTAAAATGTGATCCTAATTACCGAACCGAACCGAACCAGAATATTTTTTTTATAAGTGCTAAAATTACACGTGTAACGCAGAAAAAGTTGTTTTACTGCAAATTGTAAATACAAACTAAAACAAACACGTACACATAAAACTAAAGAAAAACACTAAAAATAACTAGAAAATACACATTATCTATACTAAACTTAAACCCCCATTCCGACCCCCACCCCGTCCAAACGTGCCAAATATACTTGCGGCATTGCCGCGCTGGATAACAAGCGAAAATGCTTATGCAGTGTTTAAATTATTTATTTAATTTTAAATTGTTTTTTAATTTGACACAATAATAACATTATCAATATTATCATAAATATTACAGGAAAAATATAAGCACACCTCTATCTTGAAAAAAAAAGTACTGTACCTACAGTTTTCGTTTTTATATTTAGGCAGGTACTAATTTTTTCAATTTGTCAAGCATTCGTTTTTGTCACGATTTTTTTTATATTGGAAATGAAACTATTGAAGATGCGACTTTCAAACCGGCAAAACGCGGTTTCAGACCTCAGATTGAACAATAGGGTTACGTATGAAATATTATTTGATATTTTCCAGTCGCTTTTCAGCACGTTATGCTAAACTATAATTAAAAATGTCACAGAAAGATATCTACGCATTATATGCACAAACGTACAATAAAACCATTGTTTCTGATAACATGCAGTTTTGCCCCCCAAGTACTGCGAAATGGCGCCGCCACAAAGAATACCGAAAAGAGGGGACGCAGAGAGGGATGATAAACTTAGGGTGCCCAGGCAATGCACATCCCGTGAACTACGTCTCATAGACTCCGCATTGTAAAGCGTTTTATTTTGCGCATTTTAATTTGGTAACATTCACCATATTAAACAAGCTGAGTGCGCTGTGAAAATAAAGTCGACGCCGGAGAGCTCATCGCGTAGTCAGTCAAAAGTAGCGGATAAGACTACGCATGAAAAGTATCTACTTACATATTTCATTCTCAAACAGCTTAATAAAAAGAGATAATATATGTAAAACAATAAACTGTACCAAATTTAATACTTTTAAATGCGAACTCTAGAGAATTATATTAATAATAAAAACTATATTAAAATTATATTATTAATTATATTTGGAAGAGTACTTCAGGGTAGCTGATACTAAACTTCTGGCACGTTGTTTCAATTCTTACTTTTGATGCTGACTGTACGATGATGTATTTTTTTTTTAATTGTATTTTTTTTTTATATTCAAAAATCAAAATCAAAAATCAAAATTTATTTATTTGTAAACATAGGTTAAATATAGTTCTTATACAATAATTTATATTTCACTATGTTTTGCCATTTGGCATACAAATATAGCCAAGAAGAGATGGAGCATGCACTAATTATAACAGATGTCAAACGAAAGTAATATGTTAAATGTCAAACAAAATAAGAGTGTACTAAATTGAAAATTAAATTAATTGAATTATAAACTAAGAGTGTACTTAAAACTAAAACAACTTAAATTCAAAATATGTCGAGTAAATATTCCATTATCGAATAGTATGCTTTTTGTACCAAAAAGTCATACAGGCATTTCTTAAATTCAGTTACATTATCTATTGCAATAATATGTTTTGGCAACTTATTGTATAGGTATATTTTGGGTGCCATCCCAAAGATACTTTTAGCAAGCAAAGCCGAGTTCACGGATTGGATGTAATTTTTTTCGCATCTGCGAGCACTTTTAAACATTGAAAATTGATCGATGTTATTTTTAATGTAAACCGCAGTTTCAAAAATGTATAGACATGGCAGGGTTAGTATATTGAACCTAATGAAATGTGGTTTACAGGTTTCCATTAATTGTAATCTACAAACTGATCTTAAACATTTTTTTTGCGCCTTAAAAGCAGCCTCGCGATCAGTGGAATTTCCCCAGAACATGACGCCATATTTCAGTGTTGATGTAACGTATGCATGGTAGGCAATCAGTAAAGCAGACTCGTTGACACTTTTACTTAGATTATACAATGCATAAGAAAATCTGCTAAGCTTATTGCATACAATTTCAATTTGATTTTTCCACGTCAACTTATGGTCTAAACTTAATCCTAAAAATTTTGTTATGTCCGTTTCATCAATAATGTTATCTTTATATGTCACAGTTAGATCGGGCAATTTGTCTAGTCTTTGTTTAAAATTCATATTTTTTGTTTTAGTCAAATTAATGCGTAAATTGTTTCTGTTTAGCCATTCTATTACTGTTCCAAGTGTCTTGTTTATGTCAATTTGTAATGCATGTGGGTCTGAATCTGAGAATACAATTGTACAGTCATCTGCAAAGAGGACCATGGGGTGATCTATAGCTAGTGGCAAGTCATTGATATAGATAATAAAAAGCAATGGGCCAAGTACACTGCCTTGAGGCACGCCAAATTTTATTTCTTTGAAATCAGATGACACAAGCTGCTCTGTTTTTGATTTTGTACATATCTTATTAATTGTTACTATCTGCCTACGTCCAGTTAAATACGATTTTAGAAGTTCATTGACATTGCCGCGTACGCCATAATTATATAACTTATTTTATCAAATTTACAACTTACTTACTAAACATTTATATTCTCGCCAAACTGTTCCGTTTGATGGCGATTTGCATCAGTACGAATACCTGAACATTGTAAACGGAATTGAGGACGAAACTGAATTGAGCGCCTAATATTATGTGTCGTGACTGTGAGTAGTGAATCGTTACAAAATGCACCATCTAATCGGTAAATGCCCTATGGTATAATCGTAAAAGTATTTACTAAATGCATATAATAAAACCTAGGTGGCCCCAGGTGGGTATGTCCCCTAGACTTTAAGCTTCGATGCGAGACTTTAGAGAGAAATAGCTTTTTAATTTCAAATTCAAGATGACGGAAATGAGTGGACTTATTTTTTGAAGTGGTTTGATTACCTACCTTTTGTACAAAGGCACCCTAATTTACACTGGGGTTATAAAAAATAATAATAACTGAGTTCTTCGTTATTTTTCATGTTGACTAAAATACGTTAAACTAAGAAATAATAGGCAATAATTATTTTTTCGCATCTGTTAGTACAGTACGCAGTATACCTAATATTTATACGTTTTTAGGGTTCCGTACCCAAAGGGTAAAAACGGGACCCTATTACTAAGACTCCGCTGTTCGTCTGTCCATCTGTCTGTCACCAGGCTGTATCTCATGAACCGTCATAGCTAGACAGTTGAAATTTTCACAGATGATATATTTATGTTGCCGCTATAACAACAAATACTAAAAAGTACGGAACCCTCGGTGCGCGAGTCCGACTTTTTTGCCGGCCGGTTTTTTTTGTAGTATAAAGCAAGCTGGGGGCCTTGCCAAGATAGCAATCATTGATATAAAACGCCAAGCAAAACTTTAATAATGTATAGCAATAGTCCCGTGACTTTTTGTAGCATCAGATCTGTGGTCCCGAATGTCCCGATACATTTTAATTAAAATAGGGTTAAGACTTCGTTCAGGACACATTCCTCTAAAGAAGTTCGCTTTTATGATGAAAAAAGAGCCATCCCCGAACTGCGAAGCTTGCAATATTGTGGAGGATGTTCAACATATACTGGTGGAATGTGTACGGAACGAAGGTAAAAGACAATTGTTGATGAAGTCACTAAATATTAATAGGTTAGATGTAGGCGCTTTTCAAAGCATCTTGGCGGCACCAATCTCAGAAGAGGCAAAGGAGATATATTTATTTGTGTATAATTATATTAGTCAGTATACTACTACAGGCCGTAGATGAGTGTAATTTAGATTAAGGTACGATGGGACTGGCGTAATCTTAAGATTAAAAGTCCCTAAACAAATACATGAATAAAAAAAAATAAAAATAAAAATTTAACTTTTTGTCAGGCGTTTGTCGATGTACAGTCGCCATTAGATATATCTGAGCGGTCAAGGTGCTCACAAATATCTGAACACGCCTCTATTGTCAAGGCGTTAGAGCGCGTGTTCAGATATTGTGAACACCTTGGCCGCTCCGATATATCTGATGGCGACTGTACGATTGTCATATTGGCTAGGCACCCATTTATTGTCGAATAAAGCAAAGTAAAAAATACAGCAGCGACACAAAAATATAAAAGTCCACCAAGCTCCGAAAGTTCCAGGCCACAAAGCGTTGCCACTCGTAGGGCCCATTCATTAGACCGCCCCACATGTGAAGGGCGCCTGACCTACTACCGTCTAAAACCAAGGTTTTTAGAACTATTTTTAGTAATACTGTTTCGTTTTGTTACACATGATTTCGTTCATATTCGATCGGCTTGTTTTATTAAATTTCAGTTGTTATCAGATAAGTGAATGATGTTGTAACCAATATTTAATGAAAATCAATGGAAAGCATGAAAAATTACGTTTTTCTTGTAGCAGTGTTTTGAACTGGCAACTTTACATTGATATTAAAGCCTTTCCAGCGCTATCAAGTGTAAAAAAAACCGGCCAAGTGCGAGTCGGACTCACACACGAAGGGTTCCGTACCATTAACTATAAAAACGGTCACCCATCCAAGTACTGACCCCGCCCGACGTTGCTTAACTTCGGTCAAAAATCACGTTTGTTGTATGGGAGCCCCACTTAAATCTCTATTTTATTCTGTTTTTAGTATTTGTTGTTATAGCGGCAACCGAAATACATCATCTGTGAAAATTTCAGCTGTCTAGCTATCACAGATCACGAGATACGGCCTGGTGACAGACGGACAGCGGAGTCTTAGTAATAGGGTCCCGTTTTTACCCTTTGGGTACGGAACCCTAAAAAACGGGAAAAAGGGGAATGTTCCCAACCAACCACGAGGCCATGGGAAGGAGCCGCTGGAACATCCACGTAAATTCACTTATCAATGTGCTGCCGATGTTCATTGTATTGATACAGTGTTCATTTCATCAATATATAAAGCGGGATCGGAGCGCCTATCTATGCAGATAGATTGATAGCGCATCACCGTACGTAAGTCTCCTGCTAAGTTTTACTTCAAGTATAATTCGCCCATGGGTACATTTGTCAATGCCAATAATGCTGTCGGTGTGAACTAAGTGTTGTAACCCTATGTTCCATCTGGTAGATATCATATTTATACGATATATAAATTACTAGCTTTTGCCCCCGACTTCGTCTGCGTGGACTTAGTAACAGCAGCTAAAGTAAGTATAGCGCCTGGAAAAATTCTCATAGCAATCATTTAATTTAAGCATATTATGCACACAAATTAGCAGGCACTTCAATAATTATTTCAATTCCACCCAGCTTTTTACTTTCTTAAGGGATGATTTTCAGGATAAAAACTATCCTATGTCCTTCTCAGGGACTCAACCTATCTCTATGCCAAATTTCATCAAAATCGATTCAGCTGTTTAAGCGTGAAGAGGGAACACACACACACAAGGACAGACAGACAGACTTTCGCATTTATAATATTAGTATGGATAGTATGGATTTAGAGGCACATACCTTTATGAGCAACAGCTGGTCGGAGAGCGCGCGCTCGCCGCCGCACGCCGGGAATGAACCCAGGTACTGAAACAAAATACCAAATTTATCATTAAAGTATTTTTTAATACAGTTGCTCAAAAAGTGCTACTTTACGTAGCTGTTTAGCGTGCGGAAAGTTGGTTTTCGCGAACTAGTGCTTTTTACTTTTCAAATTTTTTTAAATTTATACTTGTTCCAATACATGACTAGTTATTGATGAGTGTTAATATTAGTTTCCTTTAAACGTCGTAATCAACATAAAAACCTACTGTTAATGTAAGAATACGAAAAAATACATATTTTATAATTTAATTACTTACCTCATCATCATTATAACATGTTTATTTTTTAATATTGAATATGGAAAAACCGTTCTTAATAAGTTGTCTGAATGTAACGGAATAGCTGTCGAAACGCCTGTCAAATAAGAGGCGTTTTAAATTTCCAAAGTTTTTATTCCTTACTTGTTGTTTGTATTATTTTTTCGCAACTGTATTAAAAAACGTCGGTCGATACACGTGCGGAAATGTTCCTACGGCTCATGGCAAGATATCTCGGTACTCGTAATGACATACTTTCCGCACTAGCATCGAAATGTACTATTAGATATTAGGTATTTTTATAGGAAAGTCACTATTGCTACCTTAAAATGAGAGGAGCCAATCGATGGGCCGACATTAGTTTAGTTTACTGTACGTTTTATTCGGCGCGTTTTTGACACGGACAGTTGGACATAATATATCTTACTTTTGCGAACTGCAAGATAAATTTGTGGGTCATACTAAACAACAATTACTATAGAACCAACCCAGAAATTGCTAACTACACAGTTACTTGATGTGTTTCTTGTTTTCTTTGGAAAAGCTAATTTCACTATTTCATTGTTGGTCTTATGAAAGTTGTTCAGTGTGTGACATGTCATTGTTTACACAGTTAACTAACCATTTGTATACCTACCTTATTGCTAATATATAACGTCGAGTGTTATTGTTAATTATTAATATAGTTATTCTCGTCCCAGGATGTTCGCAGGGCATGTACCTATTACTAAAGGGTCGGTTTAAAACATGTGCAAAACATCATGATATATTTACTAGATATTTTATAACATAATAAAACCAAGCAGTTTTTAATAACTGCAGAAATTAAGATTTCAATTGCACTTTATACTACTCATTATGAACTAGATAAATTCAAATAAGCCTACGTAGGTAATCCAATTAACATTGGCTTCAATAGCTTAGATTACTAGCTTAAAGAATGAGTGAAAGAAGGCTAACAAAGAGAGTGTATAAGGGAGAGGTAGAAACGGGAGTTGGAAGGGGCAGACCTCGGCAGACTTTCTCTGATCAGATCGGGGAAATCCTGAAGAAAGGCCAGGTCAAGAGCACCCTAAACCGGCGAGCGTGTATGAGGAATGTTATGAAAGTGAAGGAAGCGAAAGAGGTATGTCAGGATCGTAGCAAGTGGAAATCCGTGGTCTCTGCCTACCCCTCCGGGAAATAGGCGTGATTATATGTATGTATGTATGTATGTTCAATAGCTTAAAACCGCAGTTTATTAATAATACGATGCCAATAAACAGAAAAATTGCCATACAAACAGCAATCGTGACAACTTTATGTTTAAGTTGAATATAATATGTAGCAGATACTAAGCATATGAAAGGTTAAAGTTCATTAAAGCGTAACAATAACATATGTTCAATTAGGTGTATCGAATCGGCATCGACAGCCCCTGAGATCGCGTCACATGTCTTACGTACAATAACCACTAATTAAGCTACCCTATGAGGGCTACTTTGTGCTCTGTGAGGGAACATACCCCACAATGATGTTCTTTTCAAACGTTTATAGGGTGCAAGTGAGTCGAATTTATTTATTCGTATGGCATTATGATTCATGAGTCGTTCTACAATTATGTTTATGAATTTACAAATTAATGTCTAGGTATAATTTGGTGGAACCATCGTGGCGAAAGGATTAGCCGCTCGATAAATGAATACCGAACGTTGCCCGGGGTACGCCAGACGCTGTGTTACTGCTCCGTAGCCCCTCAGCTCAATGTACCTGCGGCACAGCAACGCAAACAATGGCACATCTACTGGTGTGCCCCGCATGCCCACATCACTGCTCGGAGCTGGATCTGAGGGACGCGACAGCCAGGGCTGTCAATACGGCTGCCTACTGGGCATCCATCGTATGAAAAGGAACCTCGACACGAAAAGAAGAAGAATAATGTCTAGGTTCTTCACCCATTGGGCTGCGTTATCACTAAACGCTATTAAGTCCAGAGGGTCACCAGGGTACATTCGTTTTGGGCACTCGTGAATTATATGGTGGATAGATTGTATAGGCGCTCCGCAATCGCATTCCGGTGAGTTTTTCCACCCACACCTAAACATGAAATCGCCAGATCGACCATGCCCTGTGCTAAATTTATTAAGCTGGCACCATTCCCATCTTGGGGCCGAGAAGCCTTTGGGCCTTTCAGTGGGATTGTAGTCGCTGTAGGCTGCAGGCAGGTTGGAATTTCATTCCTCTATCCATTTATCTCGGACGTTGAAGTTGTCCTTCATTAGCTCCTGTGCCGTTCTGTAATAGGCTGGCAGTTCTGGATTTTTTAAAATTTTGGTAGCTTCGTTTAATAGGGCTTGCTGCCTTCTGAGGTGTGGTGGAGGTATGTGGCTCAGAGTTGGCAGCCACTGGATTGGGGTCCACTGTATGGTTCCAGATATGCAGCGCATGGCTTTCCGCAGTTGAACATCTACCTTCTCCACGTGGACACTATTAAGCCATACGGGTGCACAGTATTCCCCAGCAGAGTAAACCAAGCTGAGACCTGTAGTCCGGAGTACATCTGCAGTAGCTCCCCATGTTGTTCTGGTCAGCTTATGCAGGATATTGTTGCGGGTCCCGAGCTTTTTGCTTAGCTTACCATACACACACAACACATACCTATTTGTTGTTTTAGTACTGAAATATTAAGAACATTTTGGTGAATCACGTATCCACAAGGTTGGCACAAACTACCTACGTCATGTCAGTTTTTAAGTCATTATTCGACCATTTTGTTATACCGTTTTATTTTATAACAACGTATGTTGCTAGTTTCTATGCTAAATAACGAGATGATTGATTGATGATGATTGTACCAATAAATAAATAAATAAATCAATCAATCAATGCAATATGCAACATACGGTACGGAAAACCTTTCCCGTTCGACTCTCTAGCTATCACAATACGTTTTTAGACGTAGGAACTAATGGACATTGTGTACAAAATTAACTACGAGCATTCACGGAACCCACTAGGGAACTAAAATTGAATTGGATTGAGGTGAGGGAAAAATTGTTTATAGGTCTGTCTAAATGGACACGGTTGCTAAAATTACAATTGTTTTGTTGGCCCCTTTAATTCTCCGGTAGAATAGTAAGTATATGTATGCCAATTTGATTAAGGGGTGTAGTTTGAGGGGTTGGTCAAACGTATTTAAAATATATGTTAAACTTGCAAGTAAAGCCGCTTGTCAAATAAATCTATATATAATAGGTAGACATATACACTTATCATTCTGATAAAAGTGATAAAAGCAAAATATTGACCCGATTTCGTTTTTCTTTGTAAGAAATCCTCTATTTTCAAAGATGCCTAAAATGTATGTATCTCTCGTATTCCGCGGACGCTACATAGCGTCAGCTGAAAAGTTACCTCTAACTCCCACGGACTAGAAAATATCAGGAAAGTTAAAAGCCCGGAAGGGCTCCAGGAGTCCGAGGACTTACAGGTTTTAACTTGGGGCTCGAGGGTATAACAACGAATATTATTAACGCCTTACTTACCAAAATATCAACATAAGCTAATCAACTTGTTTTTCGCTAGCGGTGGAATACATGACACCAACATACATAGACACAAAGACTACCCAGAGTCCAAAGAAAATATATATTTTCCTTTTCCTTAAACTATATTAAGTAGCAACAGTAAGCCCGAGGTTGTAGGATGACATACGAACGCCACCACAATGCGACCGCAAGTTCGCGGTCCGGTTACACCCACGCTTTTGTAAAGAAAAGGGCTAGTTATTGCACATTCACACCAAAACAAGTCATAGATAATATAATAATATGGCCGCTTTGTTTATCAGGATCAGATCAAAATCTAAAGGAAAACGCCCGTCGCATTTGGAACGTAGCGGAAATCGTGTCTTAGGTTGGTATCTGTCCAAATTCTTAGTCCAATGTATGGATGGTAAAGAAAGGATCGGAATCTCTTATGGCAGAATTGTTGTAAAAGTGACCGCGTTAAGCTTTAAATAACAGTTCCTAATCTCTCCGGTGGCGCTAGTTAGGCTCTGGGACATGAGTATAACTTGAACCATATAAGGCAACAAATAATCCGACCAAATTACGTAGGTTGTTTTTGGTAGTATTTCGGTGTATGGTGGCGCCGCCTAATTACTGTTTTTTGATGGACACTTTTTATACATAGAGATTTGGCTCCTTTATACAGTCTCCATGGTCCAATGTGTATTTGTCCTACATTTTGCTTAATAAGGGAGTGAGACGCAATGACATTGAACCATGAAATTAGACAAGTATATAATACCAAATAATACCATCATTACAATAAGACGTGAATGTAACAGTTGTATTTTAATTTTCCTGCCCATGCAACACACGGTATTTAATTAAAGGCGGTAAAAATATCTACCAATAAAATTAAACACCTATAATAATATGCAATCTAAAATAGTTGCTGTATTTTTTTTTTGTTACTTTGTAACGTGTATTAATCGAATCATTTATATTTAGCAAGCCAGACTATTCTACAACGACATCTGTCTGTTGGTGGCGAAACTACGAAAACGAGAAGCTCGCGCGTGCAGCAGTGTTGTTACTAACCAAGAGTTCAACAAGGTACTGGAAAATTCTTAGAGATGTCGCTAGGCTACTCTTCTTTAAGAGTACTCGTAATGTTTTACCAAGTTTTACTGTACCTGCGCAAGTTAAACAAAGTTAAAACTTCCGCTTTGTTGAACTTAGTAATTTATTAGTAGCAATTTTAAAATTAGATCTGCTACGTTTATTTAGTCTTCACGAGTTTCAATTTTAGAAGCAGAAGTTGAACTTGAGCGTTCTATTAAGTTTTTTGCAACTTTGATACTTTTCGCCGAGTTCGGTACGCCTCGTAGAACTTTACATTTATCCATTATATCTTACTTGTACGCTCACTACAGCAATTGCAAATGGCGACTTAGGGCTAAGTGCGGCTTGAAAACCGGAAACTTCGAATTCGATTCAAACTCCGGGTCATACCAAAATTTTGAATAACTTTGAAAGGTATAATTAAATGTAAGACAACAGCTACCCTCAGAGGCAATTATAAAAATCACTGACCGGTAAAAATTCCTTTTTCCGAGCCTGTCTAGGATCTCATGCCGGGTCTGCAACAACCAAACTACTGCTTCGGAATGGATAAGAATGCAAACGATAAATAAGACTGTCATTTCACGGCACGGTCACATTACACGGCAGCAGGTGACAATCCCAATGGTATATCTGATAATAATAGATCATAGTTTAACTGACTGTATTAAAAAAAAGTTAAGAATAGTTATTTGTGCAACAAGAGAGGAAAGTTGGTTTTTCTTGCGAGTGTTTATTTTGAGTCCCGAGAAAGCGAAAGATTCTAAGGTAGAATCTTAAGCGTAGCGAGGGACTCAAAAACACGAGATGTAAAATAACTTTGCTCTCGTGTTGCACACATAATTTTTCACCTCAGTAGTGAGAAAGGTTAAAATTTATTTCGAATTACACAGAATAAACAGAAAAAAAATGTAATAAAAGTATGAAGTGGCAGTTCATGGTGAGGAAAGTAGGCTTGTTCGAGCTGCTGAGGTGATAAAAATATTTTCGTACAATTTAAAAGGAATTCATGTTAGCAATTCTGTTTACATATTGTGCTGGCCAGCTGTAATAAATAGGGTCTGCAAATATTTTCTCAGATAAATAAAACCCGGGTGCGGTCGGTGCAGACTCAAGAGGGTTACCACCCTATTAAATACCTCGCGCGCCTCACGAGCCTCCGAGCACACCCGTTTAAGTAATACCATAGAGTAACTTATACTAGAGCGGTACTGTCATAGTAAATTTTGTAACCCCAGTAAATTCACTGCCATCTGTCGACACACTTTAAAACTAAAAATAAATATATATAAAAATACGATAAAATGTATTTAAATATGGATAAATGTTTTTTTTTTATTTGCATTAATTATTTTTATGATTTTGACCCATGTTCTTTCACTGATATGCGTTAAAATTATAAATAACAAACGAAACCGTCAACGCCCTCTATACGAGTGTAGGCCAAAACTAGTGGCGTCCTCTGATCGAGAATCAAATTTTCGTGATTTTCAAGGCACGTTTTTTCCTTAGACTGTATCCATATATTACGGAGTTATATCTATCTTTGGCGCAAACGAATATTCGAAAGTAGATAAATGAGCAAATATTTGTGTAGTAATAGTGTGTAGTGCCTTAATTAAAGCCGATTGAATTTTGTATGAAAATCGAACCACCTTAAATCTTTAATGTTTAGAGCACCAGGAGTAGTAATGAAGGATTATCAATCACGGCAAAAGAGATTCCAAGACAAGGAGAGTCTTAACTTAAAAATCTAAGCCAATAAATACTTGAAAACTAAACTATAACGTAGATTTAGATTTAGATAATCGCGTTACTGGCCTGAATTATCTGTCATTTTGACTTATGTATTTGTAAGAAAGGGATAAAACATAATTTAACTAAATTAGGCCCTTAAAGTTTTATGAATAAGAGGGTTAGAGTTATAAAAATAAATATCATTTGAGTGATTTCCTTTCACAACACCACTTAAAATCGCTTTGAAACAATTTGTCAAAATGACATTTTAATATAATTTGTTGTAATGTCAGTTGGTCGAATATAAGAGCTGTCTTCATAACGTCCTATTACTGCAAATACCGCGATTAAGTAACTTTTTGACGAAATCGTTTTTCCTGGACTTTAAGATTTATTGAGGCACGAGACGACATATCAAAACCTTCTAATGTGAAGGCGGAGCAGGAATCCTGTATTGAAGATATTTTTACTGACGGTCGCTCAAGAGTCAAGATCCACCTCTCTGTACTGAAATCACCAGTATTTGTTTGTACCTTTTACTGTCTCCTTCATGTTGCCAACCAGTGGATTGCTTCGCTAAATTATTATCTTGTTTGTTGCTTATCATGCTTAACTAACTTCATAATATGAATAAGCAAAGCACGACGGAAGTGCACATGGCCTTGTTGTAACCACAACAAGACCTTTGTTGTGTGGACGAGTAGCCGGAGTGGCGAAAACTAGTTTGTATTCGCGATACTTACCAAACAACCGTTTCGTAAATCTAATATTACAGTAAATATGTGCCATTTTCAACCAAGAGGGTACTTATTGTCGCTTGTCAGTAAGGCGCTATTTCCATATAGCTTCAATTGGAAATCAACCTTATCGACGAGCGACAATGTGGTACCTTTTGATTGAAACATCACCTATTATGATCCTATAGACAAGCCCCAGCTCGCCCACGCGCCACGCTTCTAATGAAGTTGATTTAGATATCACTGGCATATATCAATGGCAGCTCAGATAGAGTTAGACCAAGAAAAGTTTGCAACGATTTTGATAGCACACGCAGTGCAAGGTGCAAGTGTTATTTTAAACGTCAATCTTCTATCAAATTATGATGTATAAATAAAACGTGCGTGTGCTATCATAAGCGTTGCAGATTTTTCTTGGTCTCACCCTATCAATTTATCTAATTCACAAATGGCTGGGGTAGAAAGATTAAAATTGGTTTATCAACGGCTGTTACAGCCGCTGTACTTCATGGGAGAGTACAAAACATACAAAAACTCATGTTCAGTCACATGTCACATCTAAGACAATGTAGCGGAGAGTTACCGAAAACATGGAACAGTTCTCAGAAAAAAAAATACAAGAAATAAAGGAAACCTTCGTTTTGAAACTGGAAAATTTCGATTCCCATACAAATATGTGAAAAGTTTCCAGAATTATTTTGTGTGAATTTTAAAAGTTACTTTAAGGTGTGCTTGCACATTCGTAGTCACATCTAGTACTTTAGAGGGGGTTCTCTACACTGGTTTCCCTAAGCTCAGTAAAGAAGGGAATCGCGGGCTAGTAGTTAATGAGATTAGGTGTATGCCCGCGGCGGCGCCACTTCAAAGGCGGATAGTTGCAACATCCCGCGCGCGTCGACCACAGCAGACAGCAAGCGACACAGTACAAAATCATTAATCAGTAGAACAATCTTGAAAAATCGCCATTTGGCTTTTCTAGGGAAGTCATTGTGAGTAGTGTGAATGTCAAAGGGCGATGAAAAAAATATTGCTGTATGCGATCAGTAT
The DNA here is from genome assembly GCF_947568885.1 of Cydia strobilella. Lineage (NCBI taxonomy): Eukaryota > Metazoa > Arthropoda > Insecta > Lepidoptera > Tortricidae > Cydia > Cydia strobilella. Next base: position 20,264,932 of record NC_086048.1, read on the forward strand.
GATTCAAGATACAATGTTTTGTATCATACTTTTTATAATAGGAATAATAAATAATTTTTAAGAAAAAAAAACCGACTTCAATGGGGGATGCCGCTGAAAGTTCACTTATTGTTGATGGTGCACTCTTAGATTCCAGACAATGAAATGAAAAAGACAGCGTCTTTTGCCTAATAATGTAGAAAATAAGGTAAAACCACCCACTTTTCTAGTAGCATTTCGTTTCTTTAAGGGTCGCAGTTCTAACCTAACCTGACCTACTTTTCTGATAGCATTTCGTTTCTGTAAGGGTCACAGCTCTAACCTAACCTACTTTTCTAATAGCAGTTCTGTTCTGTGAGAATCGCAGTTCAAAACCCAACCACCCACCTAACCCACTTTTCTAGTAGCATTTCCGGGTCCGGATCAGAGTCCGGGTCCGTGTCCGGCTGTCCGGGTCCAAGTTTGGGTCAGAGTGGGGTCCATGTTCAGACCCGGGTCCGGGTCCGAGTCTGGGTCCAAAATTAGGCCTGGGTCCATAAGGAAGAGAACAAATCGCCAAACGTGAACTATGTGTCATTGAAGAGTTCCATTCTGATCATTATCAGCAGTTTCCATTTCATCAAATGTCACTTTTTTAAATGTAAATGCTGGATTTGTTGATAAAAAAACAAATATCACTATATGTATGCCTTTCACATTTGAGGAGTTCCCTCGGTTCCTCGTGGGTCTCATCATCAGAACTCGAGCTAGACAAAAATATGTCTTAAAAACTAAAGTTGCTTAACAAACATAAAGTAGAGGACAAATCGCCAAACGTGAACTATGCGTCATTGAAGAGTTCCGTTCTGATCATCATCAGCAGTTCCACTTCATCAAATGTCACTTTTTAAAATGGAAGTGCTGGATTTGTTTATAAAAATACAAAAATCACTATATGTATGCCTTTCACATTTGAGGAGTTCCCTCGATTCCTCATGGATCCCATCATCAGAACTCGAGCTTGACAAAATGTTTCTTGAAAACCTAACTTGCTTAACTAACATAACGAAGAGGACAAATCGCCAAACGTGAACTATGCGTCATTGAAGAGTTCCGTTCTGATCATCATCAGCAGTTCCACTTCATCAAATGTCACTTTTTAAAATGAATAAAATGAAAGTGCTGGATTTTTTTATAAAAATACAAAAATCACTATATGTATGCCTTTCACATTTGAGGAGTTCCCTCGATTCCTCATGGATCCCATCATCAGAACTCGAGCTTGACAAAAATGTTTCTTGAAAACCTAACTTGCTTAACAAACATAACGAAGAGGACAAATCGCCAAACGTGAACTATGCGTCACTATGTATGCCTTTAACATTTCAGGAGTTCCCTCGATTCCTCATGGATCCCATCATCAGAACTCGAGCTAGACAAAAATATGTCTTAAAAACAACTTTAGTTTGCCTTTCACATTTGAGGAGTTCCCTCGATTCCTCATGGATCCCATCATCAGAACTCGAGCTTGACAAAATGTTTCTTGAAAACCTAACTTGCTTAACAAACATAAAGTAGAGGACAAATCGCCAAACGTGAACTATGCGTCATTGAAGAGTTCCGTTCTGATCATCATCAGCAGTTCCACTTCATCAAATGTCACTTTTTAAAATGGAAGTGCTGGATTTGTTTATAAAAATACAAAAATCACTATATGTATGCCTTTCACATTTGAGGAGTTCCCTCGATTCCTCATGGATCCCATCATCAGAACTCGAGCTTGACAAAAATGTTTCTTGAAAACCTAACTTGCTTAACAAACATAACGAAGAGGACAAATCGCCAAACGTGAACTATGCGTCAATATGTATGCCTTTAACATTTGAGGAGTTCCCTCGATTCCTCATGGATCCCATCATCAGAACTGCTTTTTGACAAAAACGGGACCAATCTGTATGTATATACTTACAATCAAAAAAAGAATTTTCAAAATCGGTCCAGAAATGACGGAGTTATGGAGTAACAAACATTTAAAAAAAAAAAAAAAAAAAAAAAAAAAAAAAAAAAAAAAAAAAAAAAAAAAAAACATACAACCGAACTGAGAACCTCCTCCTTTGAAATCTTGAAGTCGGTTAAAAACAACATTGTAGTGTACAGCAAAGCTACTTATTTCCGGTGAGACTGTAAGGAACTGCGACCTCTGGTACCTACCTATTACTTTTGCACCAGCGGCACACCATTAATCATAACTTTGTGATCAGCAAAGCACAAAATCGGGCAAAACCAGTCGATTTCTAGTACCTACATATTGATTGTTTTTTGTTTATATACCTACCTATAGATCGAAATTAATAATCGGGACCTAATTTCCTTAACTATCTAGGGCACGAGTGCCCCCACCAAGACGAGCCAAGCGAAGCGAAGGGAAGCGAAGCGAACCTACCTTTTCTCGAAGCGCTTCGGCGTTTTTTGAACCCTCATAACTTGATCATATTAATATGTTTAATATGTCTGTGTCTCACGGAAGTTTTGTTAGTAAAACCTCATAACTTGGGTTTGGGTTATACCAGTTAAACAACATTCTCGAGACATGATGTCAATTGTAGACTTATTAAACATAGAACGTTTTAATTACATAGCTTTTATACTTTAGATTTTATTGATATCTAAAAAAACCCCGATTTCGTCACTGACTCACTCATTCACTCACTCACTCACTCACCAAAATAATATAATGATCATCAAAACTCCTGGGGTAAGTCCTAGAAAGCTCAAATTTGGTATGTTAGTATTGGTACACAAACAAAAAAAAATCTAAACCTTGGAATTTTTACCCCTCCAACTCCTTAAACTAGGGGATGAAAGTTTGTATGAGACTTCCGCAAATTTTGATGCTAGGGGTTGAAAATGTATATAGGGACTCCTTGTTATAAATAATAAAATACGTATTAAATTTTCAGGATTTTTAGTAAATCACCCCCCATCCTTTAAATTATATAGAGGATTGATTGTTATAAGCAACTTACAAAAATAAGTCATATCCCATTAAAAACATTTTCATGTAAAATGTTGCCAAGACGAAACTATAAGGCTCGCACTGTCAAAAAGTTTTCAGAGCTCACGTAGAGCCAAGCTTCTAACTTACTCTACAAGCCCTAATTCACAAACTCTACACCTTAGTCAAAATATGTGGCTTGGCCGTTTCGCTACCGTCACATGGGCGTAAGGTGAAAAATGTATTCACTGTTCATTATTTTTTTGTTATAGGTTCCTACAATAATTAAAGTAACGAAGTTCAGTTTTACTCCTTCCCCTACGGTTGATATCTGCCACTGTTGTACCGACCCTAGCCTGAACTTACTGAAATTGCGTTACAAGTTGCGTCGGACATGAAACAACTTTATTCAAAGCTGTCCTACTGTTATTATCTGCCACTGTGTCGAGCATGAAGTTACTGAAATTGCGTTACAAGTTGCGTCGGACATGAAACAACTTTATTCAAAGCTGTCCTACTATTATTATCTGCCACTGTGTCGAGCCTGAACTTACTGAAATTGCGTTACAAGTTGCGTCGGACATGAAACAACTTTATTCAAAGCTGTCCTACTGTTATTATCTGCCACTGTGTTGAGCATGAAGTTACTGAAATTGCGTTACAAGTTGCGTCGGACATGAAACAACTTATTCAAAGCTGTCCTACTGTTATTATCTGCCACTGTGTTGAGCATGAAGTTACTGAAATTGCGTTACAAGTTGTGCGTCCGGACATGGGCTCCACAAATTAATTACACTACAAGTTTTATTCAAAGCGCTTCTGTTGAAAGAATTTTCCTGCGGAATTATATAAGCTTATTAAACTTGTGGAGCTCTTGCTTTTTAAATAGCATGGCTTTTACTTTCTTTAAACTAATAATGAGCGACGGAAACTAGGTTATGGAAAATAGGCTAACGTAACCTAACCTAAATCTGTCATTTTGGTATTTGTGCGTGCTTGTTAGAAAAGGACAACAAAATTTTGCTAGGTTTTAGTAATTAGCACCAACCACCAAAGTTAAAAATATTTCCCTTCAACCGGCGCGCGTTTGAAAGCTCACAATCTACTAGAATACTCAGTCACTTTCAAACTAACTAAACCGGCTCTGCTTCAGAAATGAAATTGAACATTCCGTTGTGCATAATTTGTAGTAAACAGCAAATATTGGCGAGTAACGGTGTTATAAGTGGTGTGACCTTACCCAAGACGGGTATGTTCCCGTTACCTAATGTACACGGTAAAGGTACCGTTCAGAGTCAGAATATAACTAGCATTACTGCTGCTGTCTTGAATGACAGTGGCCTTGTGTAAGTTCGGCTCCAGGTTCGTGCAAGATAACATTCTGCTGAAATTGTCCAGTAGGCGAATTATGATGGATTTATCCATGTTATTAATACGACACGTGTTTTTTTTTAACACAACCGACTGAAAGAGACGGGCACTATCTTTATCACGCCGTCACTTAGACAAATACGACCAAAATCCACATCCACATCTCTTCTTATTACATCCAGTAAGGTAATAAGGCACGACAACACTAGTTATGATTGATTCTCGGGTGTGTGTGACGCCGATTGACGACGTTGGTTCCGGTTCTCATGTCGCGCTCCGTTGCGCCTCCAATACGGTACAGTATCATGTCCGTACAGGTAGGGTAACCCAGTGGCACATCACTAGTTATGATTGATTCTCGGGTGTGTGTGACGCCGATTGACGACGTTGGTTCCGGTTCTCATATCGCGCTCCGCTGCGCCCCGGCGCTGCCTTATTTACAATATGGTGTTTCGTAGAGTCACCTACAATAATATCTTGCACATGTAAGCGCGCAAAAATATATAACACGCTCTTAAGTCTACAATAAATATACAGGGTTGGGCAGATTAAGTGTATTAGTATAAAATAGCCATAAAATTAAAAAAAAAACTTGTATTTATAAATAACTTCACGCATTCTACCATAGAATAAGTTGCACGCGGCACGCACTACCTCATCTGTTATATATCGTCCCATATCGTGACCAATCGATGCTTGAATGAATTTAAATTTATAGCATATGACCCTGAAACACGTTCTGAATATAATAGTCTTGGTCTTTTTACTCCACGATCCATGAACAGCAGTGTTAGTTTGCCCATATAGATGATATGGCACCCCATACCATGACGGCAAACGCATTGAAACCGCTGTACGGCTAATTTGTCTACTGGAATATCTCCCAATGAAATACCGTAAACACGGTCATTTTGTTGATTATGGCTATCTTGCAATTGAAACATGTTTTTGTCGAAATAAATAATTTCATCGCCCTCATGCCAAGCTAGCAAGTCCCTGCATTTTTTCACTGTAGATTCTTTCTGGGCATCTGTTCCTCCATGTTTTCTTTTTGTTTTTTGTAGACCTTCAATCCAAGATCCAAGATCATGTCATAATATACGACTCATTGGTCGTCGAGATTGTTGGGATTGTTTTGTATTTTTGTATTGCAAGTCTACTATATTTAATAATATTATACTTATTCACACAATCATCACACGTCGTCTCGATTTTTACACAAAATAACAATGTTTTATTAAGGGGCCACCTGAGGTTTTCATCGATTTTTGACAAGTTTTGAATCGTATCTCCTACTTTTGCACTACATATAGAATTATAAGACAAGCGGCTATCGGTTCTTCAATCTTTTATCTCCATTTTTGTCTACCGGATTGTGAAAAAAATGAATACTTATTTATTTATGATTGTTTTAAACATTGTCTAAAAAAACACTTTTTTCGTATCTCGATTGCTGTGAAAGATCTTACTTATACGAAATCTACATATTTGGGTTCGTTTTAGACGTCTCTAAAAATTTGTCTAAGGTTTTAATTTTAAACTAATTAACACAAAAGTTATGGCCAGAAAACCAGTTTTTTGGCCTAAAATTGTTGAACTTTGATGCCAAATATTTCGAAAACAATGAACTTTGAAGTAAATATGGGATACTATATTGCTAAAATCCGTTGCTGTTAATATGATAAGCTACAAAAAACATTAGAAAACTAAGGGATTCAAATCGAAGGTCATTGGGGCATGGGATCCCCTTAAAGAATGTCCCTTGTTGTTGTGTTGTTTTTAATACCTCCTTCAAAAAGGTTTTACATTAACACGATGTCAACCCACAATTCAATTCGCTTATACCAAATTGTCATAAATTTTGTAAAGCGATAAAGTTGGCAAATACTACTAAGTACTACTTATCTACAAATTACAAAACGCAGACATCTTGCGAAAGTGTCCAAATTACACTCCAATCCGATAAGCCCGGACATACTTAACTCGCAGTTCCAAATTGGAACCAGCCCAGAGTTTCAGCTACTTACTACCTCGACTTAACTCTTGCAAATCCCACCTTATTACCAGGTGATAATGCAGGTTTTGGCTTAGCATAGTTGAATGCAAATCAAACTCACAACTGGGTCTGTCAAGGGTTTGATTCATATCTCCGCTATTGTTTTGTCAGCTCTTAATCGAAGTTATTGAAGTGTAGTTTGTTCAAATCTAGCCTAGGCTTAATCTGCTAGGCTGAGGGATTTGTTAGAAATGTTAGAATAACAGTATTTGTAAAGGCTTGGGAATTGAAATAATAATGGGTGAACTAGTGACATTGTTATATGGATAGAATAACTGAATATTATGTACATAAAGTTTGCTGATTGAAAATAGATGGTAGGTACTAATGTTATAAAAATGTAATGTATATGTGTGTATTTTATTTTTAAAATTGATGACTTCTGCCAATGAGTTTCTTGAAATTTATGTACGAATTAGCTATTTACGGATTTTAGGAAACCGTTTCAATAAGTTTTAGTTTCCCATCTGGGTTAGAAGCTCAGATGGCAGTGGCCTGTTTAAAAACTTTTGTCTGTGCTGTGCTGATTCTGCAATAAAGTCATAGCGAAATTCCGAGATAAGAATATGATGAGGGATTTCAAAAGTCACATATATGTTGATTACTATTAGAAATTGTCTAAGGATTAGGAAATACAATAACCTACACCAGACGGTGACTCACGAGCGGGCGGTAAGTACTCATCAATCCAAAAACTTCATTAAAATCCTCAAATAGTGCTTTTATTGGTAAGTCCCAGTTATTATACATTCCCAATCCCAGCCCATTTCATACCTAATTAATTCATATGTAAAATCGCCACAATATATACAAGCAAGTAAACATATTTACTGGTCTGAAATTAATTGCTTATTGGAAAACAGTAGGGTACTTAACGATTGGGAAATGTAAGTGACTCACGAAAGGGTGGTGCTCGTCAGATCCACAAACTTCATTAAAATCCTCAAATAGTGTTTTTATTGGCGAGCCCCAGTTATAGCGAGAAACCATTAACTTTCTAGCGTTTTCTTGACTTTTTGTCGCGGCATGCTATACTATAGGAGCCTAGGAGCCTTGGGTCTATTAATAACTAGCTTTTGCCCGCGACTTCGTCTGCGTGGACTTAGTAACCCCAGCTAGAGAAATAATAGCGCCTGGAGAAAACCTTATAGCAATTATTCAATTTGTGCATATTTGTGCACAAATTAGCATTAATTATCTCAATTCCATCCCGCTTTTTACTTTCTTAAGGGATGATTTTCGGGATAAAAACTATCCTATGTCCTTCTCAGGGACTCAACCTATCTCTATGCCAAATTTCATCTAAATCGATTCAGCGGTTTAAGCGTGAAGAGGGAACACACAGACAGACAGACAGACTTTCGCATTTATAATATTAGTATGGATTGAAACAGGTCAATAATTAAAACTGGCTTTCTATGAGAGCGACAGCCATCAAAACTTCACGCCTAGAAAAAAATGTTCTCATGATGTGTTATTTTATTTTTTACTGAAAATACTATTATGTATGTAAATTCCAACAGAAATTCTGATAAAAAGGTACTTATTGCACATGAAGCATAAGGACCCTTCTCTGACGCACACCGAATAATCACCGAATAATCAAGCTACAATTTTATATTTTTGTGTAAGATTACAGTCGAGTTCAGAAATATGTATAGGTAAGTACATTATTTCACCTAATTGCAATGGATTAAGGTAAAAAAATGTATACATATTTCTGAACTCGACCCTAAATTTGGATGTTTCAGTTACTGTTGTAGCATTACTGCTGCAGCATTGACGTGGGCGACGTCACTATTCCTCAACGCTGTGGCAGTAACGCTTCTGTAGTCGCTATCCGAATGCCACGTTACCTCACAAACCGCTCGCTCGCAGTGCGCCGCACCTCTCCATTCAACTCGTCGTTCCGTTCAGCACAAGTTTTAATCAAAGAACTTCCGCCTTACATGACGAATTACTCCCACAGTCGATAATGAATCTTTTTGCAATGAGTTAAAGTTCGTTTTAGGATGGAAGCAAGAGTAACATTTAAAGTCATTTAGATTTTCACATTTTGATTATTTTAATTTGTTATTTGCATTTTTCACAGAGGTTTTCACATATATAATCTGCTAGGCGAAGAAGATACCAAAATTAAGTGTTTTATAGTTAGAAAGCGTATTAACTGAGCAACTTATTTCTGTAAGTAATGCCTTAAAATGTTACAAAATATTAAAAAAATAGAAAACCTTGTGATTTCAAATCCTTTTATTTGTAAAATTTTGGCATGTTTTTATTTTATTTTACGTAATCAGTCGTATGTATTGCAAACAAGAAAACCAAAAAGTCTCATAGGTTATGTGGAAAGGCAGAATAACAGGAACAATATACCCCCTTATTCATAAAACTTTACCGGCCTGATTTCGTTAAATTATGTTTCATCCCTTTCTTACAAATACACAAAGACAAACGATTCATAGAGTTAGACCAAGAAAAGTCTGTAACGATTTTGATAGCACACGCAGTACAAGTGTTATTTTAAACATCAAACTTCTATAAAATTATGACGTATAAAAAACACTTGCACTGCGTATGATATCAAACTCGTAGCAGAACTTTCTTGGTCTAACTCTAGCTAATTCAGGCCAGTAACGCGTTTATGAATAGGCATTAGTTTTTAAACTATGCATCGTATCATATAAATATTAACAAAACTCTCATAGTCTGTTCGGAAAGAGAAGATTCGTGGAATGTATGGTGCCCAATACATTCCACGACTCTTCTCTTTCCGAACAGACTATAGGAAAAAATTCTCATAAATTGACAACCTCCTCCTTTTAGTTAGTTAGTTCGTTTTGCTGTGCATTTTCCGCAAATCGACATCCAATGTGCCTATTTTGCGTAAAGGGGCCCACTGACTATCAGTCCGCCGGACGATATCGGCCTGTCAGTTAGAACAAAAATTTGACAGTTCCCAACAACTGACAGGCCGATATCGTCCGGCGGACTGATAGTCAGTGGGCCCCTTTAAACGAGGTAGCGCTACTCTAACCACTCCATCTCCTCCACGAAACCTAGCAGTCTTCAGGTTGCTAGATGCCTCCTTTAGTGTGCGTGGATTCCCTAGGTATTTGCTCCTATATACTTCTACCTGTTTACAGTCTAGGAGAATATGTTTTGTTGTTTCTTCTTCTGCCATGCATGCTCTGCACATGGGGTTGCAGTTTTACCCATATTATATAGGTGTTTGTTTAGTGTGTTATGTACTGTTATTAATGGTATTATTTTACGTAGTTGACTTCTTTTTCTAAAGTCGGTTAAAAGCAGAATAACAGCACGTTATTCTGCTTGTTATAGTTAAGGACGCGGTCGCATGTTGCGCTGCGGCGAGCTTCATTACCCTGCTCTCCGGCAACACAACTTAAAAATTACAGGCAACTTATTCAAAGTTGAATTAAGTTCTATTATATTAGCATTATAGAGTGCGCTTTACGTACAGTCGCCATCAGATATATCGGAGCGGCCAAGGTGCTCACAAATATCTGAACACGCCTCTATTGTCAAGGCGTTAGTGAGCATTCAGATATTTTTGAGCACCTCGTCCGCTCCGATATATGTGATGGCGACTGTACTTGCTAACGTGTGTAAGCCCAACAATCAAAGTCTAGAGGCTAATTCGAAATTTGGTATTAATTTGCAATCGAATTGCTATTTATGGATCTCGCTTGCACTAATATATTTGAGGAATTTGTACAGTTTGAATATGCCTCTGTTTCTTGTAGCCTGGCAAAAATCGTAGGTAAAGTTGTCGACGAAGAAAACTGTAAGGTAACCTGCATTTAAATATAAAAAGATCGATATAGCGCCGGGTATATATCGAACAACCACCGTAGGGCCGTGGAGCCGTGATAGTAAGCGAGTAGGCTGGTTCATTCTTCGGACTAAGAATACGTATCGCCATTCAGCGTCGGAATGAAGCCCCATGAGTACGCTTCTGCAGGGGACAAACCTCGGGAATTCGTCTTAGGTGGGTGTGAGTTTTACTTTCAATTAATTTTAGATTATATTTAACTAGCGACCCGCCCCGGCTTCGCACGGGTGCAATGATGATGTATTACACATACAAAACCTTCCTCTTAAATCACTCTATCTATTTAAAAAAAACCGCATTAAATCCGTTGCGTAGTTTTAAAGATCTAAACATACAGACAGACAGACAGACAGCAGGAAGCGACTTTGTTTTATACTGTGTAGTGATTTTAGTGTAGTCTGAGTGTGCCTTTTCTTAATAAAAGCAAGTTAGCAAAGTGAACTGTTTACGCTGTGACCCTTCTGTGGCGACGATGACCGAGTGCAAGAACAAGACATTTCATTTGCATTTATAATAGTTGTTGCAGCATTTTATGCATATTTAGAAATACTGCAGCAAAATATTTTCAGAATTATACAATGTGAATAAATCATTGTATTTCACTGTAACTTGTTAGAAACTAAGAATCAACGAGGTCAATGGATGCATCACAAGTTTAGTAGTAGCAGTAGTAGCAGTAAACTCTTTATTGTACAAATATACATATTAAAAATTACATGGTACAAATAATAAGATGTACAAAGGCGAACTTAAAAAACTTTACTTTGAAGTTTAGATAAAAAATTGTAATTAAGTTATGTTATCAATTAATAAATTTAATTTTATTAATCACAACTAAAACTGTTTATCTTGAGAGAGAGTTCGAGCAGCTAACAGTATTATCTCTTAGCTTGAGGATGACATTAGCCAAAAAAACCGGCCAAGTGCAAGGCGGACTCGCGCACGAAGGGTTCCGTACCATTACGCAAAAAACGGCAAAAAAGTCAGGTTTGTTGTATGGGAGCCCCCCTTAAATATTTATTTTATTCTGTTCTTAGTATTAGTTGTTATAGCGGCAACAGAAATACATCATCATTCGCTTGCCCTTGTCCCATTCACTTGGGGTCGGCGCAGCATGTCTTTTTCTTCCATACCTTTCTGTCACCCGTCATCTCATCATTCACTTGCGTTAGTTTCATATCATCTTTCACACAGTCCATCCACCTTTCCTCGGTTTTCCTCTCCTCGTACCTACCTCCACATTCATCAACAACAACAACAACAACAACAGAAATACATCATCTGTGAAAATTTCAACTGTCTAGCTATCACGGTTCATGAGATACAGCCTGGTGACAGATGGACAGACAGACAGACAGACAGCGAAATCTTAGTAATAGGGTCCCGTTTTTACCCTTTGGGTACGGAACCCTAAAAAAGGGATATGAAGAGTCCGCCTACGCCAAGTTTCCTCTAACTACCTACTTGGTACTATTAGAAGTCACAAAATGTGCCGCAATACTTGTAGATAGTGAAATAAATGTGAACTTGGACAGAATCCCTTAAATGTTGGCATATTAAACAATATACAAAGAGCTTTGCTGTTAGTACCTGTGTAAGTTTTGATACCTTTTTGAAGATTATTATATGACTGTTTGTTGCCTAAATAAATTAAAAAAAAAAAAAAAAAGATTCAATTTTAAAAATTTGTGAAATAAAACTATGAAAACGGATTATATCGCGTATATTGAATTTATAATACATCCCGACGTTTCGTTTAAAAATTTGGTTGGTTCAATCGACCATTGGTCGGCCGCCCACCATTCTAATGTTAATAAAAACGAGTAACATTAGAGTACAAAAGAGACTTTAATGTGCTTCTATTATTCTTATTAAAAAATGTTTAGCAAATTCAGAGTAGTCCGCCCACGAGGTTCGATATCTGATTATAATGAAGCGAGGTGCAAAGACCTCGGACCTTTTAACCCTTTTCCAGGCCGCACCAATCGACAGGGAGTTCGCAAAAAAATCAAATATTCCAATTAATAAGTTGAAATTCTATTGGCTGGTGGTCGATAAATCGTACTATGCCTGGAAAAGGGTTAAATCAAATGGTCGGTAAACAATTTCTTTTAAGTTCTTAAAAATTTTACTCATAAGTGCATTAGGAACTCCGCCTGATGTCTTTTCAGGACTAACCGCCTCTCTATTCACGGCACACGTATAATTCTAATAATTTTGAAAACGTCTGGACATCGCTAGCGGTTTATTTTGGTAGGTAGAACGTAATAATTATAATTATAAAATATACATTTTGACATGAGCGAGACGAACTGCGTGAACTGTATTGTCAATTTAAAATTACATTAATAAAATATGAATGCTCCCCTCCCATTTGCAACTTTCAACTTTTTAACATTCGCCAAAATTCGATGACTCGGCTGACCGCACTTGACCTTTCACGCATCAATATTTAAATCCTTCAAATAAATTATTCAATAAATTATGCAAATACACTCAATACCGCCATCAGTTGGGGATATTATTTCAAAAGCTTATTTAATGATTAAATATGTTAATGCTTGTTGCTGTCGAATTTCAAATGCAATTTTCATTTTAATTAATGTAGGTATTTGATTATGAGGTATTTGAGTAGGAGGTATTAATGTGAGTTGAAGTCTCACCACGGCAGTAATTTTCCCACTTTTGAATTTATTCTAAGCTGAATTACTCTTATTACATTTCAACTTAGTAACGCAAGAATGGAATACATAAATGCAACTTGCTTGGTAAAAACAGGGCTTGAAGTAATATTTTCATATTTCGACCGTATTATATTGTTAACTTACAATAGTACATTACTACAGAGGCCGGGAAGGAAGGGGTTGCCGGCCGAATACGCCGATGTATGTATAGTGCTTTTCTCAAACGTTTAATATAGGTATATAGTTTGTCAAAGGGCTGTCTTATTTCAAACATAGACAGAGAGAATCATACTATCTTTGTCTTACACTAGTACTAACACCCAAAAGAAAAGAGTATAGTTTTTTTTGTTCTTATATTTTTTTTAACTCTTTAGGAGTATTCCAGCGTAGCAAAACCGTCTCGTGTGATGCGGAAGGGTCCTGGATTTTCCCCAGGCTATCATCCCCCCACACAGTCCTACCACTCCTACCGCTCTAATGGCCCTAGTGCCAGAGCCCAAGTCAGGTAAAAAAAAATGTTTTTTTTAATAGGCGTATTGGCAGAATGTCATAAACGAACCAAAAAGCAAATATTGCTTATAGTTTTTTTTAATGGCTGAATGCCATGATGCTGTGCCACAAGTATATGTGAAATAGAAATTAAAAAAAACCACTTCCCGGCCTAGGCCTGCAACTTTGTATGAAATTTCATTACAGACCTCTCGTCTAGCCGCGCCTGGAACGTGATACTTCCCAGCCTAATATAAAGAACGTAATATCAATATTACATAGCATGTTTGAGAAAAGCTACTGATACTGTTCTTTAGGAAAAGAAACACGTGTCTTTTGTGTCTTATTGGCATTGTGGTAAAACATATAATGATATGTATGACGTTACACTTTTTAGAAATAAATATCTTTACTTTTCGAGTTTCCGAAGAAAGAATACCGATCCCTTATTGTATATAAATCAACTTAGACTGCAGGATTATAATAAAATAAAATTATATTTCTTAAAAATAACCCTTCCAAATATTTTCAACCGACCCTTAGACAAGCAAAAAATTTTCTAGATCTTTCCACTTTTCTAAATTGAGTTCATAAATAATCTAATTAAATTAGGAACATTCAGTAAGAACTTTACTTTTACATTTTTAACTTGAAAACTGAATTTGATGCTGTCTTTCTGTGCCATACTTATTTTAAAACGCTGTTCATTGATACTATAAGTAGTATCAAAGAGGATATAATATTATAGAGCGGTACTGAAACTGTCATAGTAAATTTTGTAACCACAGTAAATTCACTGCCATCTATCGACACACTTTAAAACTAAAAATGAAGATGTATAAAAATACGATAAAATGTATTTAAATATGGATAAATGTTTTTTTATTTATTTGCATTAATTAATTTTATTATTTTGACCCATGTTCTTTCACTGATATGCGTTAAAATTGTTAAATAACAAACGAAACCGTCAACGCCCTCTATACGAGAGTAGGCCAAAGGTACTGGCGCCATCTGATCGAGAGTCAAATTTTTTGAGGCACGTTCTTTCCTTACACTGTCAATATATCTTTAGTAGTATTGATATTTCATAATTTAAAACTAATACGGGACTTAATCGCGTACAAACTTACGTTTATTTATGGCCTGACGTTTCGAACGTGACGTTACGCCATAAATAAACGTAAGTTTGTACGCGATTAAGTCCCGTATTAGTTTTAAATTATGAGTGAAAATCGTGTTATTTTAAATCAGTATTGATATTTGTATAAATCTTCCAGGCGAATTCGAGTTTTAGTTATTTGATCTGTATCCAATATGACATTTTTTCAACCAAAAACGTCACTTTTGACACTGACAGATGAGTATCATATCGGAAACAGATAGAATAACTAAAATTCTAACGCCAACATCGATCAGTGTACTGTGTAATCGATATAACTATTTATCAAATCGCTCGCCAAACAGCAGAATTGGCAAATTAGTTTAGTTTGTTTACACCGTCCACAATGTATTTTGGAACGCTTGTTCGACCCCGATAACGATACAGGGCTACTATTATAATCGCTAGCCTAGCTCAAGCGAGTTCATCTCGGGGAGTCCATTACAATTGGCTTGGTACTGGGACCCCAAAACTGCTAGTGCCACTGCCAGTGTCGCAGGAAACGTCCACAATGTATTTTGGAACGCTTGTTCGACCCCGATAACGATACAGGGCTACTATTATAATCGCTAGCCTAGCACAAGCGAGTTCATCTCGGGGAGTCCATTACAATTGGCTTGGTACTGGGACCCCAAAACTGCTAGTGCCACTGCCAGTGTCGCAGGAAACTTCCGTAATGACGTCATCGAAATGGCTGCTGCATTGTTGCAAACCACACCCAAACTGCACCTTAACAATGAACTACAATAACAACTTATTTAGCAGTTTTATAAAGAAGAATGCTAAGTAAGATATGGTGGAAATATTCGCTGTCCACGAGTGAGGTCTCGGTAGCTCCGTGGGCAGAGCGATCAGAGCGATAGGCATTGACATATATATCTAAAGACGGGCCTTACGGGCAATATAAATGGTGTTAGAAGTATTAGAACAAATTAATTTATTTACAGAAAATACTTTTAATTTGTTTTTATTGGCACAGGCGAATGGCACAGGCACCTGCCTCGATAGCAGAGGAAGCTGATTCGATTCCAGCCTGTGGCACTGGAGGCCTTGGTCTACTTAAAATAAAAACAAATTAAAAGTATTTTCTGTTAATAACTTAATTTGTTCTAATACTTCTAACAGTATTGATTGGCAGCGCCATCTCTCTCGCTAGCTCGAAATCACATGGATGATTCAGTTAGGTCGAACCATACTGTTCTACCTTAGGGATGGCCAGGAGGCGCCTTAGCCTTCAGTAACAAGTACATATACTTGGAAAATTTCGACCTATGCCGCTGTGGCCCAGTGGCCGAATGGCACATGCACCTGCCGCGATAGCAGAGGACGCTGGTTCGATTCCAGCCTGGGGCACTGGAGGCCTTGGTCATTTTTTCTTAGTATGACATTTATTTCAGTTTATAATATAAATGGTGCCACGGTGTCACGCACACGAATTCGAACCAATCGTGCAGTCTACGGCCACGACGCGATTGTTTGATGAGTTTGCATCACGCGCGCGATTGGTCGCAATTAGTTGCGTTAGACTGCACGATTGGCTCGAATTAGTGAGTGACAATGCTGATCTAGCACCATTCTAAGGGTCTCCCTACATGTCTGCCGATGCGCCGACGCATCTTTCTTTCTTCTTGCGCAGGACATAAAGGTTTTTTCTATCGACTTTTTCCGATTTCGCGTCGACATATGTAGGGAGACCCTTAGTGGCCGTAAGGCCCTTCTTTAGATATAAGTCAATGGCGATGGGCGGATGGAACAAGGAGTCGCAAGTTCCAGCCTCTCCCGCCGTCATGGCGGACGCCTCGGCCCGTGCATGGCCCGGTCTTACGTGAGTCATGCTTACCTTCGTGCCTTGAAACTCTCGCAATGCTCAAGATTCCATTTTAAAATCAATTTTGGAATCTTTCGCTCGTTCGGGTATCAGTATTAGTGCGAGTGTATTATTTCATTTAATACTTGAGTCACCCGCGATACTATCAGCAATGAGAACACGCGACCACCGCGGTTGCGCTGTTTAATCAGTTTCGGTTACGTGCAAAATTTGCATCCGCGACGATGGAGTTTGCGGAAAGGAGTTGACCCCCGCTGGACTCATAAATAACAGTGCATTACAACTTGCAAGGTGTGAATTATGTATTACTTTAGTTTATTAAGTTAATAATTTATTAGATACCTACCTATTGTCCACTCCACACTGTTAAATGGGCTACTCGTATAATCAACAGCTATACTGCAAAAATATAAGTTATGTGTTGTTGGTATCTCACAAGTGTATAATTAAAAATATATAGATAATGGTTACTGTAAGTACCTAGTTTGGCAGGGAACCGCTATTTTTCAAGCAAGCAATGTTTGGATCGGTCGGCAATATTGAACAACTAGCTATTGCCCGCGACTTCGTCTGCGTGGACTTAGTAACCGCAGCTAAAGTAAGAATAGCGCCTGGAAAAATTCTCATAGCAATCTAAATTTGAGCATATTATGCACACAAATTAGCAGGCACTTCGTTAATTATCTCAATTCCACCCCGCTTTTAACTTTCTTAAGGGATGATTTTCGGGATAAAAACAATCCTATGTCCTTCTCAGGGACTCAACCTATCTCTATGCCAAATTTCATCTAAATCGGTTCAGCGGTTTAAGCGTGAAGAGGGAACACACAGACAGAAAGACAGACAGACAGACTTTCGCATTTATAATATTACTAGTTTTGCCCGCGACTTCGTCTGCGTGGACTTAGTAACCCCAGCTAGAGTAAGAATAGCGCCTGGAGAAAATCTTATAGCAATTATTCAATTTGAGCATATTATGCACACAAATTAGACACTTCGTTAATTATCTCAATTCCACCCCGCTTTTTACTTTCTTAAGGGATGATTTTCGGGATAAAAACTATCTTATGTCCTTCTCAGGGACTCAACCTATCTCTATGCCAAATTTCATCTAAATCGGTTCAGCGGTTTAAGCGTGAAGAGGGAACACACAGACAGACAGACAGACAGACAGACAGACTTTCGCATTTATAATATTAAGTATGGATTTTATGGTAGGTGCTAAGAATGATCAAATATTATATTGCTGTATCTTTTCATTCTTGTTATATCATAGACGTAGGTGAATCTGTAGATATGTTGTCAGTTCGTTTTATACTATACGTACTAATAATCTTATATGTATACTACCTTTTGCCCGCGATTTCGTCTGCGTGGAATTAGTAATTTGGGTACCTCAACTCTTAAACAAATCTGCTTTTTAATCCATCCTTTTTTCACCCCTAAATTGGTCCACACTATATATTCCACCCCATTTTTTACACCCTTAAGGGATGATTTCGAGGATTAAAGTTATTCTATATCCATTCCCACAGCTCAAACTATCCCCATACCAAGTTTCATCTAAATCGGTTCAGCGGTTATTGATCCCCCATACAAATTTCCACCCCCCCCCCCTTTCACCCCCTTGAGGGGTGAGTTCTGGGATTAAAAGTATCCTATGTCCTTCCCCAAGACTCAAACTATCTGTGTACCAAATTTCAACTTAATCGGATCACCAATTTAAGCGTGAAGAGGTAACACACAGACAGACAGACAGACAGACAGACTTTCGCATTTATAATATTAGTATGGATGCAAAGATAGATATAACTTCGTAATAGATGGATACAGTCTAAGGAAAAAACGTGCCTCGAAAATCAAGAAAATTTGATTCTCGATCAGATGGCGCCACTACCTTTGGCCTACTCTCGAATAAATGGCGTTGACGGTTTCGTTTGTTATTTAACAATTTTAACGCATATCAGAGAAAGAACATGGGTCAAAATCATATAAAAATAATTAATGCAAATAAAATAAAAAATATCCATATACAAATACATTTTTTTTATATTTTTATTTTTAGTTTTAATCGTGTGTTGTGTGTGTGTGTGTGCGTGGTGACGATAGATGGCAGTGAATTTACTGTGGCACAAAATTTAGTATGACAGTACCACTCTATCCTATTATATCCTCTTTGGTATTATGTATAAATTAAATCATAAATGTCCGACGTTATATACCTTGATGTCGTGGAATTCGCTATCGTTCCGCATTATAATTTGTTAAGCATTATGATTTTTTTTTCATATTTAATTATGATCTACGAGGTGAATTAAATATGTAGGTTATTATGAATAAAATTTACCTACTATGAGACCAACCCTAAAATATTAAAAAGATATATATTATATCACTTTGCAAGGAAAACTAATTGAAAAAAAAAATTACATGCATAATGGTTTCAACTCCAAGAGTCAATAACTCTTGGCATTGGAATGAAATTGGAACTAGGTATCGGAATGTAACTTCAATCTACAGCATTCAGTCCTCCATGGAACCTTCAGGGGCTCCAAAAACACACCAACCTCGGCATTGCGCACAGCCAGCATACTCCGTCATCCCAGCACTGTCACAACACACTCACTGACCATCGACGAACCCTATCACATTCCAATAAGGTACACAAAGGCACAACACAATCAGAAAAATACCGGGACACTAGTTTTTGCGAGGCGCGGATTGGTACTACGTGGAGCGGCCGGCGCATTGCGCTGGGTGGGGAACCGGTCGGACCGGCGGCGTCTGCGGCGGTCAGTGGGCGACGCTATACGAATTAGGACTATTTATACTTCTAGACATTCTTATACAATGATATCGTTAGTGGCAAACATAGTAGGTAGCTAATCCTAGAAAGAAACGGAACTTTCATAAAAAAAATATCACTCGTGTGTCTGTCTGTCCGTCTGTCACAGTCAATTTGAAGCCGAAACTACTGGACCGATTAAGTTAAAATTTGGTGCATATGTGAACAAGTGACAATTTTCATTTATTGTTTATTACATTTTTAAACTTGGCGGTCATTTTTGGGAGTGTAAATTATTAATAGAAAAAAAAAGTTTTGCCATCAATATCGTGTGACATAAAAAGAACGTGCTTGTTGTGAGAAATTCAAATTAATATATATTTTTATAATTGTAAGGTTGTTTTGAAGTTATTTAAGAAAATAGTCAAAAATGTAGGCATTCTCTTTATATTCTAGACTAGGGTTCATATTAAGAAAAATACAGAAAAAGTTTCATAACCCTGTACGAGAACCGTACTACGGGAACCACAGGAATCGTAAATAATCACTACAATTGATATTTTAAGTACTTGATGATTTATTCTGCAACACTTAGAAGCTATTTTTATCAGCGACCAGTAAGTAATGAATAGATATGAATTGAACAAAGACAACCAATGTTGCCAACCAGATAAAACATTTTTATAATGATCTACATTTTACATTAGTCTTTGCATGTTAACTTTATTGTAAATATTTCTAAGTTATTTATACAAATTCAGTCTAATATTTAAATAGATTAAAGTACATATTCAACTAAACTTGTACAATCATAATCCATGAACATTAAAAGCAATTAATCACTAAACTCAAATGATTTTCAATTATACCCTCAACTGTCAATCATGAAATTGAATGTTTACATTGTTCGTTACCCACCATTAGCTAACATTCGGCCTTTTCTGACACCGTAAGCGTCCTCGCGTGTACGTGTTGTTGTAATTATTTATGAATACATAAAACAATACATACCAATTGTTATCATAAATAAATATTAATCTCTTAACATATACAATCCTTAAGCAATCTCATCATAAATATTTACTAGATAATTATCATTATGCACTTTAAATCAATTAATTTAAATCAATGATAACTGATAATCACACTGCACTTACTTTCATTATAAAACACCTTGTCCTTACCTATTGACGCCACTCCGGGCTAACAACGCCATCAGGGCTAGTGACGCCACCAAGGGCTAGTAACGCCACCAGGGCTAGTATCGCCACCAAGGGCTTATAACGCCACCAGGGCTAGTATCGCCACCAAAGGCTAGTAACGCCACCAGGGCTAGTAACGCCACCAAGGGCTAGTAACGCCACCAAGGGCTAGTAACGCCACCAGGGCTAGTATCGCCACCAAGGGCTAGATTTAATTCAACACAGTACATTTACATTACCTAATCATTAAGTAACACAAACTTCAAAGTAATCATTCATTTGTTTATCCATTTATGTTATACAATTACTTTTCCAAGTGATAATCAATTAAGATAATTTACTTCACACTTTAATACTTTCTGGGTCAGAATCACTCTCCATGGGATCATTTTCAAAAACCAACCAAGGGTGTATCTTATCTACCGCAAATACTGATTTGTATATTGGTTTTCCTACCTTTTTAGTAATAGGCGTGTCTTCAACCTCATACCTATCATTACCTAAAACTTTGGTAATTTTATAAGGCCCGCTACATTTAGGTTGCAATTTCTTACTTTGACCAGTTGGGTTACCTATTTCTCTTTCAATTCGCACTAGGTCACCTACATTATATTTATGTGGACATTTTCTCTTACTATCAAATCGCTCCTTTTGTTTCTCTTGTTCTATACGCATCCTTTCACTAGCCTCTGCCCTTATTACATCAGGATTCTCATACTCTTGAGCTTCGGAAACTATCGCATTCATTACCCCATCAGAACTGCCTGTGGGGCTTAAGCTAAATAATAGTTGAGCCGGCGTTTTATTAGTGGCCTTATTGATGGTATTGTTAAGACCCCATTGGACTTTTGGTACACAGACGTCCCACTCATTATCAGGTTTTCCATGATTCATTGATGTAAGTGCGTCTACAATGGAACGATTGTAGCGCTCAATCTGGCCATTTGCGCGAGGACTAGCAACCGCGTTAAGTATGTGAACAGTCCCTTGATCTTTTATATATTTTTTAAAAGAGTTACTGGTGAAACTAGTCCCCCTATCTGTAATTAAACGCCTCGGTACGGCAAAGATGCTGAAATATTCTTCAAAGACATTTATGGTGGTGCTAGTCTTACAATTTTTGACAGGTTTTATATATATGAATTTGGTAAATGCGTCAATTATTGCTAGGATGTATACATTTCGACGTTTACTCACAGGGAAAGGACCGCAATGATCTGCGTGTAAGGTGTGAAACGGTCTATCAGGTTTTTGGATTGGATGTAGCATGCCTTCTTTAGGGCCGCCGGGCACTTTGTTATACGCGCAGTGTAAACATGCATTACAATATTTTTTGACAAACCGCCGCATCTTTTTGAACCAATATACCTTGCGAATTCTTTCATAAGTCTTTTCATATCCAAAGTGCCCAACGTCATCATGGTGACTTTTAAGTATCTGCCACCTAACTGATTTCGGAACAACCCACAGCAAACTCACATCCTCACCCTTTTTAACCATACGATACAGCCTATCATTTTTACACACAAAATTATTTTTAATATCTACCGTTGTGTTAGTTTCAGGGTCTTGTAAAATTTGTACTATTCTTTGTAATTCGGGATCAGCCTGTTGAATAGTTTGTAGCCACCTATCATCAACTGTGACATTTGATTCTGCACCAACTATGTGAAAGACGTGACAATCATCATCGCGACATGGTGGATTATCTGCTGCAATAGGGTTTCGACTCAGGGCGTCTACATGAGTCATCTTTGTGCCCGCTCGATATTCTATAGCAAAATCAAACTCTTGCATCGCCATCCACCATCTCGCCACTCTAGGGACTAAGTCTTTCTTAGTCATGGTACTACGAATTGCATGGCAATCCGTTACTAATTTAAACGAGCAGCCCAACAAATAAACTCTAAATCGGTTCAGAGCAGTTATGACTGCCAGGGTCTCCAACTCATAGGCGTGGAATTTTTGTTCCTCAGGCGACGTTTGCTTACTATAAAATGCTATGGGTTGGAGTCCCCGACCAGCATCCTGCAATAAAATGGCCCCAAGTCCCATTTTGCTCGCATCCGTGTGAACTTCTAACCGTGCATGCGGTTCATACAATGCCAAAACGGGTCTGCTGACCAGTATGTCCTTCAATTGATTAAACGCTTTTAATTGTTCGGATTCGAACCGCCAAGGCTCGTTCTTTTTCGTAAGAACAGTAAGAGGTCTAGCTATTACAGAGAAATTGCGAACGAATTTACGGAAGTAACTCGCTAATCCTACAAACTGGCGGACCTCGTGTACGTTCTTTGGAGTAGGAAACTTTTTAACGGCATCGATTTTGAATGACCCCGGCCTAACACCCTCTTTAGAAATTTCATAGCCGAGATATTCTATTTTTTCTTGGAAAAACCGGCATTTCTTTAAGTTCAACGTTAGCTTAGCGTTACGAAGCATATTAAATACCCTTTCAAGCTTTTCAAGACCCTCTCCAACAGATTTTGACGGTACTAAAAGATCATCCATGTACGCAAGAACCAGTTTCTGCCCAACACCATTTACCATCGAGTTTATTGCGCGCTGGAAGACACTTGGAGCGTTTGCCAAACCGAACGGCATTCTATTGAACTCGTAGAGGCCGTCCGGGGTGACAAACGCTGTCAAGTGTTTACTGCCCTCAGCCATTGGTACTTGGTAATATCCGCTAGCTAAATCGAGGCTGGTGAAGAAGTTGTTACCACCAAGACAATCTAATTTATCCTCAATGCGTGGCAGTGGATATTTATCTTTAAGTGTTTTCCGGTTCAACGCCCGATAATCGACACATAAACGTTTTTGTCCATTTTTCTTGCTAACTAATAACACTGGACTTGCATAAGATGATGAACTTTCCCGGATAATTCCGTTTTTAAGAAGATCTTCTATAATGATTGATAGTTGCTCTTTTTCTTTGAGGGACATACGGTAAGGATTATAAACTACAGGATTGTCATCCTTAAGTTTAATGTCCATCTTGACCAGATCAGTTTTGCCTAATTCGGATAAGTCTAATGCGAAACAATCGCGGTATTTCGACAAAAGCGCATGGAATGCATCGCGTTCAGTTTCATTTAATTGCGTCCCTATTACGACATCTTCTATTGGTAATTCTTGCTCGATTTCATCTGTGGTTGACAATAACCTAACTGTTGGCTCATTAATTTCATCATAACTACTTCCTCTAGCTAATACTTGATTTTTATCAAACTTTAGTTCCACAGCAGCCAGATTTGAAATCATAACGAACCCGTGACTGTCACGAAAACTATACAATCCCGGTAAAATTATGTAATCTTTTTGCTGTGAATTGCAAAATGAAGCAGCTATATAAAGGGACCCAGTAAAATTTGTTGTTGTACTCACGTCTATAGGTGAGGTACAACTCGCCGCAACCGTCACATCAACAGCTGTATTTAGAGTATATTTTGTATTAGGTAGAACACATCCCTCCCCTGGAGCTCTATAAAATGTTAAATTTTTTGGAGTTTTTATAACCACAATGTTTGGTAATTCTGTAAAAGTGCGGCCTATCATAATTTCGCTTGGCATGTGGTGGTCAGGCACGACAATAAAATCGACTGGATTATCTACCTCATCTACCACTAGAGTACCGTTGACAATACCTAGGGGTCGCACGATCCCATTACCAAAACCTCTTAAATTTGCCAAATTGTTTGAGCGTTGCCATGATCCAAATATTTGATTCGCGTAACTTTCCCTAATCAAAGTGCGCGCACTTCCGAAATCAATGAAAGCAGGCGTAACTACGCCTTCAAGCTTAACGTCTTTATAGTACTTGTCGCTTCCGGATTCTACTGTTTGATTATCGGGTGTTTCAGTGTTATTTATTTCAATACGTCTTACGTCGTTATTGTCAGATGGAGCTGGCAGTTGCAACAAACCGCTATTGTTAGAATTGGTTGATGACCCTAAAGTCGTCCTATTACGGCACTCAGTAGCCACGTGCCCCGCCCTGCGGCAAACACTACACTTCTTCATAGGTTTTGTACATTTGGTGCGAATGTGACCAACCTCCCCACAGTTATAGCAAACTATTTCTGGTTTAACTGGCTCGTTACTTGTTGCTGTATTCGTGGCGTTTTGAGTAGGCCGTGGATCTTTGTTCCAAGGTTTATTGCGTTTTTGTGACATTAAATAACTGTCATTCTGAGACAACGTGCGTAAGTACGAGAATAATTGTTCCGGTTCCTCAAAACGGCACGAATTTGCACTCATCCTAACAAACTTATCGTCAATTCCGTGAACTAAACACCCTACGGCCTTACGGCCTGCTACGTCACATTTATTTATCAATATCATTTTTTCGTAATAGTATACATCTAGTGGTTGTCCAACTTTACAACGCACATTAAGCATTCGTTGCAAAAGATCGCCATAATTTTCAGTTGAGGGAAAGGCTAGTTTTAACTTCTCCACCCACTGAGGCCAAGTGTATAAAAGGGATGGCAGTCCTTGATACCAACGCTTTGCCAAACCAGACAGCTTAGGTAGAGCATAATGACACGTCTGAGTGTCTGTCCACGAATATATTTGAGCGCACTCACTGACCTTGTGAATCCAGCATTCGATATTCTGAGCACCATCGTTAGGGTCAAACTCAGGCACTACGTTAACGTGTGCAGTGTAAGCATGACCCGGCAAAATATTTCCTACTGACATACTACTTGTACTAGTTTGATTCGCTCCAGCGGTACTAGCAGACAGATTCCCAGACAGATGATTATTACTAGGATTACCTTTTGAAGGTAACGGCGGTGTAGAACTTTTAGGCCCTACACTACGATAAGTTTCAGGTTTGTTCGTCAGAGCATCCCTTTGTTTACTTTTGCGATGGCGATGTTTTCTTTGTTTCTTATGTCGCCGACGCGGCGGCGAATATGTCGAACTACGTGATGATGCCGTCGATATGCTTCGGCCAGAGGAATTTGAATAGCGACGGTGATGTTTAGAGCGACGCTTACGTGATCTAGAAGCCCTATCTGATCCCATGGTTAATAATTCTGAATGTACTTCACCATACGACAAGTAATCAACTAGTCATTACTCAACTTATTAAGAAATATACAATACATTACATAAATCATATAATTATAATATACTAAAGTAATTAACCAAACTTGCTTTGTCACTAATTAACTACTATTGTTCTCACGTATCGTTACTTGAACCAACGTATCTTTGTAGAAGCGTACGTATCTACGTAAAAACACATAAATCTATCTGTGCAACGAGTTCATTACGTAACAGTTTCATTATGAACATTTGAAAGTAAACGGTTAATCGACGGGAAAAGTTTAAGAATTTTGCGTTTATCACTTCACTATACGCGGCACCAACAATGATCAGATCATAAAATAAGCACAAATCACCAATTATATAAAATTCAAATCACTGACCTTCACTCGGGATCAAATACCTCGGTTCCAGGCGACGTAGGTTTGCTTTTCCAGTATCGCACTTCTGAATTGTACGAGAACCGTACTACGGGAACCACAGGAATCGTAAATAATCACTACAATTGATATTTTAAGTACTTGATGATTTATTCTGCAACACTTAGAAGCTATTTTTATCAGCGACCAGTAAGTAATGAATAGATATGAATTGAACAAAGACAACCAATGTTGCCAACCAGATAAAACATTTTTATAATGATCTACATTTTACATTAGTCTTTGCATGTTAACTTTATTGTAAATATTTCTAAGTTATTTATACAAATTCAGTCTAATATTTAAATAGATTAAAGTACATATTCAACTAAACTTGTACAATCATAATCCATGAACATTAAAAGCAATTAATCACTAAACTCAAATGATTTTCAATTATACCCTCAACTGTCAATCATGAAATTGAATGTTTACATTGTTCGTTACCCACCATTAGCTAACAACCCATATTTACCTATGAGAAAGGTCAATGGTGAGTCGATATTTAGAAAAAAAAAATGATAGTTACCTACAGTTAGTATTTAATGGTCGGAAAATTCAACATTCTGTATAGGTACTTATGATGAATGATTTTTAAAAGTGTTTTAAAGATTACCTTCTTAACAGCTGATAGTCGTTAAATTGAATTAAAATACTCAACGGAATCGGGTGCTGGCTGGCTCACGTCCAGGCCTGGTTCTGAAGTGGCAGTCCTCTTCCATCGAGTACCGCGAATCTTCGGACATTACGGTTCAATCGAGAAGTTTTAGGTTACAAGTTAAAAGAATGACCTTATGATTTGCTCCCAGGACCTTTTAGTTACTTTTATTCACTAAATTAACTAACTAACATGTGTAGGACGTAGGACGAACCTGCAGAACGATTTTTACTTTCTTTAGTTTTTAAAATATTTTAATACTAGCTTTTGCCCCCGACTTCGTCTGCATGGACTTAGTAACAGCAGCTAAAGTTAGTATAGCGCCTGGAAAAATTCTCATAGCAATCATTCAATTTGAGCATATTATGCACACAAATTAGCAGGCACTTCATTAATTATCTCAATTCCACCCCGCTTTTAACTTTCTTAAGGGATGATTTTCGGGATAAAAACTATCCTATGTCCTTCTCAGGGACTCAAACTATCTCTATGCCAAATTTCATCTAAATCGATTCAGCGGTTTAAGCATGAAGAGGGAACACACAGACAGAAAGAAAGACAGACAGACAGACTTTCGCATTTATAATATTACCAGCTTTTGCCCGCGACTTCGTCTGCGTGGACTTAATAGTAACCGCAGCTAGAGTAAGAATAGCGCCAGGAAAAAAATCTCATAGCAATCTAAATTTGAGCATATTATGCACACTAATTAGCAGGCACTTCGTTAATTATCTCAATTCCACCCCGCTTTTCACTTTCTTAAGGGATGATTTTCGGGATAAAAACTATCCTGTGTCCTTCTCAGGGACTCAACCTATCTCTATGCCAAATTTCATCTAAATCGGTTCAGCGGTTTAAGCGTGAAGAGGGAACACACAGACAGAAAGAAAGACAGACAGACAGACTTTCGTATTTATAATATTAGTATGATTAGTATGGATGGATTGTGCACATCTAGAATCAAAATAGATGTAGCCGAAAGCCAACACTCACCAATAAAGACAAACTTCACAAGCATGAGAAGTGGAAATAATTGCAACATTTAATCTATAAGCTTCTGCGCCTGACTCGGTGTTCTCCGAACTTCGCCGTAGTGCCTCAAAGGCAGTAACAGCGCTCTTCAACTATATCCTTAATCATATTAAGGATGACTCACGTTAGACCGGGCCGTGTCCGGGCCGGAGCTTCCGGCGCTTCGTTTTCTATGGAAAGCATCACGTGATCACCTGTCATGTCATAGAAAAGTAAGCGCCGGAAGCTCCGGCCCGGATACGGCCCGGTCTAACGTGAGTTATCCTTTAAGGGCCGTATCTCAATTAACAAGAATCCCGGAAAGAATAGAACTTTTATAATGTAATATTCATTCTTGTAATGTTCTAATATTCATTGATATCTCAATAATGGTATAATATTATTATAATTGATGGGACTAAACACATTTACAAGATGTGAATCGTACTAACAGAATATTAAATATTTGTAATTATTCAAATATCATATACATAATGTTCGTTTTAAGTAATTTACAGGATCTTGGGATCTTGATCTGAATATCTCAGGATCTTATATCAGTCGCAAACCCAGAACGAAAATTAGAGAATCACAGAACAAGTTGATAGATATGTAATTAGGTACTAATTACACAGTTTCTGGGTCGATACCACTCATCGACAGTGTACGGGTTAGCTAATTCAGCGGATCGTCCATGTTAGCTAATTCAGCGGATCGTCCATGTTTGCGGTTTGCGGGAACTCGGTCGCAACTTGCGGGTCAAGTTGGTCGCAAACTTGTGAATACTTCATCTAGTGTGGGGTTTCTTGATAGTTTAAACAGGAGATTCAAAATTGGTTAAAGAGATGGTTAAGGACAGGCCACATAGGAACTTGTAGCAGCGTGATGAGTTAAATTTTTCACACATTTAACTGACGGTGCGTCAAAGTTTTTTTAGCAAATGGTGTGGCCGATTCTTTAGTATTTTTAAAGATCGGGTTTTTAGACCGTTGTTTTTGAAATTTGAACTTGTAAGTAATAATTCACTTGTAAGTTATAATCATAAATATCAACGTATGAAATAGATTTGGAATTTAAAAACTTCCCCGAAAGTTATTCTTTATCTGATGACAAATAATTCTCAGATTTGGCAGGTCATCAGATATGCATCGCTGGTTTATCACAAATCCTCAACAGAAAACCGCTCATGGCATACGTTTAAGCGATGATGTGTACATTAATTCGTGTACACGATTAGCTTCTGACACTAAACACCTCGTTTTGCTTTCGGGGATAAAAGTCCTATAACTTTGTTATCTGGGAGCAAACTTTTCGATTGATGCAATTGCAGATCGACAACTGAATCGCTAAGGTCGTTAAGGCTCCATTAGTCCCGATATAAGCGTGATACGTGAGCGCTGCGCACTTTACTTGGTCCATTGCACTAAGTCAGGGCATAAATCAGAGGCATCTCGCGCCATTTCGGAAGTATTTCAAGTAAGGCTGTGATTCTTATCGCTTCTGAATATCTTCTGAACATTCATCTCAAGGCAAACCACCAAAGTATGATCTTGATGGCAATATAAGTACATACGTGGCCCTAAAAGTCGTTTGTAATTTTAATTTTTAATGACATTTTGTAAAATATGTGTATGTAAGAAAGAGATTTTTAATTTCTTTGGTCGACGTATTATTGGGCCAATCTGTCAAGATGAAGAGTCGGAGATGACTTTAATGTACGATACACATTGCTAAGACTAGCCCGGATCGACTGCCCCTGGCTGACTATACGTAGCTTAAGCTATTTTGTAGCACAACTACAACAGGGTCGATTTGAGAATTTAACATTAAATTTTCTGTTTAAATGCGATTTCCTATTCCTATGATCGGCCTGCGGCTACTCAGGAGTGCAAGGCCTTTCTAGCTCCCTAGAGTGCCTCTGCCGCTTTCCTATGTTGCTATATTTGTAACGCGATTGGGACCATTTCTCAAAGTACGAGCGCACTCTGTGTGCTTTTTGCCCTACTATTAGACGGCATAGATACGCCTTCGTATGTCATTGCATACTTTCTTAATATGAGCAGCTAAGCTCACGGATCTCAATTCCACATTACACTGGTTCGCCGTAGAATCGCCTCGCTCACGCTCCAAATCATGAGGATACGGCGGCCGGAGCAGGTGCCGGCGACGACGGAGTAATAAGGCTGGATTATTGGATGTACGGTTACTTTTCTGATACTTTATGGGAGAAGCTGTTACGGCGCCTCGGGAACGTAGGGTTAAGTGAGTACCTCTTGATTACCTTTTTTTGTGTTTTTTTTTATACCACATCGGTGGCAAACAAGCATACGGCCCGCCTGATTGTAAGCAGTCCTATTTCCGATCTCCGATTGTTTAGCATAGACATGTGCGGACCCTTGAACTGATAGAGGCAATTTAGCACCTTGTTCGTATACGTTAAAAGAGCAATTTCCTTACCGACAAAATACTTATTATTTATTACCACAAAACAGAGATTAAACAAAGTCTAAACCTAAATTAGCCTGAGGCATTGTTCCCGGGACACTGTCCGCGTTCCCTTTCTGCACAGTGAGGCTGTTTTTGCGCAAAAAATGCGCCACCTACCCAGACTAGTTTAGTATAAATTTCTTTTACTAGTTTTTTGGTGTCTGACGACCAAGGACCGAAAGTTTCAATCGCAAAGTTACGGCAAAATGCATAATCGTTTTTGGAGAATAATTTAAACTTCAGAAAGACTCGAAAAAAGCTGAGTCTGACTAGTTCAATAAGTAAAGGGCATTTTCTTGTAAGATAAGTATACCTACAAAAATATAACTCGCTAAAATGACACAAATGTAAACCCGGCTGACACATGCTCGTTTAGACTAAGAAAGTAATTGTTACAGCTGAGCAGTAACTAGCGCACAGTGAACAGAAATCCGTTCACTGCTAGCGCATAACGCTCGTGTGTAACGACGCAGTTTTAAGACATAGCAGTAAAGTTGCTGCGGTTAAGTGCCATAACTCATGCATCGTAAGGTTTGCACTGCAATGGGTAACAACGTGGTAAATGGCTTCTTAATAAATCCTGAAAACTCCAGAATGTAGAGAATAACGTCTTTTATTAACTGTTGTATCATACCTTTGAAATTTTAACGAATCCGTTTTATGGTTCCGTACCCAAAGGGTTAAAACGGGACCCTATTACTAAGACTCCGCTGTCCGTATGTCTGTCTGTCTGTCAGCAGGCTGTATCTAATAAACCGAGAAAGCTAGACAGTTGAAATTTTCACAGACGGTGTATTTCTGTTGCCGCTATAACAACAAATACTAAAAAGTACGGAACCCTCAGTGGGCGAGTCCGACTCGCACTTGGCCGGTTTTTTTTTTTCAACGGTCCAGAGTATACTGCGAATGCTAACTTATCTGAGTATAATATTCTTTCGTGCGAGCAACAAAGAAATTTAGCATACACCCTCTGTGAGTTCTTGCAGCACTGACACTGACACAGCTGATGCGAACATGCAAATGTCGAAAAAGTGTCGCTGTATGTACAAGTATAAAAACTCCAGTTTATTACTTTTTCACGTTTTTACTTAGCTTCATCTTCTGTATATTTAATAGATCTAACTAACCCGTTATTTGCCGGACGCCAGACCGTAATTATCTCGAGCAACTTCCGAGGATGCCTCCTAGAGATTTAAAACACGTGTCAAGTTTTGTACTTTTGATGGTGGTTTGTTATATTAATTTGCGTATTTATTTTCTGGGGAATCAGGCGTTTGGCAGACTTTGCGGAAATCCATACTAATTAAAACAGAAATATTATTTTGCAGATTAGCAAAGTAATAATATTATTGTTTTAAACAGTCACAAAAACACACCCACATCATTACACAATTACTTACATTAGCTTAATCTCATTATGAAGGCTCAGAAGGGTAAAAAGCTAAGCTTAGCAATTTCCCTCATGTGTCATTTATGTTTCGGAATCCAAAAAATCCATATACTATGTTATCACAAGTAACAGCCATCCACCCCAGAATGCCGCAAACTGCAACCCGCCCATAATGTGGACTCCTTAAGGCGCCGCTGAATTCCCATTCACACAGGTGCTGTTTTATAACAACGAAACTACGAGTTTCACTATTTGTCAGACGCAACTGCTGCCATTGCCATCAACTGAGTAGTTTAGTGCCGTTACCTATAAACTTAACAAATTAAACTGTGAATAAATAACAATAGTTAAACGAATTAATGGAACTGCTGCTGGGTATCTGCCAAGAGAGGATAACGTTTCTTTACTTTCTTTAGATAGTATCTCAAGCTTTGTTCAGATGCTGGTTTCTTGGAGGATAAACGTACAGTCGCCATCAGATATATCAAAGCGGTCAAGGCCATAAATATCTAAACAATGCACTTCAACGTCTTGATAATACAGCTTTGTTTAGATATTTGTGCTTGATTTGATGATCTTTTTGTTTTTGTTTTTAGGGTTCCGTACCCAAAGGGTAAAAACGGGATCCTATTACTAAGACTCCGCTGTCCGTCTGTCCGTCTGACCGTCTGACCGTCTGACCGTCTGTCCGTCTTTCCGTCTGTCTGTCTGTAATCCAGAGGCCGTGAGTTCAAGTCTCACCCAAGGCAGTAATGTTTCCACTTTTAAATTTCACGGACGATGTTATTCAGTTGCCGCTATAACAAAAAATACTAAAAAGTACCGAGCCCTCGGTGCGCGAGTCCGACTCGCACTTGGCCGGTTTTTTATATATTTATAAAAAATCATAAACTACCAAATTACCACGACAATCTGTAACCAATTTACGATACTTAACGTATTGAAACGGTCCTAGCTATAGGAAAACCATTCAAACGGACTTCCTTCAATAAGTGCGAACGTAAATAGCTGTCTCCACAGAGAGGATTTAAATACAGTAATACAACTTAACTTTAAACCAAAACTTTTTTGCAAGTCGCACGCAGAACAGCACGCGTCGTCGTGATAATACACGTCACGAGGTCACAACTAGGATAAAGTTGCGTTGCGTCGAACGCTCAATTTGAATTCCTGTGTGTTTTGATATGTCGCCTTCTGTCTATTGCCTGCTTTCAACCCGGAGGACACTAGTGCAAACCCGAGTACGATAGGTATATCATTTGATACGTCCAGTCGCTTGTCGGCGAACGAAAACATTGTGGGGACCGGACTAATCCCAATGAGGCCTAGTTTCTCCTCTGGGTTGAAAAGTCAGACGGCTGACTGATTTGATATATAACTAAAGAGAATATACAAATACAGCGCCAGTAATAATGACGCTGCAAAAGTAATACAGCTGCAGTTGGCATCGGAACATCACCTTATAGGTGACATTTGTATTGCGACTGCAGCAGCATTGTTGGTGCAGCGTTGTAGCAGCTAAAAATAGAAGAAAGAAAGAAAGAAAATACATTTATATGACGCCACAATATAGTACATAAAAAAGAAAAGCATGCAGACAAAAAAACATTTGGACGCCAAAAAGGATCCCCACTCAGCATAATGCCGCGGCATACTGTGGCGCTGGTTTTCTGTGAGGACCTGACTTAATCTAAAAATTAATGGCGACACGTACGCCAATGACACACAAATAAATTTACATTAACATAAAAACACAAACATTATTAATACATAGAAAATTAAGACAAACAAAATATTAGCTACCGCCCTTTTAAAATCTATTTATTACGAAGTTACAGAAAAAAAAGCCAAAACTAACTAAACTTAAGACTAAAACTAAAACAAAGACTAAAACTAAACAACTAGGCTAGAGTTTGATCGTTGCGTTCGAGATTTGAACGCTAAATGCATATCCCTTAAAGTTTTGTGATAGGGTACTGTCATTAGTTCTTACACTGTGGACTTTACGTCAAAGTTCGGCCGGTTTAATCTCGGCTGGTTAGTGTTTAGAGTTAGTCCGCAGTCTGGAGCAGTCTGGAGCATCTTCTGACGTTTGGCTTCCGGCTGTTCATAGTTCAAGACTAGTAGGACCATTGTGTCTTACGATGTAAATGATTTATGGGACAAATAGGAATTGTTTTGAGCCAATTAAATTGTACAAATGTTAGTCCAATATAATTTTACCAATTATTCGTTAGTTGAAGATTTACTGTAGAATAGTTAATAGTGTATTATGTATATTAGACTATAAAGAATAGTGTAATATCGAATTCTTTAATAATGGAATTTATCGAATCGTTATATTGAATTGATATCGAAGTGATGTAAATGTAAAAATACCTTATTACCAATAAATTATGTCTAAGTCTACTGATATTAATTTTTAACAAGCAGAAACGTCTGCGATCGATGCTATTAAGCTTAGAATAAATTTAAAAATGGAAAAATTACTGCCTGAGACACCCAAGGCAGTAATTTTTCCATTTTTAAATTAAGTCTACTGATGTTCTAGTGCCATCGGAAAGTTTTCAAAATAAAAATAAAATCGGAAACCTCATATTTACGTACGTACAGGGATCGAAATTTTCCGTTTGCAAAATGAAAGTTTCCTTAATTTCGAATCAGATTTTCCTGAAATTTTCGCGAACTATTCTAACTTTTTTGAAACTTTCCGCAACTTGCACATCTGTAGTTTAAGTTAAACATGTTGATAATCATATTTTTATCTTTGTGAGACTTTATTTTAGATAACGTCTATTATTTATGATAATGATAAGCATTATTATTATATAATGATAAAAATAATAAAGAAAACACAAATAAATACTCGGGTATGTACGTACAGAAGGAGATTAAATTTTTAAATTTTTATCTTCTTTAACTTCTTATATTTCTTTTACCCGCCATGCAGCACCAAGAATATGAAAAATTCTTTTATGATATTTAAAAAGTACTTTCAAAATGGATTTTCTCTAAAACCCGTGTGAGTTAAATTACCTTTTAATATAAATAATGCAGTGAATAAAATCCGAATATAGTATTTCATCGCAGGAAATGCAAAGTAAAATATGGCGGTGCATAAGCTGCTCAACACTCTTATTCTTAAGCTTAGTATCTCCTCATTTTTATCAGTTTAAAACTAGCATAAATTGACCTCTATGTGCCTGTTTACTTCCTGGTCTCACCTATGATGCTCAGACTTGGGCACCTTGAAGCTTAGAAGTTCGAATTCGGGGTTTACCAGTGGGCCATGGAGTGTATTATTTGGTGTTAAATTGATGAATCGAGTCCGTATAACTCAGAAGACGGCCAAATGGTTAGGAAGTACGTTTTTGGAAGCCTATAATATACAATAAAAGAGTAGGTAGGTACTCGAAACTCTCTCTCTGTGATCGCTCCCTCATGACTGAGGATCGTGGTCATCAGTGGATGTGGATGCTCCACACCTGGTTCTTGTGATCTGCCTCCATCGGTG
Source organism: Cydia strobilella (assembly GCF_947568885.1). Classification (NCBI taxonomy): domain Eukaryota; kingdom Metazoa; phylum Arthropoda; class Insecta; order Lepidoptera; family Tortricidae; genus Cydia; species Cydia strobilella. Next base: position 20,299,852 of record NC_086048.1, read on the forward strand.
CCTGTCCATCGCGTCTCTGACGACCGAGCAAAAGCTGGTTGAGGATGGGGCCCCTTTTACTTGATCGCTCCATTTAGTTGGAGACCGTCCCCGGCCCTCGAAGGCACTCGAAAACAAAAGTTGAAAAGCCGTAAGACGGCTGTAGAGGTGAGGCTGTTTCTTGATTGGCCAGAGGGCGAGACCGAGAAAATTGAAGGAGGTTGCTCTTATTTGTAGAAAATATCGATTAGAAATAATAATACTCACTACATCTACCTATGCGTCTTTGAAAATTCACGTCATTCTGGTTTTCAGCAGCGCAGCGGAGGATAAATGTGTGAATATCGAGGAACGGATCTGTTCTTCAAATATGGCGGGATATTAGCGTGTCGCGCTGTGTCGTGTCGCTCCGATGTCGTGTCGAGGAGAGGCTTACGAGGCGAGGATTTTCTCATAAACAGTCAACGGAGAAAATAGGTGGGTGCGGAAATACGTAATAGGCTTATTTGGAAGCCTAAGTGAACATTCCAAGCTGATGTTATCTAGATTTTATAAATACTGCAGTTAGTTTTTACTTGACTGTTGAATAATAATAGAACATATACTATGTAGGGGTAAGATTTACTTCGGCATGTTTTACATCGTAAATTCTTACCGATTTGCATGAAATATGCATATTTCTATGCATAAAATACACTGTTAGAATGAATCCCACTCACATACACATTCACACACACACACACACACACACACACACACACACACACACACACACACACACACACACACACACACACACACACACACACACACACACACACACACACACACACACACACACACACACACACACACACACACACAGAGAGAGAGAGAGAGAGAGAGAGAGAGAGAGAGAGAGAGAGAGAGAGAGAGAGAGAGAGAGGGAGCGAGAGAGAGAGAGACGCACACACTTTCACCTAAAACATTATTATTATTTATAATATTATAACTTTGTTATAGAATATTAAAGATCTTTAATTGTAATCACACAATTGAAACTGATCATAAATTGTAAATTGTATAATAATTTGTATAAAGTATATTAATTAAGTTAAGTACAGCTGCTTGTTAAGTACCCTATTTAATAAGAGCGGGCTCTCCCGTCACAAGTATTGTTTTACTTAATGGGAGACTCCAGCCTTTTATGTAAAGTGTATCGTAATGTTAAACCAAAATAAACTATTTGTATTTGTAAACCAAAATAAACTATTTGTATTTGTATAAGATAAGGTTTTGTGAATTTATATAGTATATATTTATTATTAAACTTACGCTAAAGGGGCCCACTGACTACCAGTCCGCCGGACGATATCGGCCTGTCAGGTAGAACAAAAATTTAACAGTTCCGAACAACTGACAGGCCGATATCGTCCGGCGGACTGATAGTCAGTGGTCCCCTTTAGTTTCACGCTGCGTCGGTCGGATAGGAGTCACAATGTTCACAATCACACTAAACAACACGTCACGCGCACAAAACAACACGAAATAACAATCATTAACAATTTACAATGTTCACTTTAAACTTTTCAACAAACAGAATAGTCTGTATTTGCTAGGTAACTATTGTATTAGTAATTGTAATTAAAACCTAAAATTATAAGTATAGTTTGTCAAGGGACTGTCTCATTTCCGGCGTAGACGGAGAGAGTCATACTGTCTTTGTCTTGCACTGGTTCTGGCGCCCAGAAGAAGGGGATGAGTGTAGTTTTTTGTTCTTATTTACTGACAAGATTTGCTTGACCAACTTTATTATAGCTTATAGCTTGCATAACTTAAGACAAAAGCCTTATTATAAATTTTTAAAAACATTTATCAGCTACATGCCAACATGGATGACGTTTTTCAGTGACTTTTCGTTTCTAATATAAAAGAAGTGCTCCGTTTAAAATTTAATAATTATGAGTGCATTTTAAGGGTAAACTGCAACATAAGAGCATAAAGAACTATACGTTTCGTTTGTAACCACAAAGTGAAGTGAAGATGAAATGTGTTATAAACTGTGTGCTTGGGATGTGTTTCTTGTTGGGCGTGTTCATTGGCTTCATATACCTGATGACCTTGGTGGATCCAGGTAATATGCTGAGCCATACAGTAGGTAGTATGTCTGAAACCTCTCGAGATATGCTGGCCTGCTGGATTCAACCAACAAGATTATCCAGTACTCGTTTGTCTTAAAGTACTTAGATCATAATTAGTTTAAAACTACTTGGGCACACATTTTTTGACACGTTGTCCGTGTTATTCATTCTGTCTGTACCTATCGACTGTTTAGATTAGCTACCCAAAATTTTGGTCCGCCTAAAGCAAAGGGGGCGCAATATAAGGACTTAGAAATTTTTTGACCAAAAGTGAAAATTATAATCATAAAACACTTAGAAAAATTTCATTCGAAACGCTAAAATAAGCATGTTTTGTAGAAAAAACTTTTTCTCTAAAATCAAAAATGGCCGAGATATTGGACCTGAAAGTTGAGCCGATTTTTAGGACAGAAAAAGTTCGATGGGTGTTGTTGTCATTATGACCCCTATTTTTTATGATGCTATCGTATAGAAGACGCTAAAATAAGCATGTTTTATAGAAAAAACTTTTTCTCTAAAATCAAAAATGACCGAGATAATAGACTTCAAAATTGGCAAATTTCTAAACTTGTAAAATTTTCGACGATTTAAATCGGAGCGCAGAACACGTCTGCTCTGTTTGAGCGCGATCATCGCGGTCAACCTAACACACTCCTCCTCGCTTCGCTCGTCGTCGCACCTATCTTGTCTCTGTTACTTAATTTTACTGTTCCAGTGGTTTCAACTTGCGGGTCAAATATCTCGGCCATTTTTGATTTTAGAGAAAAGTTTGCTTGCTTATTTTAGCGTCTTCTATACGATAGCATCATAAAAAATAGGGGTCATAATGACAACAACACCCATCGAACTTTTTCTGTCCTAAAAATCGGCTCAACTTTCAGGTCCAATATCTCGGCCATTTTTGATTTTAGAGAAAAAGTTTTTTCTACAAAACTTACTTATTTTAGCGTCTTCTATACGATAGCATCATAAAAAATAGGTGTCATAATAACACCAACCCCATCAAAAATTTTCTAAGTCCTGCGCCCCCTTTGCTTTAGTCCAACCAAAATTTTTGTTTCCCAATAGCTTTTGTTCCATTCGCGTTTTTCCCCATTCTGATTTATGATATGTATATCATATTTATGATATGTGATTAAATAAACTACTAAAAAATAAACGCCTGGTTAAAAAGCGGAATGGGGAAAATGCGAATGGAACAAAAGCTATTGGGGAACAAAATTTTTGGATAATTAATCTATACAGTCTACCTATCATACAGAGGCTTTCGCATTTTTAATTTCTATAACAGTTTATAAGAGAGTAAAGCTTTACTTCTCACCCTTAAAACTTATTGTAAAGCCCTTAAGATCTGTCATCTTACAGTCCATGCCTGTACACAGTTTTACAATAAAATTATTATTCTATTCCAATAATGTCCATTGTTTCAAACCAGGCCTGCTAGAGTTACGTGAGAAGGCAGCTGCCATGATGAGGGAGGACCGCGGGGAGCCGGCCTTGCCGGAGGTCACCAGCACTTTACTGGTGAGTAATCACTATGAAAATGTAGTACAACTCATTTATTTGATAATAAGTGTTATAAAATAAATAATAAAACTAAAACTAACTATAATTATAATAACTAAAGCTAAAAATTAAAAATACCTATCAAAATTTTGTGCCTATCACGCAGGCAGCGTTCCCGCGCTGGATTGCTATGGCCAATCTTTGCGCGAGAAAGCCACCTGCGCGAGGGTCACCTGTAGCCTCCCTTAGGCGTTTGCTGAGCGCCTTGTGGAGCCCCCGTGCCCCTCTACCCCAAAATGTAGTGGAGTTGTTTTTGGCGAATAGCATGAGCCATTTTGAGTACACTTCAAGATCTGTAAAGGGCTTCTGTAGCGTTAAAAATTTCCTAGACTGGTTTAAAAAGGTTTTAGAGGTTAGGAGATATATGAAATGAACCTCCAACTCACAGAATCGGACTGAAAGAGCAGCCAAGTGTACGCAAGCGCCTATTAGCGCGTACTAATAAGTGCCTACAGACGCATAGGTACGCATTTAAGCTTTAAAGCCAAGAGCGCGCTGCGATTTTTTGTCGTGCGATAATTTTGTCGCAGAAATGCAACATATGTGTTTATATGTCTGTGCGTGCATAAACGGCAAAAAAAATTATACAAGGTGTTCACGAGGAAACCGAAAGATTTTAACCACACTTTTCTGAGGCCAAAAGAAGGAAAAAAAGGAATGTTTAGGTCAAAATCGCAGGAAAAAAAAATTGTTTTTTTTTTCGATTTTTCAGATGTATTTGTACATAAAAAGTAAATATTATTGGTAAACTTGTCACTTAAAATGGACTTTTACTTTTTTTTTTCGTAAAACGTAGTTTTTACAGTGTTACTTGTCACTTTTTGACATCTATCAATAAGGTTACTTAAAAGTGTATAGGATATTTTAGTCTTTAAATATGATCAGGAATACGCTGTTAAAATTATTCGGTATCCTCATGTTACACCGTGTATAGCGCGATTCTAAATTCGTGTCGCAAAAATTAAAAAAAAATAGTAGTAGCAGTCGTGCGACTTTTGAACCGAGTCTCGGTTTTAAACCTGGCTCAGACCAATTAATTTATCATTGGCTAGACTTAAGTCTACTCATGCCTAAAACTCGAATGTCTACAAACTGCGTTTGTGCTTCATTGCAGCCGTCGGAGGACTACATGGACGGCGGGACGGTGATAAGAAGAATGCTACATAAGAGGCCTATATATTATTAGTGTATTTATAATATTGGATGTAGTAAAATTTAATTAAGTTTTTCATAATATAATTTTATTCTCATATTTAAATCGTGATTCTTTTCTTCATTTTTTATCAAGTGTCCATGCACTACTAATCATAATCCATGACAGACGGACTGTACAGTCAAGCAATGGACTGTACAGTCGAAGGCAAAAATATCGATCCAGACAAATGGCTCAAAATTATGTGAACACGACTTTATTGTCAAAGGTGTAAGAGCGTACACATATTGAAACTTTGGGAATGTATATATATTTATGCCCTTGACTGTACATATCAAATAAGGACTATAAGGAGACAACGTTTTTCATAGCCGTGTAAGACAATTCGCATACGGGCCATTTTATTGAAAGTTGTACAGTCGAACAATTTAATTTCCGACCCATTTCGTACCTTATCACAGTGACAATCAATATGAAAGTCGCTAGAGATCTCATACTATTGTCACTGTGACAAAGTACAAAATGGGTAAGACATTTAATTCTTAGACTGTACAGTGTACACCACCTTTTTTATTAGGATTTTTTTCTCTATTATATATATTCTACTGAATCTACAGAATCTCAAGCTCTTTCGATCCTTATAAGAGAAAATGTGTTTCAAGATTTTATTTCTATTTCGTTACCATTTTCCATAGATTTTGTATGACGATGCCGGTAACGGAATTGTAAGAACGTAGGTAATGTATATGGAAATTCCTAATAAAAAGTGTAATGTAAATATTTGAATAAAAAGCTTTAAACTTACAGAGTATCTTAATAGCTGTAGTTAGCTATTAAGATACGTTGTGAGTAATAAACTATGAATCAATTTGGTCTGAAATTTTTATTTTTTATTTTATTTAAAATGGCCCATACACGACCGCAAGCCTGGACGGCTAGAAAATTAAATAGAGAATCGAAAATAACAAACAAATTGAATTTGAGCTATTTTGAGATTTATTATAATAACAATAAATTATTATAAAATAAAAATAAAAAATAAAAATACAAATAAAATAAAAAATATAAATAATAAATTATTATGAGTGATTGTCTGATTGTACATATCTACACCTGGAATGCAGCAGCCAATCTAAAATTGCCTCCAAGATCTCGGGTCAGAACAGCCATAAGTTACGTCGTATCGTAAGATAGACATCTTTATTAAGGGCAAGATTACCGCAATATCTAGGAATAACCATTGTCGGTGCTGGACAGCGGATACATCCATACTAATATTATAAATGCGAAAGTCTGTCTGTCTGTCTGTCTGTGTGTTCCCTTTTCACGCTTAAACCGCTGAATCGATTTAGCGCTTACTTTTCTATGACATAACAGGTGATCACGTGATGCTTTCCATAGAAAACGAAGCGCCGGAAGCTCCGGCCCGGACACGGCCCAGTCTAACGTGAGTCATCCTTAATATGATTAAGGATATAGTTGAAGAGCGCTGCCACTGCCTTTGAGGCACTACGGCGAAGTTCGGAGGACACCGAGTCAGGCGCAGAAACTTATAGATTAAATGTTGCAATCATTTCCACTTCTCATGCTTGTGAAGTTTGTCTTTATTGGTGAGTGTTGGCTTTCGGCTACATCTATTTTGATTCTAGATGTGCACAATCCATCCATACTATCCATACTAATATTATAAATACGAGTCTGTCTGTCTGTCTGTCTTTCTGTCTGTGTGTTCCCTCTTCACGCTTAAACCGCTGAACCGATTTAGATGAAGTTTGGCATAGAGATCATCCCTTAAGAAAGTAAAAAGCGGGGTGGAATTGAGATAATTAATGAAGTGTCTGCTAATTTGTGTGCGTGATATGCTCTAATTGAATAATTGCTATAAGACTTTCTCCAGGCGCTATTATTACTCTAGCTGGGGTTACTAAGTACTAGAATAAAAGCTACGTACAGTCTAGTGAAGATTGTAAAAGTTTGTAAAAAATAATTTCTTCCTGTAACAGAACTTAAGCATACATGAAAAACTGACCGCACTTAGCCATCCAGTGCGTTCTTGGGAACTCGCAATGAATGCACTTTAATATTATAATATTAATTGACCCCATGGTCCCGAGATATGGAAAGGACAAACAAATAATAATAATAACAAAATGATATTGTCTTCGGTTACCGCGATAGTTACTCATGAAATAAAAGTCACCCGTTGACCACGAACGCTGTAAAGAGTTCGAAACGTCGGGATGTATTATAAATTCAATAATCCGTAATATAATCCGTTTTCATAGTTTTATTTAATAACAAAATGAGTTTTGAATATCCCGGTCAATATAAGTCTAATAATAAAATGCTTTTTTGCACACTACAAAAAGAAATGAAAAGTATATCTTAAGGGCTCTACACACTCATGCGCGAATCACGGCGCGAAGCTGCGTGGAAGTGTGGCGTCGATTTCGCAGATTGTTCACTTCTTCGCGCCTAGTTCCTACTAAAATTAGCTCCTTCCATTCGCTTCCCTCTTGCATAAATAGTTCGTAGAATAATGTAATGTGAACATTTACAACAGGCAGTACGCCTACATGCTACCACGGAATAAAAAATAACTATTTTGACGCCCGCGTAATGGTGTCCATCGTCCCGCAATATATAGGAGGCAATAAAGATGACACGTTAGAGTAAAGAGTTTATAGTAGAGAGAGACAGAGGCATGTTGGAGGGAGACAGAAGGAAGTGGGATGAACATCTGTTTTTATGTACATAATTTTCGCGGCTGCTGTATCTGGAACAAGTTTGCCGTTTTGTAAATATGAGTTAACACGTGTTTGAGTGTTTTGCTGCTGTTGTTTCATCAACAATGGATGGAGATTAGGATACTTTTGAATGTTAGAGGGTGTCTACAATATAATATTATTTTCAGCGCTTAAATTCAACAAGTCATAACTCTAAAGCTCTGGTTTCCTAGGATAGCGGTGCCGTCATTAGCGGCCGTCTCCATACAAAATACTACTCTACCATAGATTTAAATTTTAGATTTATTTATTTCAGGATAAAAATTACACTATAAATTTGCATCAATGTCAAAATTATGCTTATCTTCTTATCATGATCGTCAAACTTTACATACTAAAAAATACAAAATAAATTAAAATAATTTTCTCCCCCAGGATCGTCATATAAGTATGTATAAACAAAAACATGTCAAAATTTGATGTCAATCTAAGCAATTTAGAATCATCATTAAATGTCAAACAAAAATAAAATATCACAAAAGAAGTAAATGTCATTTTTAAAATACAATAAATCATTTGAATCATAAATAAAATTACATATATCATTACAAATAACTCACTTATAGAGTACAGAGGGTTATCCAACTATTTCTCAATTTGCGCTTAAATGCTTCGTCACACGGCTCATTTTTTAGGTCAGCAGGTAGTTGTTCGTAGTAAGTTGGGCCAAATGACTCGAGGGTTCTTCCTTGAAAGTGTCATGCGACGGGGAACTGTTCTCAGACGCCCTGTAGCTCGAAGCAGTTTGCCCGAAAAGTTAACTGTAGCAAATTGAGATAATATCTATATAATATTATTATATTGTGTCTTACATATAGCAATAGATCGAACAAGTATTGTGAGTAGTGCGTCATTATACGTTGAGAACTAAAGAGCTCTTTGCAAGGATGCCTGTGTTTTACCCCGGCAAGTGTACGTATTGCGCGTGTCTGCATTATTAGGACTCTTTTTGCATCTGTTGAATTACCCCAGAGCAGTGAGCCGTATGTCATAATAGAGTGGAAATGCGCAAAGTACACCTGCTTCAGTGCTTCTACGGAGATTATATGTATTATTATATATATTATTTTGTATGGAGACAGCCGCTATATGACGGCACCGCTAGGAAAATAGAGCTTAAGCACAGTCTATTAAAACAATAGTCAATTGACAAAGCCGTCTAGACGGATGCGAGGGGCGAGGGGCGGGTTGCGCGCACCCGAGCTGCATACATCGCCATTGTTAGTAGCTCGGTACTACTTACAGGGCTAGCGTGTCTTATAGTCTGTGACAACCCTAATGTATTCTTCTGCGGTGTCAGCACTTACGCAAACATCAAAGGCTCCACTGTTAGTTTTTACACTGTGGCTTAAGCCTATTCTGGTAGCAGGGCTTATCGAGCATGACAGAACAATTTTAGAATACGTCACTAACAACGCGCGTTGGGATAGGACAAACGCTGTATCATGTTATAGGTCAACCACTTATCTCTGGCGGTTGGTGAAGAATTTGCGTGATGGTTTTGTAGCAAAAGTTAGCATAATTCTAAGACTAAAACTAGTTTATATGTTTTTACTTAACTTAATGCTAATTAGCTTCATGCTCACCTTCAACCAGTCCGTAGCTGGATATAATGACCATTCGCACCAGTTCAACGGTAAATTGTATACGTCAGCTGAATCTAAAACTATTTAATCTTTATCTCGGGCCTTGAGTTATTTATAGTTAAACTCCTACTTTATTCACGAGCTTCCGAATCTCTGCATCAATATTTTCGGGTCCGGCACAAAATAGTAACCGTTCTGTTTATATTTGTCCGTCGCCACTCGTTTCAAATAATACAAGCGCCGCTTGAGTTTTACTGGCCATTCAATTTTATAGGGCAGTTCTACGCAGGTACACAAACAACGCAGCAAAAAGGTACCTTAGCCTTAAGAAAATAAGAGCGTTAGAATGCAAAAACTACGGGACACTTGCCTACGGCAAAAGGAAGAGGTTTAACGGTGAGTAGATAAAAATAACTTAGATTTTAGGAGAGGATCTCCTTTTTAGAATGTTTGACAATTCGGGTGCCCATTACGGTTCATGTTAGATGACGGTACTGCCCACGCATAGCAGCAGTGACAGCGATTTGAAATACTCATTCAATGAGGGCTAACGCGTATGAATTCGCCGCTAGGGGTGCTAGTGTAGATGGTGGTCTTTTCCATAGTTCGAAATGTCAAATGTCACTTGTCACTTCAATGACTGACAGCCTGTTCTTTAGTCTTTTGGACCACCATCAACAGAGGCGCCAACTGGTGAGCAAAAAAACGATAGCCCTCATTGTTTACCATCCCTACTATAATATGTATTATATGTAGGTATTATAAATGCGAAATATCAGTCAAAAAACGCGGGCAGGAGCTAGCGTTCTCATAAATTCCAAATTCATCTGGCTTTTCAATGGTCATTGCATTGGGTGGTGAAGCAGAGAAAAAACTTTCAATCGCATGGTATTAAAAAGTGATATTTATTTTATCACATGAATAAAGCTATCCATAATACGCCTGATGCCTTGAGTTGCCTTAAAGGAATTATAAGCCATCAATGTGGTCCCCTTAAAATACGGCTAAGTTACAAAACTAATTCCACTAAAATTGGTGTTGCTTTATAAACACAATAAATGCTTGATAAACAAGATTAAAACTTGCTCTAAAAGTTTTGAAACAGTTCATACTCGTAGTTCGGAAGAAGACGCTTTAAACTAGAACGCATTCTCATGGGAACGGTAAAATGTGGACGAAGTGCACAGTTGTACTGAATATTGGTGAATACCGAATTTATAGGAGAGTTGATCGTACACTCACACTCAGGAATGCAGTAGATTAGATTAGATTAGATTAATTTATTTCTTATTGGGAATTACATGATATTTAACAACGTCACTATGTATCCAAATAACATGAACTCACAAAAAGATCGTCTAATTGTAAAAAATAATAATTCAGTAAAATTATTAAAAAATAAATAAAAACAAACAAATCATAACAAAATAAAAAAATTAAAAGTCAAATACAGTGAGATAAAATGTCAGAAAGTAATGATAGTTATACTAAACACAATGTCAAAAATTATCTCTTCAGAGTATAAATAAGCGGTCAAAATATATATATTGCTAGGGCACCCTAGTTAATATAATGTCAGAATTAATAATAGTATTGCAAAGTCAAATTGAAATAAAATTCTAATTAACAAAGTAACTAAAACAATAAGAAATAAAAAACAACAATAGAACATAAAAATAACAATGTCACATTAAATTATTATAAAAAAAATATTATACATTTTAATCGCGTTTCAATTTTGTGTATTCTTTAACAGAATACAGCGATTTTGTTAATAACATTTCTTTGAATCGGCACCAAAAAATATCATCAGAGGTTTCGTTTCTGAGACTAGCGGGTAGGCGTTCATAGAATGCAGGGCCGATTAGAAGTTGAAGTAAGAATATTCGAAAATGAACTAAACACGATTGTCGTTGCAAACTACCAGCACTTGGCGTGCGGACTTATCAACTGGACTAACTTAACCGGGTCAAGTCGCCAAGAAACGTCCCGTTCCCGGTAACAATGAGAAGACCAAAGCGTAAATCCGTGCTCAGTTCACCCGTTGTCGGCTTACGCATGTAAACGTAAACAATGCGTCCAATATCCAGGGCATAAACAAGAGGAAGTATTCCTATATATTGGTTGGCGAACAAGGACTCCAATTATGTGTAACCTGAACTAGGCAACCTTATCCATTTTGGCTTTTATACAGAATTTTGTGGTTTCTGACATCCGACGCATGGAAGGCCGAAGACTGGAGCCTTGTGCTTTTTGATCAAGTCGCGAACGATATTATCACATTCTGTATACTAAACAGAAGAACATGACGTAATTATGTATTTAGAAATGCAAATCGCTCTGATTCTTCATTTTAGAAAAAAAGGTTTGAGTTCAAAGATGTCCCTATCTGTACAAAGAAATAGATAAGGAGACAAAGACACAATCATTGAGTGTACTCATACATAGTCGGAGACAATGTCGCGCGGTCCCGGGTTCCATCCCGGGGGAAATTAAAACGCGTCGATGCCGTCGTAAGCCGCTTTGCTTGAATCAATCATCCGTGCCGGCCGGGAAATTACGATTTCAATCAGAAATTAAAAACGTTGAAAGGATTTTGTTCAATATTACGAGCTGAATTGCGTCAATTTGAGTTATTTAAATGTGACGTAGTTGCTGTAGGAAGTTGTTGGTACTGCTAGAGCTGAATTTCAGTCATTTTTGTAATATCGGCCGGTGGGTACGTAAAATCGATGACACGGTTAACTGATAATTCATGAGAATTTATGCACTTAAACTCCAATGGGCGCGTTGACTATTGTCAAGATCAAGTGCGGGTAGTTCGCAAAACCCGCGTGGCAAGAAGATGTTGATACAATTCCTCGCCAGTCTGCCTGTGACCACGAACGTAACGTCACGTTCGAAACGTCAGGCCATAAATAAACGTAAGTTTGTACGCGATTGTCCCGTGTTAGTTTTAAAATTTTGACTATTGTTTATGGTTTGTACGCACTAGGTAATATGATATGATATGATATGATTTATTTATCTCACAATATACAATTGCACTTAAAATTACACATGGTAAAATAATAACAAAATATGGTATGGTAATATTTTTTGTGTTTGCTCCACACTAAAATATATCACGCGCTTCCAAGAGCGCTTCCATCACTAATATCGACATAGCCGGGTCAACGCAGCAGTAAGTTTTCTGCATGCCATCCGAATGTAACATTCTTCTTGAACCATTCCAAAGCGCTTGTTAAGGCCTTCAGCAAAAAGGCGTCTTCGAGCGCCTTGGCGCTGCCTAGGAACCAACTGCGTAACTTGGTTAGGGTGCTTAACGGGCACTGCGGCCTAAATAAGCACATGCACACTATGGGGAAACGTGACATGGGGCGGTGCTCTGTATGGAGGCAGAGGAGACGCCCCTACACATCCTCACAGAGTGCCCCTGCCTAATGCGCACTCGTGACTTGATCGTGGGTGGACATATATTGCGCCCGGAGGAGTTAAAGTCTCTCGAAACCAAAAAGATCCTGCAGCTGTTTGAAGTTGCAGGTTTGGATCGAGAGTTGTAGTAGGTGGCGATCACAATAGATCAGAGATGGTCGCAGTGATACATAGGCTCTGGAGCCTTACATAGCCCCTAGAAAAAGAAGAAGAAGAAGAACATTAAAGGTGACGTTCGAATGGCCACTGCAGCTGCATAACGTCGCGACATTACTGCTGCACACTACACGGGCGCTGCTACTATCCATTTCCTTCATACATGATGTTCGTAGCATATAAGCGTTAATCGGTCACCTTTAAGCAAAACTCTTGACCACGACAGACGTCCATTTTATAATAAATTTGGCCACCACTAGTTCACTAAATACTCGGGGACAAATTTCTAAACGCAATGATTAATTGATAGTGAATAATTAAAAGCAAAATTGATAAAAGCCCGAAGGGACAGAATGTGAAAATAATTTAGCAAAAAGCTACTTAGAGGATTACTTGAGAGAAATGAAGGACAAGTGAAAGAGCGCGATTTCGTGAAGGATTATTGCAAATTAAATTACTTGGACATATTTATCTACTTTGCGAAAAACTCATGAATTTATCATTATATAAATCAAAGAACCGGCCAAGTTACTTACTAACTGAAATGTGATAAAGGAAAGAAAACTGAAGAAATGACGTTTACGTTGATAGGAGTTTTTTGACTTGTCAATTTTATTTCCTCTTCTTCGCGTTATCCCGGGCATTTTGACACGGCTCATGGAAGCCTGGGTCCACTTGACAACTAATCCCAAGATTTGACGTAGGCACTAGTTTTTAAGAAAGCGACTGCCATCTGACCTTCCATCCCAGAGGGGAAACTAGGCCTTATTGGGATTAGTCCGGTTTCCTCACGATGTTTTCCTTCACCGAAAAGCAACTGGTATTTCATTTCATTTTATCAAATGATATTTCGTACATTAGTTCCGAAAAACTCATTAGTACGAGCCGGGGAGTGGGGGGGGGGGTTTGAACCCGTGACCTCCGGATTGAAAGTCGCACGCTCTTACCGCTAGGCCATCAGCGCTTGACAATTTTATTTGAATTTGACATAACTCTCTTCCTCGAAGCTTACGTGCGTACATTTTTTATTGCGATTTCAGCAGTAGGTATTGCAGGTGCTGCGTTGCAGTACAAAATGGGCGATGTTTATGCCCCGGTTTGACGTTAGCCAAATATGCGTCAGTGCTAGTGACCAATATGCGTCAGTGCTAGTGACTAATATACGTCAGAGCTAGTGACTAAAATACGTCAGTGCTAGTGACTAATCAAATCATCGACTCGTGTTAAAAAAAAACTGAAGTCAATACCTACAATGACACTTGACATCATTTTGTACATTTATATGAGCTTATGTGCTAAGAGCTGTCAAAATTAGATAACTTCTGAAGTTCTTATACCATTCCTTATCCAAAATAACACCCTGGAGAGTACTTACGACATACATATATAACATACATAGTATACATACTAATCACGCCTATTTCCCGGAGGGGTAGGCAGAGACCACGGATTTTCACTTGCTACGATCCTGACATACCCCTTTCACTTCCTTCACTTGTTGTTGACATATATAAGACGCGTTATATTCAAAATTATGTTTCGTAAGAATGTTTAATTAATCAATATGAAGTTTAATGAAAGTTGTGTGTAATGGGCGAAGTTGCGATGTAGAAATATGCGTGTTGCTCGAGGAAGGTGTGGAGCTGAAAATTAATATCAACATCAACAAATTAATATCAACAGTAACTTTAACATGTTACCACTAAGACGTATAGTGGTGAAATAAATTTCGATGGAAAAGGTTCTCAATTCGTCGAATTTTTTTTTACTGTTATTGTCGCGAATATCGCGAATCGGCTAATAGCTGCCAACGTCATGGAGTAGATGGCGCTCGTAGTCACGTTTAAGTGAAATAACCGCTTCTAGGTTGTTGTGATTTTTAAGGGTAAAACAAGAGGGTATACGCGCGAACGACAGTAAGAAAAGGAGGTGGGGTGCGAACAAAGCTACGGGAAGAGTGATATTTGCTTTAGGATCTATTTAAGGAGTTTCTTATGGTGTTATTAGAATAATGAGGTGTCGATGGTAGATTGTGACTAACATTCATTGTGATATCAGTATTCAGAGTGTCAACAGTGATCCGAGGGAATTGTTCATAGCTAATGTAAGTGAAGTTCAATCATAATTATACGAAGGGTTTCATCCCAAGATATTAGTAATTTAGAATTATAGAACACATTGTAGTTACGAGAAAGTGTAACCACTCATCATATGAACTTAAGGTAAACTTAGTGTGCGGAAAGGGGTCGCTATAAGGGGAGGTTGGAGGCGACTATGAAGCCCAAGTAACCAGATGGATAATCAGGTTTAACTCATGTTATACGTAGGTAACAAAGTAGGACACCAGCAATGAATTATCGTCATCTCACTAACGTCCAGGCCTCGTATAGGTATGCAGTATGTTTACATATCGTTTTTCCAGTATCAGTAAAGGCATCAGCTCATTCAGTAAAGGCATCAGCTCATTCGATAGGTTAATAAGCATAGTGAGCTTGACGACAGTTATGAATTATTTCTCCATAATAAATTTGGTGGATCTCTGATGTTTCCCATAAAGTTTTAAGTCATAATGTATTGTTTGTCCGCATTTTTGTTAGTCATAATTTGTTTGATTCTGAAACGTGTCACTACAGGATTGCCATAAAACAAACCTAACCTATCTATAGGATTACCTTACGAAAATGATATTTTGACAAAAAATACATTATTACTTGAAACATTATGTCAAACACAGTATAAAAAAGGTAAGGTATCTCTTTAGGTAATTGGTTCCAGACAGTTCTTCAAATATCGTAAAAAAATATTATTTTTTTTCATATTCCTCAGATCTAGAAATTTTTAGGTTATAAGACAGGTTAATCTTCGGAGAATATCCGAATCCCACCTTTCCGCTATCGTTCTCATGATGCTATTTATAGACACATGTGTATATCAAATACTGTAGTTATTTAGATTTTTTATAGCAACTCGTGCATTTCCTCTCGTTAAACAATATTATGGAAGTGGAACTGTTGATTAAGACCATAAAACGATAGCTGACTTTTTATGTAGTCGCTTATTTTGTTACTTAGTATGTTCATTTTATTTTCATTTCGATCGAACGAAGTTTAAACAGATAAATCAATGATAATACTTGCATCAGCATTTTCCGCTTAAACAGATTTAATGGCGATACCGTGGGCGGTAAATTGGTTTCATACTGTTTATTTATGTTATTTACCAGCACATACTCGTATTATGGCTACATAGCGGCTACGGGAGGCCGATACTGTCTTAGAAATTTTTAAAATGGTTTTGATGCGACCTTAGTGAACGCTTCCTTTGATTGCATGCAAACCAAGGAGAAAGTTGTACATAAAATGTGCCCCACCTTCAAAGACGATCGTCAAGATCGTGACAAAACCAGTTCAAAACTATAACAAATTGTTAAATCTGAATCGTGCCTTGATTTTCATCTTATTTTGTTACTAGCTTTTTCCCTCGACTTCGTCTGCGTGGAGTTAGTAATTTGGATAGCTTATTTTTTACCCAATCTGCTTTTTATCGATTTCCCATACAAACTTCCACCCCCTTTTCACCCCCTTAAAGGATGATTTCTGGGATAAAAATTACTCTATATCCTTCCCCGGGACTCAAACTATCTCTATACCAAATTTCAACTAAATCTATTCAGCGGTTTAAGCGTGAAGAGGTAACAGACAGACAGACACACTTTAGCATTTATAATGTTACTAGCTTTTGCCCGCGGCTTCGTCTGCGTGGAATTAGTAATTTGGGTACCTTAATTCTTAAACAAATCTGTTTTTTAATCCATCCTTTTTTCACCCCCAAATTGGTCCACACTATACATTTCCACCCCATTTTTTGCACCCTTAAGGGATGATTTCGGGGATAAAAGTTATTCTATATCCTTTCCCACAGCTCAAACTATCCCCATATAAATTTCCTCCCCCCTTTTCACCCCCTTGAGGGGTGGGTTCTGAGATAGAAAGTATCCTATGTCCTTCCCCGGGACTCAAACTATCTGTATACCAAATTTCAACTAAATCGGTTCAGCGGTTTAAGCGTGAAGAGGTAACAGACAGACAGACACACTTTAGCATTTATAATATTAATATGGATAGTTAACTACTTGACCACAAGCACCTGACGCAGATTGGCGCTGACGAAATACAATCGGTAGTTGTCTCATAAGGCAGTTCGCTCGCATTTATTGATGCGCATGAGATGCCTGATGACGTGATGACACGACTCAAGGTTATATCAAAATGAGATGAAAACCATATCAAATTTATAAACCAGAATAAACCGGGCAAATACGACGGAACAATATCGTAACGTACGCTCGATATCATGCAAACGCCATTTCATATCATTTATCTTGCTTGCTGGAAGCACGTACAGACGAAAGTAAGTCTTAAGAGTATGAAACAAAGCTTTATATCGCTTTGCTCAGAAGTTTTTCATCTTGGACAGCACAGTTTACAAGAAGTATTGTTCTGTTCTTAGCGATGGACATCAAAAAGGAAAACTTTACCAAGGCGTCCAACACACACTATAGCGGGGATCATTTTAAGAGGACTGTTGTAGTTTTCGTTAGGATCTAAAACTTAGGTGTCCTACGTTGTCTTGGGTGGCCGACAAGTACAAATTATAAAACTTCTAGCCTAGACACGTGTGATTAATATGTTACACTAACCAGGGGGTCTTAAGGGCGTGTAAAGTATTATCACCTATGTGATATAACTACGCGCTCGCTCAATGCGGGTTGAAATCTTGACGTAGTACTTGACATAAATACTATAAAACTAATCGAAATTAAACTATCTTCAGACATATTTCACAATATTTAGATCAATACGGTTTCACTCACTATTGTTTTTAATCGCTTATGCGACATGTTCCGGATTCGTCGGGAATCCTTCCTCGGGCACGAGTGTCCGCGGCGGTTGTACTCCGTGAACTCAGCGCGCGCGCAACGAGCGACGAGACCGGCGGCGCGGGCAGTGCACTCGTGCCTGAAGAAGGATTCCCGACGAATCCAAAACATGTCGCCAAAAGCGATTATAAACAATAGTGAGTGAAACCGTACTGATCTAAAATAGTATAAAACTAGCTTCTGTCTGCGACTTCGTCTGCGTGAAATGATGATGAATTATAAAAACTACCCGTGTCCTTTCACGGGTCTCAAACTATCTCCATACCTAATTTTATCTTAATCGGTTCAGCGGTATAAGCGTGAAGGTAGCAGACAGACAGATGGTTACTTTCGCATTTATAATATTATAAGTAGGGATAGTATGGACTCGCAGGTAAATTATGCAGCTGACAAGGTTCCTAATAAAGTCAATAAGTATGTCATATTATTAGGGGTCCCTTTGTTTGACATAATTATTGAAGGTCATAATGTATGATTGTCATATTATCATTAGTCATAATTCTAACCGTTAACTTTTCAGGATTTTCTCAGGTTATCCTATAGATAAGTTAGGTTAGGTTAAGTTTGTTTTATGCCAATCCTGAAAAATTACGCGTTATGGGAAAAACCCGCATTATGACTTAAAACTATATGGGAAACAATAGAGACCCCGTGTTATTAATTAAATATAATTTTAACAGTTCTATGAGACATTTATAAATCTTATGGTGCGACTAGACATGCAGGGATTAGGGTACCTACAGGGTAACGACAGACGCCATCACGAATATTCACCGAATCCCAATATGTGTGGCCGCACCCTTATAATTTGCAGAGCCTTATGAGCATGTCATATATTTTTTGCGCGCTTCGTTGCGCAAGAATATTATTTCAGAAAATTGTACATGAATTCCCATTATCTTTATTCCATACGCAACCCGTCCTGTTTTTTGAGAATCATTTCTAAATGAGAATTTCGGAAGCATACTCAAGATTTCCCCTATTTTAGCGCTAAGAATTTAAGACGTCTACGGAAAATTTATCTCATAAAATAAAATAAGCTTTTGTACAACTTAAGCTTATACGTTAAACGCTGAAAGTGTAAAGAATTACAAGATTTATTAGAAGCTACCTTTGAAAATAAAAGCGTTGGCTTGCTGGGCGGCTGCAACGGAGCGTATACAATAACATTAATAACCAATATATAATAATGATTAATGTGGTTTAATGATGTTGATGTGGCTGTGAGATGGAGCGACGACCTGGTGAAGGTCGCGGGAATTCGGTGGTTGCGAGCGGCACAGGATCGGTCGGAGTGGCGAGCCTTGGGGGAGTCCTATGTCCAGCAGTGGACGTCTATCGGCTGACATGATGATGATGAATGATTTAATTTAATGTAATGTTTGAATTGTAATTTCTTGTATCCTTATTAATAATAAAATATATTAGGTATAGGTATTGTTGATAAAATTGTATGTAGATTGTATTTTATTGTTTTGGAATTCATTGCTTATTTATATTTTTAAGTGTTTAGGTATTTATTAATAATTGTATAATTTTTGACATTGCATTTCTGTATTTTTGATCTGTGTAATTATGAATAAAAATATATACTTTTTGATATAAAATAATATAACAAAATCACTACTGATATTATAAATGCGAAAGTGACTTTATCTGTGTGTCTGTCTGTGTGTTCTCTTTTTTAGGGTTCCGTAGTCAACTAGGAAACGCCATGTCCGTCTGTCTGTCCGTCCACGGCTTTGCTCCGAATCATGAAAACGAGGGTGGAATTTAATATGGAAATGGCACCCATATAGCAGACGCTAGTATTGTTATAATTCTTACGTGGTATAATTTCGACATTAAACAAAAAACGAATTAGCGATACGGATACACTGCTCGCATTACATACCTTGTTCATCTAAAGCCCTGCCGTTCACTCCAGGCGCTAGCTGTAGCTGTAGGTGTATGTGAGCTGTGATCACATTTCCCACCCAAAAGCGCTTTGCTGCTTTTGATATATGGATATTATAAGTACGTATGTGCATACCTTAATACTTATTACATAAGAATTATATTACTATTTTTCAGAATTAGTTATCGAGAATTTGATTGCCACAAACATTACTTTGAATGACGCCAATACACCTTATAAAAGATAAGATAAAGATAGTTTATTATTCAAGTAGGCATATTACATTAGTGTATTTGCCATATACAAATAAAGCTACGCCGGCTAAAGCCCTACACCTCTGCCTCGAGAAGATTTTACGAGAAGTTATATTTATAGTATTTACGTTGCTAAATACAACGTTTACTATTTTCCAGTGGAACTAAAACTAATAATGAACTCGTAGTTTTAATAAAACTTTATCTCAAGACAAAGCGTCCGCGAGCTATTAAAAGGAAACAATCTACCGTTCCGGTCATCGCCCGCTACGCCGTAGCAATAGCTACGCCTCGTAGCGTTCTCGTAGCGACGTACACAATGTAAAGAAAGTAGTACAACTTCAGGTAAACAAACTTCGAGCCAGTTGTTACAAGAGAAAGGTATATATTTAGATTTAGGAAACAGATTTAGATATTGATTCTAATAATATAAAATAACAATACAGATTGCATTTTTAGTGTTCCGTGCAAAACTTTGTTTTGACAAACGGAACACTTATGGGATCACTTCGGTCTTGCAAATCAGTTAAATGCGTTTTTCTCAGAGACCGTTTGAGGTAGATACCTAAAATTTGAAACAGTAATAGCAATTACCACCACTAATAAATAAATAAATAATAAATAAATATTATAGGACATTCTTACACAGATTGACCAAGTCCCACGGTAAGCCCAAGGAGGCTTGTGTTATGGGAACTCAGACAACGATATATATAATATATAAATACTTAAATACATAGAAAACACCCATGACTCAGGAACAAATATCTGTGCTCATCACACAAATAAATGCCCTTACCGGGATTCGAACCCAGGACCATCGGCTTCACAGGCAGGGTAACTACCCATACTAATATCCTAAATAAGTCAAAACCGCTTATTTTAGGGGGAAATTTAGGGGATTGAGAGGGGTAGCCAAATTTTCTATTTTATCATTTGCATTTCACAATACGAGTATACCATGCAACCCTACACACTCAGTCAAATTTTCACCATCGTTTGTTTCTCTGTAAATTTATCTTGTAAAATAAAGAGGATTTTTTGTATTCATAATAAAAATGGTGCATAAATTAAATACGTAAATCAAACGCACACCATAGAGTCCATTGTGTTCTTTGTTTAAGTTTGAAGTTCTTGAACGGGATACGAATACATAAGGTACTACCTACCTACTGCTAATGTATTCGCATCCCTAAATGGACTTCTAAACTTTTAATTGTACTACTCTTTCACTCTACTATAGCCACCGGACACAATAGTGTATTTGCGCCTGCATTGTCCTCCTCACGGACTTGCGGTCACAGCACAGATTCAACAACGAATAGCTATTCTTCGACCAACTATTATGTGAACTCAAAATGAATCTCTTCGCGTATCGAGAACGCTTCTCACGAACCGTATCAATTCCGTGTACAATGCGCTACTGCAGAATAGAATTACTTTCAAGAATCAGAAGATTGGATCATAAATCTTTTAGTACTTTACCTGTTTCAAACTAAAACTTTAGTTAGGTATTTCATTCATTTTCTTAAAACTTCATATCCTTATCCATAATTGTAAGAGACGTGCTTGTTGAACATTTAGAGAAATATTACCTAATTAAGTAAATCTACTAATTGTTTTTCGCATCAAGATTATCTTCTTTTTACTTGTTACCACAAGACATAGGGGAGATTAGTCCAAAACCGTGACACGGGGTAAAACAAGGACACGGCAGTATGGCTACTTAGACAGTTCCAGATTGACGAACGCTTTGGTCACTGCTGTCTACCATATTAAATAAAATAAGTTTTTTTTTTATCGGTGCCTGATACAAAAATTCCATAGAATTCATCACTATACCAATTTGTCGTACGTTGACAAAACTGTGTTCGCGTCTTTCCTGTCGACATACCCAAAAATTAAGGGCTATAAAGGTTAATTTTCTTATTTAACCCTTATCCACATGAAAAGGTACTCTTTTTATTTGGATATGTATGATAAAATCATTACCTACATGCCCACAAGCTATTAACTATTGCCCACAGGAGAGAAAACTTGTGTGTTCGTCCGGACTGTACAGTTTTCTCTCCTGTGGGCAATAGTTAACAGTAAAGTTGTGTTTGACCCGTAAGTAGATTTTTTTACGCGAACAAACATTACTTTGATTGTTATTGCAATATTATTTTAGGTCAGCAGATTTTTTAGTTTCTCGTAGGTACGTTCGGGTCAAAACCGGGTCGTCCCGGTTTCGTACAAGTGTATTCTTCGTACAATGCACGGAAAAACGAGGCTTTCGTACAATGTCTCAAGTATAAAAAATCCAGTAAAGGATATACTGGTTAGGAACCTGAAGAACTAAACGGACATGATAGGATTTGGTATACCTGGTTTTGGAGAAGGCATGGGGTAAAACTGGACAAAATAGGGATTTTAAAGTTGTTTATTTTTTTCCACGTGTGAAAATTTACATAGTGATCTCACTAATTAAATATATACATAGTTAATGAAGTCAATTAAACAGAGACGAGTAAAGTTCGTAGATTTATCTACAAATATGTATTTTATTCAACATTTCCCTTAGCGTCCCGGTTTTACCCCACTTTCCCCTATGCCACTAACCTAACTTAACGCACTACATATGGCTATGTTCCGTAATAATTATATAATATTTACCTCAGTTGGACGTCATTTTGGGAAAAGGATTCAACTCACAAAAATCTTTTAATAAAATTTAAGCTTTCTATAAAAAAATCATTGATTTAGATGCCAGACTTTTAAGATGTTCCTTTTTGCTAAACTGCCACGAAGATATAAGCCTCGCTCAACTTTAATAACAAAACAATTCTTTAAAATGTTGAGAAAAAAAACACATTTCTAAGACATAAAAATAATCGAATTTAAACTATCAATCAATCAATCAATCTTTAATGTCAAAAACACATGTCAAAAATTACAATACAAATAAAATTAAAAATATACAACACCCTAAATTAAATAACAAAATCACACATTAAAAAAAAATCGTGAGACATATTAACTTAACTAACTTAGCGGGTTTACACGTTTAAAATACGTGAGTGTACCCGCTAAGTTAGTTAAGATAAAAATAATCCTTTACCATTTCTAAAGGCTGTTACTAAAATTACTTAACGTTGTCTTAATGTGACGTAATAGAGTACATACATCAACACTCTTAAACATCCATCCATCGGTGGACCTTATGCCTTTTGTTATAAGGTTTACGAACTGTCAGTTAACACTAACAGTGTGGGCGACGGTACTCGTTCAAAACTTTCCCGAGAGCGCTCAGCGTCAACTGCTGTCTCCGCCAATCAACGCCTCGCTGTCTTCGCCAATCAGCGCAGAGCGGGAACTGTCAGCTGTCAAACTGACGGGTAAGAGGTTGCCGACAAGTCGACGGATTCGTTTGCTTTCATAATTTGTTGTTTTTTTCTCTTGGTGATGTGTAACAAGAGGAATGGGGACATGTGAATCCAGTAACCAGATATGATATCCATACTAATATATGCGAAATGCGAAAGTCTGTCTGTCTGTGTGTTTCCTCTTAACGCTTAAACTGCTGAATCGATTTAGATGAAATTTGGCATAGAGATAGGTTGAGTCCCTGAGAAGGAAATAGGACAGTTTTTATCCCGAAAATCATCCCTTAAGAAAGTAAAAAGCGGGGTGGAATTGAGAAAGTTAATGAAGTGCCTTCTAATTTTTGTGCATAATATGCTCAAATTGGATTTGCTATGAGAATTTTTCCAGGCGCTATACTTACTTTAGCTGCTGTTACTAAGTCCACGCAGACGAAGTCACGGGCAAAAGCTAGTTGAGAAATAAAAGTAAGCTCTCCCCATACATAAGTTTCGCTACTTAATAAATAATAAGTTGTATGGGAGGTATTGTAAAACGTATTATTAATAAATTTCAAACTCGCTTAAAGCTTGATTCGAATTAAATTTTATTACAAATAAGTTTTCGAAAAGCTCGCTTAAATCTTATTATTATTGAGTTTTTTTATCAGTGTATGGAGTGAGCGCTGCATCCGGAACATATTGGGCATATCTTGGAAGGACAGGGTCACGAACGAGAGGGTTCTTGAGATTGCTCAGCTGCCCAGCCTCTTTGCGCTGCTAAAGCAGAGACGCTTACGCTGGCTGGGGCATGTGCATCGTATGCAACCTTCTCGTTTGCCGCGGCGTGTTTTGCTTGGCGCCATAGCTGATGCCAAGAGAAGCGTCGGTCGACCGATGCTACGGCATAAGGACTGCGCCAAGCGAGACATGCACGCCTTCAACATCCCGGTTCATCAATGGGAGAAGCTTGTCGAGGACAGAGATAAGTGGCGCAAACTGGTGTCCGACGGTAGTAAAATCCACGATGACGCATGGTTTAAGACACTCGCCAGTAAGCGAGCCAAGCGTCATCAGCGCGACAACTGTTGGCCACGGGCACACTACACCTGCCTATCTTGCGGTCGTGGTTGCCGCTCCCGTATTGGCTTACACAGCCATGTGAAACGTTGTCACCCTACCTGACACTGTCTGTATAGTCTGCAATAGACTGAAAGGCCTATTATGATGATGATGATGGAGTGAGCACTAAGCTTTCTTATTTCTCTCTAATGTCTTGAATGTTAATAAAAAGAACAATATTGTAATATCAAAAAAGGGGCGAATTGAGAGAAAAAATACTTCAAACGTGAATATACCTGATAAAATGAACGACTGACAAACATTTTTGGTTGAATTCTCTCGCAAAATAATCATCTATCAGGAAATTAAAGCGCGACAAACCAATCGTTACGAGCAAGTATATCAATGAATATGTGAATATGACTACTAATGTTTCAAGAATAAATGTAAATCTGAGCAGAATTCCAAAACAATAAAAATAGCAACGTACAAGACCCAATACATTTACTTAATAAAAAACCGGCCAAGTGCGAGTCGGACTCGCGCATCGAGGGTTCCGTACTTTTTAGTATTGTTGTTATAGCGGCAACAGAAATACATCATCTGTGAAAATTTCAACTGCCTAGCTACCACGGTTCATGAGATACAGCCTGGTGACAGACGGACAGACGGACAGCGGAGTCTTAGTAATAGGGTCCCGTTTTTACCCTTTGGGTACGGAACCCTAATATATACCTACATACTAACTGCATATTCAGACAAAGGCTTGTTCATCGATGGTCGGAACAAACGGATAACCAATCCGTGCTCCAATATTTACCAACGTGTTTATTCTAAAAGGGCATTTTGTAGGTTTTTCCTGCACTCATACGTCCTTTTAATATTGAGCAGAAATATATGGGGCAGTAAGTGATTGACCAAAGAAGGGGGAAATAAAAGGGGTTACAACCTAACGTTATTTGTATGCATAACGCGTTGTATTTAAAAATATATGGGGCAATCAACATTTACTTGTTATTCTGTATCGTTGTCTAAGGGACTGTTAATAATCAGAGGTTATTATTATTACACTTGAAATGTTGTCCACCAAAAATGATTATTTTTACCGTAAATATTATTTTAATTGATTGCCTTTTAAATCAATATAAACAGTTGACATGAGGAGGCCGATTATGTTTTACCAAATTTATATGGTTTTCGATCGATCTTGAGTCGTAATGATCTGGTATCTCGATCACTCAGTGATGTGAGCATGTGTAAGCATCAGTCAGCGTGAGACGCTTACGCAGATGGGTGCTCGCTATAAAAATGAGATGAAAACCATATCAAATTATCAAAACAGAATTGGACATAACCGTGTCAACAAAAAACTCGAAACCCTTGTATATTTATGGTTCAATAAGCAAAAGGGTCTGTCCATTTAGCTCAAGCAGACAAAACATCTCTAAATGAATGAGCACGTCATATTTTCAAGTCTAGTCAGACGAATATTTTCAATTGTTTATGTCTATGACAGGCTCAATCATTTAGCCTTTGTCTGGGAAAGTTGACATACGATTGATGTGACATTTGAGTAGCGACGTAGCGATCACAGTTCTAACACAGAAACTTGTATAGGGCTGTTCATTCTGACTATTATATTTAGACCGCTGATGATGATGATTCGTTTCCCCTAATCCCATTCACTTGAGTCAGCACAGCATGTCTTAAACATCCATATTTCTCTGTCCCCCGTCATCTCATCATCCACTTGTATTCTATTCATATCATCTCTCATCTCTCACAAAGTCCATCCACCTTTTTGTCAATGCAAGTGGCATATAAACAGAAAGTGAAATTAAATGGCTGATTTGGTGACGCAAACGCGACTGCGTGTTATGGGAAAAAAAAACATAACACATATTATTGCATCTACAACCAAAGGTAAATGGAAGTAAATATTGCCGTTACAATGGCAAGTATATAAATTTACAATTCTTAGGGCATCTAAACTGAACTTCGAGTTTAACCACACTAGTTTAACCAATGATCAAATTACTTCTTAGCCATCTTCGTTTTGACACTAAATTAAATTAACATGACACAGGCAATTTTAAAAGTATGCGAGATATAAGGTCAAATTACAAAGAGACGACTTGTTGAATGCAAACTGGTTTTTAATTTAATGGAAAAACCGGTTAATAACCAGTTATTAACCGAAATTCATACAAATAAAAACCTGTTTGCATTCCCTACTTGTTAGAAAAGTTAGGCCGTTTAATAATATCAGCCTCATCGCTTTCGATGACAGCGACCCTGAATAAACAATGACATTAAAGACGTTGTCTAACGTGAGCCCTAATATGGCTGGCTAAGCCGAACTAAGCTCCTAACTAAATACACTATTTCACGTGTTGTGTGTGACATTTAATAATAGCATAGTTCTCATCTTTTGCCCCTAACTAAATACTCTATTGCACGTATCGTGTGTGACGTTTAATAATAGCCCACTGACCTTCCAAGTTCAAGTTCACGCCAGCTTTGATCACCTGCCATTAGAATGGGCTAATTGGCTCCATAACAATTTCTGAACGGAGCCGATGAGCATGAGCATGGCCTCGAATCCACTACACTTTTAACCCTTAAAAACACGTAGCAAAATATAAAGAAAGCCAGTGATATAGATTCAAAATAAGTAATTCAATTTGTGTCAAAAATAAACTAATAAATATTGTATAGGTGGGATATGTTTTACACGTCATTTCGCAGGCATCAATCAACGTGAGCGATTCAAGGATGTATCGAAATCGAAACCGTAACAAGTTGTTACATCTGTATCGGACTCCTGGGCAGGGCAGTATTATTTAATTATATATATATATGTGTGCATAGAAAAAAACATTCATGAGTCAGGAACAGCTCTTGGTGTCTGTCTTACAAAAAATGACCTGTAATGTAAACCTAGGACTATCAGTTTTGTAGACAACAAGACTAAACACGTCGTCAATTTTTTTAGGCGAAATTGGCGCAGTCGGTAGGTTACCAGAAGATTCGTGAATATTATAGTTTTAAAATCCGAGTATAAGGATTTTAAAGCTATAATATTGATTTGAAATTAATTTCAGTCGAGTTTGAGTCAATATATAAGGATATAATGACCAAAAACTTTTACTTTACCATGACATCGGTAAATTTACCACCGAATAGTTGTCATCAATTGATATTAATAAAAAAAACTACTTAATACATCTTAAAGCACACTTGTAGTAACCACCTTTAATAATGTAGTTAAAACGCAGTACAATATACATGCTATCCTTTAATTCATAGATGCTCCAGTAAAATGACCACTAAACTAAATGACGGACATACATGTGCTCGTGCTGTTTTTCTTCCGTCCTGTAACAATAGCGCCATCCACACACGTACGCCGACAAAGGAGTGTAGACAACCTGGCATCGTTCTAATAGCTTGGCGCGCACGAGTCAGGCAAATGCTCAAACAACCAGTATAACCATTTATTACGTGATGTACATTAGGACAACATACTTGTAACTTTTTTGTATATTTTTCCTAATTAATATAATTAGGACAATTGAGCGCCAAGGAGGCATATACTTTGAGTGTTTTATAAGATTTGAAAGATTAATCTGCAATTACCTACGCATAGTTTTCAATAGGTTGATCATCATCATTTTCATCCTACCGTTTGTGATATTTTGACGGGACAGAGATTGCAGTAGGTTGATAAAAAATAATTATTATATCTTGAAGCACTGTGCTATTATCTCTCAATTATTTGAGCTCGGTTCACGGCTTCTCTAAGCAGTTATTTAGGCACAGTCTAGCAGGCAAAAACGATACCTCTGTCAAACATCAGTTTTGTTTAAAAGTTAGAATTGTATACCCAGAACTATGATGTATTATGTCATTATGTGCCTTAACACAGTGACTTCCAGCGATCCTAGGCGGGTTCTCTATTTGTAGGTGTTTTTCGCTACAAAGCGGATTAACGTTCTTACCGCGTCGCGCACGCTGGCAGTGAATTAATATCTATATTAAGTAGTTTAAGCAAGAACTCGACCAGGCCACGCGGGCACAGCCATTGGGAATAGCTAAACGACCTGGTTTGAGTTTGTTTCTCAGGGACGGCTCCTTCCTGGCCAATATTTTGCCACACACAGGAAACGAGCTTTTTCCTATAAGTGCACCTTGCTCTATCATTTTCTGTTTTCTTCTTTTTTATTAAATTTAAGAATTTGGAAGAGAAGGTTTAGTGTCCAAATATTCCCGAAGATAATTAAGACGAGTCCTGGACAACCTTTCTGTGGTTTTTATTTTGCGAGTATAATGTATTTTTATTATTATTTATTATTATTAATAGCCTGTAGTGTCCCACTGCTGGGCAAAGGCCTCTCCCTTTGATTTCCATGACTCCCGTTGTTGAGCTGTTTCCGGTCAGTTATTAGTGAAGGTGTCTAAGTCGTCCCGCCATCTCCGCCTGGGCCTGCCACGTCCGCGCTTCTTTTGCGGCATCCACTTGGTGGCTATAATAGCCCACCTATCAGGATGCATGCGGCAGACGTGACCTGCCCAGTCCCACTTCAGCCTAGCGGTCTTCTCCCCTACGTCAGCTATGCCTGTTCTTGAGCGCAGTGTAGTGTTTCGGATGCGATGCTGCTGCGCTCCATTGCTCTCTGGCAAACCTTCAATTTGGACTTCTGACTCTCGGTGAGCGACCATGTTTGGGCACCGTAGGTTAGGACAGGCAGAATACACATGTCAACGAGTTTACGCTTTAGTGACATTGGAGGGTCCCCCTTCATTAGCTCCTTCATGGACCAGTAGCTCTACTCCATAATTATAATATGTTTCTGCATTTTATCAAAATTTTATGGTTAAAGCCACTTAGGCTCCTGATAAAATCTTCCATGGTATGAGTACCTCAGCGTAGTTCACGTGCTGCGAGTTTACATTATGCTCTACTCACACACCACACCACTTCAAAAGAGTAGTTACTCTTAAGGATTCGTTTGCTATGCACGGTACACTGTCAGTTACGCCGAAAAGGTGGCATGTGCAACTGTGCCGATATATCGGGAACTTTTTGAAAGTGACTGTAATGACAACTTTTCGTTTAAAATCGGTTTATCACCAGAACATGCCTCCATATTCCATGCCGGGCCGTATCAGGCTATCTGGAGCGGCGATATTTTACGGCGGTCCCGAGACACGCCTCATACGCACGATTCAATTTGCGATACGCGCCGTTGATAATAAAAAGTGACTATTAAGTCAAACACCCTAATAAAACACACTAGATTCTAGAAGCTTCGTAGTTCCGTGATATAAACTGAAGCATGAGATGGGATTTATAAAAAACCAGCCAAGTGCGAGTCGGACTCGCGCACGAAGGGTTCTGTACCATTACGGAAAAAAAAAGCAAAAAAAAATCACGTTTGTTGTATGGGAGCCCCATTTAAATATTTATATTATTATGTTTTTAGTATTTGTTGTTATTGCGGCAACAGAAATACATCATCTGTGAAAATTTCAACTGTCTAGCTATCACGGTTCATAAAATACAGCCTGGTGTCAGACAGACAGACAGACGGACAGACGGACAGCGGAGTCTTAGTAATAGGGTCCCGTTTTTACCCTTTGGGTACGGAACCCTAAAATCCAACATAATTTCTAGTGTTACCAGACGAAACAACTTCTGTTATACGATCTGCGTATGACATTTACTGTCTTGCAGTTTGGCAGAATAATAAAATGTAAAATAGGGTTTATTTCGCTAGAATAAATGTTTATTTTTATTTTTATAATACTTGTAGAGTCCAAACTTAATAAATTTTAAAGCAAACTAATTTTATGTTGAAATGATTAAGAAAATGCTTGCTATCAATATCGAGTCGATATTTAATTAATCACTAGCACTGATACGGGTTTTTGCTCTCGAAAAACCGGGCTTTGTTAATAGGTACACGACCTTGATACGCCTAGTAGTACATCTCATGGCGCACCAAATATCGTACGCGATCGTATCATATCAATACCAACATGTGAATATCGCTCTTAAACACGTAACTAGGTCGCAGGTGCATCCGCGAGCTGGCCGTTTATATTGTGGTAAAAAATCGGTGATGGAAACCTGAGTGAAGGCAAACACTTACAGCGCTCGGAAATTCACACAACACGCTTTGTTCGCGGCGAAAATAGAATGGATGTGCAGAAAAGAATAACAAGTTTTTAGCTTGTGCTTCCGGGGTGTGTTCGGGAACGGAGAATATGAAAGCAATGTGATTGCAATGTCGGTGAATCACGCACTGACTTACCGTTTTGTAAAAATATATGTTACGTTCAACTTCTTACTCTGCAATCTAAATAAGTAGTCATGAATTGTGTGTGTGTAAGTGTGTGTGTGTGTGTGTAATAGTGTGTAAATGTTAAGAGTACCTAATTTAACCTAATCTAATTTTGAAGATCACGTGTTTTTTTACTGTGATGTTCGTTTTCTCTCTGAACCTGTAAAATAAATAAAAACAAAATATCCTAGTCGCATACTAAGCTAAGTAAGGTCCTCGCTAGCTAGTAAATCTCAGTTACTTTATCTAGTAATAAACACACAAAAAAACGCCCTAACCAGATTCCGAACCTTGGACCTCCTGCTTAGTAGACAGGGTCACTGCCAACTAGGCTAGGAGGCCGTCGATATGTGTGACATTTTCAACTAAAAGGTACCACATTGTCGGTTGTCCATAATGTTGATTTCAAATTGAAACTTTATGGAAATAGCGCCTTATTGACAACTGATAATGAGTACCCTTTTGGTTGAACATAGCACATATAATATATGCCCTTATAACGACGACTAACACAAGTATGGTTTTGTTAAATACCTCTTTCTGAGATTTTGACACGAGATAAATGTCCGTACCAACAAATGCAGAAGTATGAATCCAATACAACTGTATTTATCTTATTTATCTCAGTCCGTTTTTTCGTTCATTCTTCCCGTGCAGTCTCGCGGCACCCATTTGTTCGACATCTCATTCATTCGCCAGATTAGTGGTCCATGAGAGGTCCGCATCAATTCTGCTTACAGTAACGAATGACCTTTCCTTGAGCCGTTAACGAACCTCATATGCAATGATGGTTAGCATTAATTTTTTACAAACTTTTATTTATCTTGTACATACTAACGTACTTAACGTATTTGTAATGTGGGCCCCTTTGCCTGATTCAAATTTAAAAATATATAAAATAAACTCAAGAAACATTATATACCTACCCTTCTTCAGTCAGTTAAAACTCCAGCGTTATCAGCCAAACTATCTGACTCACGTTCCTAAAACAGATCTCGACCTTATCCCAAGATAGCGAGTCTGGAATGGTTCTCTACTACGGAATGGAACTAGCCAAGTTCGCGCACCTGACTGACCTTTGTACTTTGCATAATCGCGTCGGCAAACTCTAGGCTATTCCCGTTTACCCACCGTACAATGCTTAGCCACAAGCGGGCCAGTTTAGCTAAACTATACGCATAATGGGGGCCAAAATTCTATAAAGCCTGTATTTTTGATACGACCGCATATTCAAAGGGTAGCTTAGTATTGGCCCCATGAACGATCTTTCATATTTTACTAAATCATACTACTTTTTTATCCTTAAAAATAATTCATCACGTAATGTACCACTACTTTGTTTAATTCATATCGTCTAACATTACTGACGCGATGTCACAACAAAAATGTTTAAAAGTTATTTTAGCAATTCGATTGGAGAGATGTAAAACTCGATTCTACGAACACAATTTATTTTATCTTTGCCCCTGATCTTTTTATCATGTTAAGTATATAAAATCTTCTCATTTTCTTCAACCAGATAGTAATACAGTTAAGACAAGATACAATCGTTGTAGTCATTGGTTGCTTGTACCTACCTTCTGAGACAGAATAAATTTAGCATTGATTTTAGAATAACCTTTCAAAATTTTAAAAAACAGATTCTCAGAAGACCTTCTTTGACTTGAAAATTGTTGCGCTACAAACTGAATTTAAAATGTACACATTTTTACAAATACAAATACAAATACAAATGTTTATTTCATAGAA
This sequence comes from Cydia strobilella, assembly GCF_947568885.1. Taxonomy (NCBI): domain Eukaryota; kingdom Metazoa; phylum Arthropoda; class Insecta; order Lepidoptera; family Tortricidae; genus Cydia; species Cydia strobilella. The sequence goes on from NC_086048.1 coordinate 20,332,222, forward strand.
TATGGTACAAAGATGGTCAAATTACAATAAGTGCGGCATATTCTGCCTCTATCGGCGTAGAAATATGTATTACTTACAACTAAGTTGCTATACCTACTTGATTATTACTAACATGCATATAATATATTTTAATATTTACATATCGAGTTTTTACAAACCTTATAATTACCTAGGTATTGGCACAATAGTAGTTAAGTCAGGAATAAATTACAATATATTAAAATTATATTACAACAATAAAATAATTAGTTTATTAATAATTAAGGAACTCATTGATCGAATAAAAACACATGTCAAGTAACCAATCAAACATTTTTTTCTGAAATTTATTTATATCTAGTGATTTTATGTCATTTGGAATCTTATTATACAATTTAATTGCCATTTTACTCAGTTAAGCACACTTCAGTATAAGTAATGTTTTTAGGTTAACTGTAATTAGATAAAATAATTGCTGCCCATATCATAGATGTGGCAAAAAAGTACGTATTGCAAATAAGCAATAAGTTTATTTATTTATTTTTTATACCACTTCGGTGGCAATCAAGCATACGGCCCGCCTGATGGTAAGCAGTTACCGTAGCCTATGGACGCCTGTAACACCAAATATATTACACGCGCGTGGAAACTCCATACTGTAGCCCCTCGGGAAAACCTCGGCAGGGAGCTCATTCCACAGCCGAAGCGTCCGCGGGAGGAAATTCCTCTTAAACCGCACAGTGATTCTGTGACAGACTTCACAGTAAATCTTAAACCTCTTAATTTAAATATGATATTAAACATCCATAACTGTAACTCTACGAGTTTATGGCACTTTTTAGATCAATTAAAAGTCAACCAAATAATTTAACCTAGGTAGAAGTTCCAAAATATGCAGTCTTTCCGGGCAGCTTTTGGGGAGGTATTACAGAGAATCGATTTTTTAAACCCCTGCAAGCTACACTGTAGAAATTAACTGTGCAACAGTGCACTTATATTAAGTGCACTGCCACGTTGCAAGTCACGTTCCGCGGGGCTATATCTAGTGCACGGTGCGTCGACTGAAACGAATGCCGACTGACCCTGTGACTGATACCTAAACCACCCAAGTGAAACTAAACCTTGACCTCATTGAAACAAAGTCTAATTTCCTTTAATAGAAGTGGGCGGGACTGCCTGTCCGTCTCAAAATTCCAAAAATCTTCAAAAAAGAACTGTCCGTGAATGGAGTATGGTTGAAAGTAGGTTTCAAGAGTAGATACATTCTGGGCACGTAAAGGATTTGGACGTAGGAAGGATTATGTGTGGTGTAAACGGTACTCGAACAGGCTTTGTCCGCTGAGGCATGAATTTGTTCGCAGATCGGATGCATTTGCAGCTTAGCCACGATTTTGTGGGAAAAATCCATTGAAAAATCAAGCTGGAACTCAACTGACTTACAACGATATATTAGTTTATATTAAGTATAAGAATATAACGCCATTTGTGTAATTTAAAATTTAACATATGAATAATTGAGAGGGAAAATACTTAAATGTTAATATTTTTCCTTTTTTTATTGTGGGACGTACCACATTACAATCTATAAATTGTATAATATACAAATACTTCCTAATCACACAAACATGCTCTCTTCCTCACACGCACACACCGAAAACGCATTATTATACAATACTAACATAGTTCTCAGAAAATTGTAAACACACCTCTTGGTAACTTCTGCTGCTGATTGTACATACAATTTAATCAGTTATTGTGTACTAGCTTTTGCCCGCGACTTCGTCTGCGTGGACTTAGTAACCGCAGCTAGAGTAAGAATAGCGTCTGGAAAAATTCTCATAGCAATCTAAATTTGAGCATATTATGCACACAAATTAGCAGGCACTTCGTTAATTATCTCAATTCCACCCCGCTTTTTACTTTCTTAAGGGATGATTTTCGGGATAAAAACTATCTTATGTCCTTCTCAGGGACTCAACCTATATCGGTTCAGCGGTTTAAGCGTGAAGAGGGAACACACAGACAGAAAGACAGACAGACAGACTTTCGCATTTATAATATTAGTATGGATATATAGTATGGAAGTATCGATTTGTGTAGGTTACTAGTGGGACTAAATCGGTTTGTGTAAAATTGTGCTACAATATATATATCTATTTATCTGCCATACAATTGGAAGTTAAGACGAAGCAAACTATTGTTGAGATACTATGTACACTAGTTTTCAAGTAAATTTAGCAGCATCTGAGTTACTTCGCTTTTGCTGCAGTCAGCGCAAGCTGCGCTGCACGAACACAGCTCGCTTGTTATACGAATCTTACTAAGAAATTATTGGGCGAGTGTCTGATTTACATATTTGGAGCTCAAAGCTTTGCACATTTGAGTCAAATTTAAATTCATGTTCAGTAGTACGAGTGGCACGATATTTCACAAACTAATATACTAAATGGCTCCTGGGTATATCTTAAGAGAAAAAGAACGCATCAATGTGTAGATACATTTTTACCTGACTCCGTCAGTAGGAGGGTAAAATTTTTAATGGGCGTTTTGCAAGTATTCTGAAAGGTGAAAATTACTTGTACACTGCTTGAAATAATATAATTTATTATTCTCACAAGAAAAACGTGCGATGACATCCAACTCGACATTGAAAGCCAATATGAGATTTTAATATGTTCTCTTTTTGCTTGTCAGTTTACAGGCCGGCAAAAAGACGTGCAAAAAGATAATAACCGCATTCGAGATAACGGAAGATCAGCCGGGCTAGCACACGATTGGCGCGAGAATATCTCGCCGCGACATAGACTAGCCGTCCCCCTCTAATTCATACAGTTAGTAAAAGACGGGTAGTCTATCTCGCGGCGAGATACTGTCGCGTCAATCATGTGCTCGGCCTACTGTATTAACATATTTATCAATTTTATTTATGGGTAGTGGCGTGGAGAATTTTAATAATACTTGTCACTAATAGTTTATCTCCTAGAAAAGGACATTAAGTGGATTTTACACTTGTTATAGAAATAGCTTTATCCCACGACTTCGTTTGCGTAGAAATTTGATGACAATTTGATAAAAAAACTCCAATGTCCATCCCCGGGCCTCAAATTATCAGCATAACAAATTTCATCTAAATCAATTCATTGGTTCAAACGTGAGGAGACCAGGACAGTCAGGCAGAGTTGTTTTTATCATCATCATCATGTCAGCCGATAGACGTCCACTGCTGGACATAGGCCTCCCCCAAGGCTCGCCACTCCGACCGATCCTGTGCCGCTCGCAACCACCGAATTCCCGCGACCTTCACCAGGTCGTCGCTCCATCTCGTTGGAGGCCTACCGGCAGTTCGTTTTCCGGTACGCAGACGCCACTCCAGAACCTTCCGGCCCCACCGGCCATCAGTTCTGCGAGCAATGTGCCCCGCCCACTGCCACTTAAGGTTTGCAATTCTGCTGAGTTGTTTTCACATTTATAATATAAGTAGGGAAAGTAAGTGGAGGGGAGCCGTTTCACGATTTATAAGCAGACGAAACATAACAGGTAATTACATAAGTATAGAAACAGGAAACAATAAGCCTCATACCTACAAAGAGTGTAGGCTTTCAAAATTCTGTTTTTGAAGTTACACCGAAACGTTGCACCAACTCATGTGCAAGGCTTCGGCCCTATTTCTAGCGCCAAGTTTCGGTCTCGGCCGATGCACCGCGAAACAGGGACCGGACAACCCTTTCCGCGATAAAACCCTTTCAATGGGCAACACTTAAACACGGCTAACACATTGAAAGACTTTCCCTTTTGAACTGCAAGCCCATTCATACCTTTGACTAACCCTTACCGAAAAGCTAACCAAAAATAAGGCTAGCCCTTAATAAGGGTTACCCTTATCTTTAAGCGCTTTTTATAAAGGTTTCCCTTTGCGTGAAAGAGACAGGATTAGTATATATCTACGGTAGTGTATGAAAAGGAAAGAAAATACGTGCCTAGTCAAAGAACGCCGCCGTCGCCGCCGACGATCGCTCGGATTCGAAGTAATGTGTGCTTTATGAACAAGGTAGACGACTTAAATTAGGACGCTTATATGCTAAAAGGGAAGCCCTTTATAAGGCTAACCCTTATAAGCAATATGCAAGGTGTTGGTGAGCGGATGATAAGGGTTTTGTAAGGGTATTTGGGCTACCGATTACTCAAATGTGGTAGCTTTATATAAGTGTTTTTAAAAGCAAAACAAAGGGTTTCGTGTGGCAAAGGGTATGGTGAGATAAGCCTTATGCAATACCCTTATAAAACCCCGATAAGGGATAGCGAGCCGGTCCCTGCCGCAAAGGCAGCGCTTTTTGAAGCTCAGTTTCTGTTGTTCGCAGGAGCTCAGTCAATTGGACCAGCAGTTTTTATTGTGGGTCATACACCGATTTTAAAACATGTTATATATGTCGGTAACGCCTCTAATGGATTTAACCAAAAAATTTAGGGTTTTTATTTGTACTCACCGGTTATAGGTTCTGGTATTCAGATGATTTTGCTTTATCGGTGTATAAACTTTTGCTCATCAGAGTTAAAAATTACATAGATGACATGATTTTAACGTCAATTGTTAACGAGTCTCCTTGCCAGTAAAATGAAAGTAAGAAGAAAATCCGCAACATCGCGACGGCCAAAAACAATCTTGTCAGGGTATACATGTCTCGACGAATCGATAGCCAGCGTCATAATCCATTCAGTAACATGTAAAGACTCAAGCCAAGTAAATAGGCCTACGGTCGACTTAACCTACGACCATTTATTTATTGACAGAAATAAATGGCTTAAATGGCACAACAATCAAGGAGCGTCACTGTACCTATTATTATTGTAACTTGTAACTGGCGTTGTAAATAAAGATTTGTATTTGTAACTACTTGTACATCAAAAGAACCAACGAGGCTCGCCATAACGCGCTCTCGAGAGGCACTCTGATACATAGCGGCCCTTGAATTGATGGGGTATATTTGTCCCTGGCTACAGCTCGTGACTGAATCAATCTTTTCTTTTCCCTTGCCGCTGGACCCCGCATTCGTCCACTTCTCTTAAATACTATAAATAAAGTAATATTGTGAGTTTTCGTGTAAGTATAGTAAATTCAAGTATTTTTTTAGTTCTATCATCTCTAAATACGAGTAGGTAACGTTGCTGAACATACGAGGGTATTTTAACTGGTGATTACCGCAAAGGACTTTCTGTTATGAAATTATACATATACATACAACATTATATAAGTATAATGATATGAATACCACAAATCGATTAATCAATTTCGTAAAAAAAAATAACAAAACAAATAAAATTCATCACAAAAACATATTTACAAATTTGTTATTTTTTATAAGAGAAATTGTATTAGTAACATAAATTCTATATTTTAAAGTATTTAATTAATCAGGCATTAACTTGGTTTTCTATCTACTTTTGGTGGCGGTTTGCTACATTTGAAAAAATGTATTGGTCTTAAAGGGTTATTGCAAAACAAATTAAGATCTCCTTATAAGCAACAATACATGTATTTGCCTAAATATATCTTTTCGTGTGCAAGGGTGAGAACATAAAAATAAAGATATTTAAAGAGTTTATTCTTCAAGTAGGTAGGCCTATTACTTACAATGCGCTTATGAACGTCAGATAATGCTAAGCCGGCTCGAACCCTATACACACCTCTGCCGAAAAGATTTAAATCCCTCCTCAATTTTATTACTTGCATAAATTGCATATAAAAATGCGCAAAAGTACCTAGAGTTTGTTATTATATCGCGGAGAAGCAAAGCAATATTATTGTTTTAATTAAACACTTTTCCTAATAGAAGTGAAGTTAATAAAAAGCCCGTGAAAAATAATAAAAGAAATCTTAGCGAGTTGAACTGACAGCGATTCGTAGCATCCGCGCAGAATGTAAGAATTCCACTTAAAAGTTCCGATGGAATCTGAAGGGTCCACAAAGTGGGGTGGGGGCTACGGCGAAAGGCTCTTACTGACCAGTTAACCCTTAAAACAGAAAACACAGAAGGTCGTGAGTGCAAACCTCCTCAGCGCTCAATAGTAGCAATGATTCTGGTAAAGAGGGTATCGTCCGTCCAGTAGCGCCCTCGTTAGGGCGATTGTGTTTTTTAATAAACCAATCTATTTCTGTATAATCCAGCATATTAATATTGTAGTCCTAATTATTCCCCGACGTTTGGTCTTAGTTATTTTCCTTTATCACCTAAACGGCAACTTTTTCCGTTTAGGTGATGAAGTCAAAAGCAAGTAAGTGATACAATATAGCATTGAACTATTATTACTAACGTATAGAACTGACACAGAGAACCAGTATTTTGCGCCATGAGTTGCTGCCGTTTTGGCATCAAACCATAGAAGCGGAGCGTGAATTTCGCGGCCTATTCGCGTAAGCTTACTTGGTTGTGGTTGCGACAATTTTATTGTTTGGTACGTCGTCTCTATAGTAATAATAACTGTAATATAGCTATAAAATTTAATTATTAATTATGTTCACTTATGTAATCGTCAGTGTTGTATCCGGGCGCCTTCACTTAACTGCGTAGGTACCTACCGTTAACAGCCGGTTAGGAATCGTCCCAAACTTACGGTAAAATGTCAAACCTCATACATTTTGTCAAGAAAGTGACTGTGAGGCTCGACTTAAACACAATTTAAATCGTGATAAAGTACAAGGTATATTAAAAATGTCATCTAGATATTTTAATTGCATAAAAAAATAAATTGGTTTACGCATTACATAACTTCAGTACCATCTACATGTACAAGTGGCTTCAGTTATAAATACTCCTTACTTACGCAAATAACTTGCCTTGTAATCTTTCCTCCCTGTCAGTGTTCTGGGCATATTTATAATAAGATAAAACCAAATTTAAGTCTTATCTTTCTCTAACAAATGTAATCTATATCAGCCTCTGAACTGTAAAGCTGGAATGTTAATTCTATCTTCCATTTCAGTATCGGAAGTGTCTTGAAGCTCTGCTATTACAAATTCAACACACAAATCTGTAAGAGTACTTGCAAAGTAAATATTAATTGCAATTAATTTAGAGCACGCAAATCAGTGCCTCCGAGCACAATTACCAATTTTGGTTAATTATTGTACTGCCGAATGCCGAGCGAGCTGTGGGCCAAAATCGCCACAGAGTGGCAGCCCAGCTCAAAACGAGGATCTGGCAGACCACGTCGGCGATGGCGGGTCGAGTTAGACTCCTTTTTAAAGGAATGGCCAGAGATTGCACAGGATCGGGAAGACTGGAAAAAGTGGGGGGAGGCCTTTACCCAGCAGTGGGACATTATATGCTCCTAATAATAAATAATAATAATAATTGTACTATGTAGCCGCTACAACGGACATATTCGCGTTTGTCAAGCTCGAGTCTCGTCAACATCAGCGCTCAAAACACGCTACTCTATTAATTAGTTCCACTAAAACGCTGTCGGAACCGTTACGCTAATTAGTATATCAATTAGTTGTTGTTAATTTACTCGCTCCACTAAATTTCATGTCTAGTAAAAACTCTAACTAGCTGTTCGAATTCAGGGGTAGTTTGTAACGGGTCTCTATTGTTTGACATAATTATTGAAAATCATAATGTAATGATTGTCATATTATCATTAGTCATAATTTGGTAGTAGTAACAAACCTAACCTAACCTAAATCTATAGGATAACCCGAGGAAAATCCTGAAAAGTTAACGGTTTCAGAATTATGACTAATGATAATATGACAATCATTACATTATGACTTTCAATAATTATGTCAAACAAAGGGACCCCAGTTTGGGTCGATGTTACTTTTTAAGGTAAATATTGTAACCAACTTAGAATATATATAGAATCATAGTGCTAAAACATGTGTGTAAGGTAATGGTTCAAAAAGTGTCCAAGATAAGTAGAAAAACCGGCCAAGTGCGAGTCGGACTCGCCCACCGAGGGTTCCGTACATTTTGTTATAGCGGCAACAGAAATACATCATCTGTGAAAATTTTAACTGTCTAGCCATCACGGTTCGTGAGAGACAGACGGACAGACGGACAGCGGAGTCTTAGTAATAGGGTCCCGTTTTTACCCTTTGGGTACGGAACCCTAAAAACGCAGTAAACTGCCCTATAAGCCCATCACGTGCGATGCATAGCTTGGTTCGCACATTAAATAGCGAATGTATCAATAGCAAAGAAAACACGAAGAAAATATTATTTTCATACTGTTGTGTTATGACCAGTGACAAGTAAGAGTCAAATAAAAATAAAATAAATAAAATTGATACTCTTTTATAAGCTAATCATAAATAAAAGTAAGAATGATCTAAATATAAGCTATTAATAAATAATGATCCTTACAATACTTTGTAATGCTTGTAGTGCTGCATAACTTTTAACATGACTGGCACCCCTACAGTGTCAATTAGTTTTTAAGTAGTATTTAATTTTGTACGCAATATGGGTAAATACCTGGAATAAAAGCTTTTTATTTATTTATTTATAACTATGCGAATGAAGAATTTACATTCTACAACTCCATTGTTCCCTTTTGTGCGTTTTACAAATCGATTTTGGCATCAAATACCAATATAATATCTGCGTTAGGGCAGGCGCTAATCTCTGAACTAATCATGAATAGATCTTATGTCTTTACGATAGGGTTTACAAATCGTCAGTGAACAGCGGCGGTACAAACTGCAAACCTGCAGATTTTTTCGCGTTTTGCGAAGCGAGGCTAATCGAATGGCAATCAAACAGCTGCGGCCTTGTCAAACGGCGGCCGATGGAAGGGATGCCCTGAAATAAAACATAGTCTGGAACTTTTTTGCTTGTAACATAAATATTTTACCGCTTACTCGGACTTTTAGGCATTTTTGTATAGGTGTTTATTTTTGTGGTATGATGGTCTATTAACATTAAACTTAGTAGTTCTGAATATCTTTTTAAAACTCAAGATTCAAGAACCTACTAAGTATAAAAGATTGGAAAAAATATTTAATAAAACTTTAAAACAATACCTAACCAAAAAAATTTATTACCGCTTACAGGACTATTTTAATGAAAACGAGAACAGGGAAATAAATATAAACGCTGGTCTAACTTTTAAATACCTACTAAATTCACATCGGTTTCAGGTTTTAAACACGTACAAGAGGTATATTTTCAACTAAATTAAATACCTACTTGTAAGTAAATACTAAATATAGCTCATCCAGTTTCTTTGCTCATATTTGTTTGTGTACCTGTGTCTTGGTGCGATAATAACAATGTACCTTATTGTATAATGAAACGATTAATATTGTTTAGCTATCTACCTACATTGCTGCGCCCGCCCATCAGGGTTTCATGTGTCATTTGTGTACCTATCTATACTTTTAAGTATTTGTAAAACCTGTAATGTACATGTGAAATGCAATAAATAAATACAATACAATACAATTCAAGATGGACGTTACCGATATCCACACCACACTAGAATAAAACTCGTTTTCGCGTAAAGTATGTATGAGTACGTACTAAAACACAATGCCTATTCTAGGTTCTGCCCGAACCGAGCGGACAAATCGGTTCTATCTGAGCGTCGAGGATTGGACGCTGAGTGGACAAATGTTTGGGCTCGGCCCGAGTGCGACGTGAGTGGTTTTATATGCCGGCATGTATCCTGCAGTCATCGCTAGTTGATTTTGTCAATTTTCAAGTTTAAAAAAATGAATGGTCATTCAATCTATCAATAATATTTCTCTGTATCGTATTTACATATAAACTCGTTTAGTCCACCGACATTTAAACCTCAAAATTATATAGCCTAAAACTATCTCCATATCAAAAAATTATGGAAATCAGTTCAGCGGTTTAGGCGTGAAGAGGTAACACACAGCCAGACAGACATACAGTTACTTTCGCATTTATAATAATAGGTATTATAGTATAGATTATAAATAATTTATCACTATCACACGCTTTTTCGTCTATTGCTGTTTAGACAACCACGGGTTTGGTGACTGTGGAGGCCGATGCGTGGGCCGATTCATGCCACCTGAGGTTCCAGTCCCGGTTTGCTTATAATAATATATTATTTCGTTGTAATTAAATATTATATTATACAGTAGAAAACCACATTTTACTACACTTGATTATGTATTTTATATGTTAAATATGTTTTGACTTTTATTGTTCTATGTTTTAATATTTTTCTCTTTCTAAAAATACTAATCAACGTTATTAATAGCAGGCTTAATCGAAAAGCCTCTTAAAAAGCCCTCAGAGCTATGGCCGAGTATCCGTCATCTTTTCAGTGGCCTCTCCAGGGGTTTAATTATGAAAGTGAATCGAGAACGCCCCAGGCATGTAATTACCCCGTTTTTCTGGACGAGGATACAGTTTACGGCTGTGTTGAAGACACCGGTATAACTGTAAGGGTCAAACACATTTTAGAAAAAGGTCACATCTGTGGACAATACAATAAAAATTAACGACTATAGTACATACCTATGTACGTAATATACCTATACACCCTTACCGGCGGTATCCATTTTTTCAGTACTCGAGACTAAAATAAGAAAGACAAGATATTCTTTATTATTTGAGTCTCGAGTACTGAAAAAATGGATCCCGCTGGTAAGGGTGCAACGTAAAAATTTACTTTAGATTCCCTTAACTTTGCAATGTCTTAGGAAGGACGTGAACGAACGAGTTAAGTATACTATAAAGATAAAATATGTATGACCCATAAAGTTTATATTGTCGTATGGCGACTGCAACCGGGAAGCATATTCTAATAGTATTTTTTTGTTATCAAACCGTTTATGTACGTGATCTAGCTGTCAACAGTGACATTTCTTCAACCAGAAATTACTATTCGAATAGACCTCAGGATCAGTGTCAGGAGGGCAGTGTTTTAGTCCCTCTAATTTCTTTTGACACATTTCCAGGATTTTTTTCGACATTTTGATAATATTCTGGTTCTTTGATTTATAGAGGTCTCAACAAAACCGGAAACATCATAAGGATATAAATCATAAAGACATTATATCAAAAATATGTCTAAAGAAATTAGGGCGTCCACTAACTGGCGCGGGTGCACGGAGCGGGCGCACGCACTCGGATGCCATTGTAGGTAAAATCCGTCGCACGCGACTGCGCCAGTTAGCGTTGCTTAATTGCTCATATCATTTTTCGTTAACCCGCTCACTCACCCGCTCCGTACAATGGCGCCAGCTAGCAGACGACATTGTTGTTATATAACGTTACTGAATTTCCTTTATAATATTCCTCGCCGTCCATAAAATTCGTAACCAATAGATTTCTCATTAGTATAATTATAAGCCTTGTAGCCATTGTGCGAGTTAATAAGCTTGAGTCGGAATTGGGTCGTTGTATTGTTGACGCCATCTTGCGAGTCTGGGTATAATTTCGCCAGAAACAATTTGATAAAGAACTGCAAGGAATTGTCGTTGCAAAAATGAATCTTCTAATATCCTAATCTAGCTTTTGCCTGCGATCTAGTTTTGACATACCTAAAATCTACGTTTAAATTTGAGATCTGTTTTTAACATTGTTTAAAAATAATACTAAAAACATCAATAAATTGCTCTGATAATTAACTTAAGATGAAAATTTGTAAAAGACTTTTCAAAAGTGCTTCTTAGAAGGCCTACTTGAATAAATCATATTTTGAATTTAATTTAATTTAAATCGTATTCTTAATTAAATTAATATCTTATTTTTAGACAACATAAGTAAGTCACCGAGAGCCCGCTGAACAAAATTTTTTAAATATTTTTTATTTTTCAGAGCACAATACTCGAAAGGGGATCATATTTGTGTTTCAGAGCAAAATACTTGGAAATATCTTATTTCCAAGACATTGGCTAGGCACTGGGACCGGAGCGGACGCCGGACGCTGGAGATCTTAGCACACACTCCGGTGGGCCAGGTTATTTATTTTTGCCGACGAGAGCAATTTGGTATAGATTATGTAATTATTATTCACAACCACGGGACTTAATCGCGTAAAATAAGTTTTAAATTTACCTCCGACGTTTTGAGGACGGCGTTGTCCCCGTGGTCTCGGAGAAGACTGGCTAAAGTTGACATCAACATCTTCAGTTTTTCGAACTACCCGCACTTATTTTACGCGATTAAGTCCCGTCGTTGTGAATAACAATGAGTAAAAATCGTGAAAGTTTAAATCAGATTATGTTATGTAATACAGTAAAGTAACATAATTATACGCAACGTTCCAACACGTAAATATCAGTGACATTATTATTGCACCTGTTAGTACAATAAGTACATAAACTTACATCTACACTTAACTGACCATCGGTGTCTTTGTAATGAATGAATGAAAAAACGTACTCGTCTGAGGATTCAAGTACGAATATAATTCTTATCGTAATTTAACTGCTATTTTTATATTGGTCCTTGTAAACGATCAAAAAGATATTTTTTAACAAATTTTTTATCACGGTGCGACTAAAAAAAAAATTATTCGAGCGCAAAAAAAATCTGGTACTTTTTCGCGTGTGGCATATCTGCTAGTAGAATTTAATCTATGTTTTCATTGGCCCACGTCGGCAGAGTAAAACGATTGCGTACGTGGGAGACGTGGGACCGCCCGGTTCGAACTTTAAGATACGTCAAATATTACGTCTAGACACGATATGGGTTAGATATATATCAGTGCCAAAAGTTAAGTTTCTTCAAACAGAAATGTCACTTTCCATAAATACATACATATGTAATCCATATCGTATCTAGACGTAATATTTGACGTATCTTAAAGTTCGAATCGGGCCGTAAACCTAATGTGTTTTCAGCGATGTTATAAGTACCTACTTATCTTCAAAAGAAGATTACATCATTAAACTGAACTAATAATATTAAATATATTAATAACGGGTCACTCACGTGTTTTAAGTCGAAAACGCTCGACATGTTTCACTCCGTACCGAGGAGCGTCATCAGCGAATGACGTAGTGAGTGTTGTGTGCAACCCATCATTTGACAATAATGCCGTAAACGAGGGTAGTTTCTCGCCCCCCCCCCTGCCGCCAGTGGCGCCCGCGCCGAGTCATCGGCCGCGGAGGGCTGCGGCCCGCAGTCTGCGCCGGTCCGTCACCGTCGACGCAAGCTCCTGATGACGCTCCTCGGTACAGAGTGAAACATGTCGAGCGTTTTCGACTTAAAACACGTGAGTGACCCGTTATTAATATATTTAATATGTCTGTGTCTCACGGAAGTTTTGTTATTAAAATTGGACTAATAATGCAACTATTGTAATAATCTGTAAATTGTTAGAAGAGCGTTTTTGGGTGATTTAAAAAATGGGGTAATCATAGCAACGTCCGAGGTATGAGTGTCCAGGCAAATGAAGTAAAGAAGGTTTTCGCTAAACGAGTAATAAAATACGTAACTTATTTATTTACTTATCAAAGCATTAATGCGTGATTTCTAACAGGTATCTTTAGCAGATTACAAATTTGTGTAGGTAATCATTTAGAATCACATGACACAGCAAACCTAATACGAAGAAACGGCAAAGCAGGAATTAATCTAATCAGTTAGATATGATACAACTGTTCACAGGAAAAAGCTGTTAAAGCCGGTTGAGTATTTCCTTTGCCGGCTGCGTCCAACTTTCTTCCCATTCGCGCAATTTCGCGAACTTGTAGCAAACTATATATTACCAGAGACAAGGGAAAAAGATACTACTTAGGTACATCAAAATTAATATTTCTGAAGATCAATTACAATTTAACAATTTGTAATGATTTTGAACTGGTTTTGATACTATCTTGATGATTATCTTGGTGACTGGTGCGCATCTTCACTTCTTTTTGCATGCCCCAATCACCGTGATCGATCTTCATAGTCGTATCAAAATGAGATCAAAATCATACCTAACAATTTTTTTCAATGTGAATTACGCTCAAGGGGGAAATAAAGAAACTACTTCAAAATTAACTTTTCTAACCTGTTTTGTAGGTGGCCGACCAGCGGTGAGACCGCGAAACCACACTTCCAGTCCTGGACCGAGGTTACACGAGAGCAGTTTACCGTATTTTATAATTCAGCTAACATTTTATAAAGATAGCAAAGAGTTACGACTTTCATTATATTTACGAGCCCAAGTTCTTGTATGTAGTTATCGCAGCATTCTTTCCTCCCCGGTCTTGTGAACTTTCGGGACAGATTGCCTCCAATAAGATTCCGCATTTTGTACGACTCGAGATTTCCACTCATCGCGATCGATTTTGTAGTCAAATTACAACGTCCATGCAACATTAGGTACGATAATTCGTAACATGAACACGGATCGTAATATTTGATACACAATTTGGATTTTTTGGGTAGGACGGGGACAATTGGAATACGTTATGATTGAAACAAGTCAAATTTCTTGAAAGTTACAATACCTATGCATGTGAATAAATTTGAGTTATAGAGATAAATATTATAAATAATATTATTATTGAGGTAGTATGATGAGAAATGTACCTCAGTACACAGTACCTACAGTATAGGAGCCGCATTCGACCTTTGCAGAATTAAACTTGTTGTCATATCATCATTCGCTTGCCCTTGTCCCATTCACTTGGGGTCGGCGCAGCATGTCTTTTTCTTCCATACATCTCTGTCACCCGTCATCTCATCATTCACTTGCGTTAGTTTCATATCATCTTTCACACAGTCCATCCACCTTTTCAAATTTTGACTTGTTGTCATATACATATAAATAATAATACATAAAAATATTTATTGTCAAAAAAACAAATACAAATAAGTTTTGAAGTCCCTGACTTTTGAGCTAGGTAAAAACCTCTGTTATACCTAATAGTCAAAATTTGAGATATTTAACATAGAGCAGAGTATTTTGAATTTAAGAAAAATAGAAAATATTACCGTTACGGGCAAGCCTTGCAGGCGGATCTTGTTAATAAAAAAATTGTTTTGTATTCATTCATTGGAGCGCGTAGAATCCACTGCATGCAATAATTGAATATCTCCCCAAGCGCCGACAAATCGTGAGCACGTTGCCGGATCTAGTGGGGTAATCTACGATCAGAATGCTTTAAGTTTGAACCTCAGCGTTTGGGTAGCGCGTAACTATGCAAATTGCATTAAATCTCGCAAACCGCGGATACTTATTACTTAGAACGCGGGTTAACTTTAATTAAGTTTATGAGCGGTTTGTGCTTAATGGTTAATTTATGATGACACACATACGTTTTGCATACTTATGTGAATATGAATCTTACATGTATGTACCGATAGACATAACATGATCTCTGTTTCTTATAATCTGAGACCGTAAAGAGATATGTATTAAACGAGTGTGAGGATATTCAATACTTCACTTGCACAAAATGACTTGCACGGAACATATAGTTTGAGTTAACATTTCTTGGTCATAGTCATGCAGTTCTAAAGACATTACATTTATTTCGGTACAGTTGCACATGCCATCTTTTCGGATTCGCTGGTAAATAACCCGTTTCCAATAGTATTTATTATATAACATTTAAAGCTTTCGCTTTTTGAACACATTAAAACATATAGTGACGAAAACATATGTGCCTCCTCCTTTTTGGTACAGACGGCTAAGGAATGGAATGCGCTCCCGCCATCTGTATTCCCTGATCAATATGACCTCGGTCTCTTTAAAACAAGAGTGAATAGGCTGTTACTGAACCGATGAGCTCCATCTTAGGCCCTGTCTTCACTTTCCATCAGGTGTGACTAGGGCCAATCGCCGATCAGTTTATAATAAAAAATAAAAATAAATGCTGTCAGTAGAAAAAGGCGGCAAATTTAAAAAAAGTAGACGCGAAGGGATATCGTTCCGTAGAAGATTTGCTTGACCAATTATATTTAATTATATTGGGTCTATCGCGAATTTTATTGGGACAACAGTTCTTCGCGACCACGAACAGTGTAACCTGCAACGAACGTCAGAATCGGAAAAAACGGAAACAAAATAAATTCGCGATAGACCCGATATAAATATTTTTTAATAAGTATTACTACTAGCTACATCCCTTGTGCGCAGTGAGGGCCAGCTCCAACAGCATTCTGAGAATGTTAGCAGACAGGATTGATTGCCTGTATCTGAATAACTGCTGCTTGATACACGCACGCAGTAATAAATGAATAAATAAATGTATAGTTATAGGATAGTTATAGTTATAGGATAGTTATAGTTATGTATATAGTTCTAACACTTAGATAAGATTATTTAAATTTAAGGTAATTACTAACCCAATGATCCCCGATGGTCTTAAATAAAGAATTTTATTATTTATTATTATTACAGTAAACCGTGTAAATGTACGCAATTATGTAATGTATAGGCACTGAGCGGCAAGGACATAACCCGAGCATTCAGCGTCCTTTGAAGATGCATCTGGGCGATGGAGTGAATGGGGTAATCACAAGTGCCCCAATTACACCATTGTCGAGATGACATCTAGGTAGGAGCAATAAAAAAGGGTCGCTTTTTATGAAACAGGTTGTTGGTGTGTATTTATTTATTAGGTGCAAGACGTGGGTTACGTCATTACCAAATAAAATAAATAATAAAATTAAAATAAAGATCATTTATTTCCGACGATATTACAATCCATATTTTGTTAGTTACAAATATACTTAAATTACTATGTTAGTACCTAAAGTAAGATGTTGGGAGGTCCAGTGCCTAATAAGTGCACTGTCCCATCTCCCTGCCACGACGGCCAGGAGACTGTGGCGGCTGTCGCGCACCCTTCGGAGCGTCGCGGCGCAGCGCTTGCGCAGCGTCGCGTGGAAACCATCCTCATGCGCGTGCGTAAAATCGAGTTGGACGGGACATGTGTGATAGGTGGACTAAAATGTTGACGGAATGGTGGCCGCTTTCGGTAGAAGCCCCTGGCGTCCGTTGTCTCGTTGTATGGACGACATGTGGAAGATTGCGGGTCACTTCTGGATGAGATTAGCTCAGGACCGGGACAAATGGCGTATTAGAAGAGATGCCTATGCCCAGCAGTGGGCGATAAAGGGCTGATATGATGATAATTTATTAATTTAAAAGTCCAATAGTTTTCCAAGTCTCAATTTGTATCTAATGGTAGTAAATTTTAAAATGTATTTTTTAAATGTCATAGGCAATTAATAAATGAATGAATGAAATTAATTTATTCTAGAAAATATTTCCATATGAGATTAAAAGTAACTACATAATAAAATAATATTAAATTAAATGCGTGAGTGTTTTTATCTAGTATACATACCTAGAGCGGTATTCCTACCGATCTGTCATATCTGTTATTGATATCTTTGTCACTCGCAACGTGTCTCGCTCGTTCGCTTACGTAATACAAGAAAGCAGCACAGACAAATTACAATAAGCTCAAATTTACATTATTTATTAATTTTAAATCTTTCTTCTAAGTCTTTTATCTAAAATTAAAATGCTTAAAATTAAAATTATCTCATTAAGTCCAAGAGCATCGCTTTGTGACCTCGTTTAACTTGTTCAAAAATTTAATTTCGTCGCGACAGCAAGTCCTGCTTGTACCTAATAATGTGCAAAGGTAATTCACAAAGCTGCACAAGTTTGTGCTGCTAGCCTCCCAGTTTAATAATTATATATCTGACCTCTCTGACAAATTGCTGTACTTTCAACTATTTAACTAAACTTGCCCAACATTGCCAACCATGCTAAACATTGCCTGGGTTAAAAATGTGGTGATTCTATATCAAATTCCTTATAATGGAAGGTAGCCGGCCACTATAAATTGTACATATTTAGGGTTTCGCAGCCAGAACGGCAAAAACAAAACCCTTATAGTGGCGAAATGTCCGTCTGGCCGTCCGTCCGCCCGTCCGTTCTACTGTGTGTCTCTAAGTCACATAAATTTTACTCTAAAACTATAAGCTTACGAGATTTTAAGAAATATAGGTGTATTTGTAGGGGAGACAATATTCATACATGTACCTAACTAAAAGTTATTGGTATAAATCAACGTGTGATCTTTAAAAACAACTTCTGCAAGTTCTCACTGTTCGTCTAGAACTCTACTTCAATACTACCTATACGAGTAATGTAATAGCAATAACAGGCAGGTATTCGCGCTAAGAAACAATTTCTCGCCGACTGGCGGCGTCCGGGAGAACGCCTGACTCAGAACCAATTCCTTTGTGGACTGAGGTATTCTCAGTAACGTTAAATATTGGGGGAGTACCGAGTAATTGGTAAACGATTTTATGGTTTTGCAGTTACGGTAGGTAGTTAGTTTCACTTTAAAAGCAGCTTAAAACATTCATATAAAAAGTAAGTAAAAAAGTTAAAAACTGGACCCCAAAAATCAGCTCATTTGCAAGTTGTTTTAACGTTACGGTGGACATCATGGGCACCCATCTACATACTTTTATAAATCATAACTCTGTTACCCCGTTTAAACTTGGCCGCCAAGAGCAGGAGGCGTATTCTGATTGCAGTTACATGTCATGAATTTGATCGGGATTTGTTATGGATATGATCCGTCAGTGTCAAAAGTGATTTTCTGGTTTCATAACAAATTCAGATAAAATTTATAATATAATCCAATTATTCGTATATTAACTTACGACGAACCTTAAGCTAAAGTCAATAGTTATTTGTTTTACCTACAAGAGGGCATAGTTGTTGTTTCAAGGACCTAGGGATAAAGAAATGAGTGAAACAACTTAAAATTTGCATCAAATTACTTTGCCAACTCTAGTGGGTAAAATGCAACATTGTCATTAGTTTTCCCGAGGGGCTACAGTATGGGCTTCTTCAAAAAAGGAGTGTACAGGTTTTTAAAGGGTCGGCAACGCGCATGTAATATCTCTGGTGTTGCAGGCGTCCATAGGCTACGGTGACTGCTTACCATCAGGCGGGCCGTATGCTTGTTTGCAACCGTCGTGGTATTAAAAAAAATAGTTTTTGAACCATCAAGAGAGCCTTTACGAGCTGGTGAGGTGAAAAATATTTTATCCATACTCTTTTGGTACATCCTGTAGAGTTTGTCTGTTAAGCTAAGCTTCTCGCGATATAATGCTCCTATAAAAACTAGTGAAATATAACCACTTAGGTATATGACATGGTGATTAATGTGTCTTAACGGAAGTTACTGGGCTCAGTGAGGAAGGGGTGGGGAATGAGGGGGTAGGGGGGGATGATTAATACGAGGGCAGGTGAAGGGGTCAGACAGGCCGAGGTCGACTATCAATTATGGACTTATAGTTTAGCTATACTTCATAAAGCCCGGATAACAATCTCCGTCTTGGAAATCATTTTACATAGGCACAGGTAAGCGACGGAATAAGTATACACGAAACTCTTTTTGATTAAAAAAAACGGTCCACATGACTGACATTTATAGTTATACCCCGCCCGCAGTATGGAATATTACCCAATACACAATTTCCCGCTATTAATAAAAAAAAACTGTTTGATCACAAATTTAGATTGGATAAAAAATATTTTTTTAATACAGTTGCTCAAAAAGTGGTACTTTTTGTGGCTGCGTAGCGTGTGAGAAGTTCAATTTCTCGAACTAGTGCTTTTTACTTTTTAGTTCCAAACTATACTTTCGAAACGCAGTTAAAATGTAATTTAGCTTGAGCAGGTACCAGGGCCTCATAAGTTACTCGGAGGTGTCGTTGACCAACCCGCGCCGGGCCCGCGGCGGCCGCGGCCGGGGCGCGCACGAGTATGAAGGTATCGCGGGCTGCGGCAGCTCAAGTATCGCGGGCTGTATAGGTACTTTTGGTTTTGGTTTGGTTTGGTGGTATGATTCTACTAATGATATATTAATTTATTATTTTTTCGCAATTGTATTAAAAAAACGTCGTTTACAACACGTGTGAAATGTCTTTTCACACTAGTTGTAAAATGTACTAATATACGTCAAACTTCCTGCGTGGCATTACAATATTTGACGTTGTGCTGCGCGCTGCACAACTGTACAGCCTAGTCGCTTGCGGTACAATAAATACGTCACATGTGGTCATTTCAGAGCTCTAGTCACACGTCTATGGTTATTTTAGTTTGTTGTATAGTCGAGTGTAAAATATGGGTGCACTCATCATACTCAAAAATATGTCCCAAAGCTCTTTTGTCAGCGAATTAAGAACTATGGGACATAATTTTGAGTAAGTTATATGCACCCATTTTTACACTTGACTGTACCTAGGTTATCGGTCGTTTGGACTCTGGAGGGGAGGTAATAGAATAGAATAGAATAGTTTTTATTCGTAAACACACAGACAATAGACATACATAAAAACCGGCCAAGTGCGAGTCGGACTCGCGCACGAAGGGTTCCGTACCATTACGCAAAAAACGGCAAAAAATCACGTCTGTTGTAGGGGAGCCCCCTTAAATATTTATTTTATCTGTTTTTAGTATTTGTTGTTATACCGGCAACAGAAATACAATCATCTGTGAAAATTTCAACTGTCTGTCTGTCACGGTTCTTGAGACAGACCTGCCTAGCCTGCCTGCCTGTGACGGGCCTGGTGACAGACGGACAGACAGACAGACAGCGAAGTCTTAGTAATAGGGTCCCGGTTTTACCCTTTGAGTACGGAACCCTAAAAAGAACATAGTGAAAATAAAGTGTCACGAAATGGCCCCATCTCAGCATGTTGCTGGCGACTTCCAGCGCTGATTTTCCGATGAATGAATTCAATGTATTGTGAACGATACTCGTACTTAATTGTAACATTTATTTCAAACTTCATATCATGCCCACTACTACTACAGTCAATTTTGCCTAAAATATACAAATTGGTCGCAAACGTCGAAAATTATCGAGCTATTATCGCAACTAGTTGGACTAATTGGCTTAATGATATCGTTAAAGGTTCAAAGTTTATCAGTTTTGCATGTGAAATGAAACCCATTGAAACCGCACCGGAAACCCTAATTACCTGGTATACTGTTGTGGTGTTATTAAGTTATATTACATTAGAACCGTTTCATGTCCTCTATGTTTGCAATCAAGAGACAAATTCAATTTTAATAAAAACAAACCTCCGTGAGAGACGATTAAATAATATATTATTTTTACCATACCAGGCAAACATATACTTCAAAAACTGATGAGAAAGTTGCAATTTATTCTCAAGAGTGGAAACAAAGTAATTAGACACCTATTTCGAGTTGTTGCTTCATGTTGGCTAGTGGAATTAACTTATGTTGATGATTTTGAATGATAAATATTAATAGTGTTCATTTTAATTTGATTTGTAATGTTTTACAGTTAGTAGGTATTATTCTCGCGTTGGTGTGATGAAAATTCATGAATTAAAACTATGAAAACGGATTACAACCGTTGACTACGAACGCTGTAAAGGGTTCGAAACGTCGGGATGTATTATAAATTCAATATACGCGATATAATCCGTTTTCATAGTTTTATTTCATGAGTAACTATCGCGTAACCGAAGACAATATTTTGTGATGAAAATTGTTTTATTTCATTCAGTAAGTATAAAGTTTGTTTAACCCTCGTGTCGTAAGGGGCCCACTGACTCAGTCCGCCGGACGATATCGGCCTGTCAGTTGTTCGGAACTGTCAAATTTTTGTTCTAACTGACAGGCCGATATCGTCCGGCGGACTGATAATCAGTGGGCCCCGAAATGACTCTCAGTCCGCCGGACGATATCGGCCTGTCAGTTGTTCGGAACTGTCAAGTTTTTGTTCTAACTGACAGGCTGATATCGTCCGGCGGACTGATAGTCAGTGGGCCCCTTTTACACGACGTACCTACATCGTTACAAATTTAACGCAGATTAGCCACAAGATAGACGTTTACAACACAATTACACATTCCTTGGCATTTTAATATGGCTCCACGGAGCCGCAATCTCCCGACGCTGCGTCCTATTACAATTTCAATTTAACCCCCTTTTTATACAAGCAGAGAGTAGAATTAATCAAGAATGTTAACATTAACTAACCTCCATATAATGCCGCGCCCGCGGGCCTCCTTGTTCTTGTAGGTCACCTGATTTTGTAGGTTATTTAAACATTTTTGCTTTGTGAGCATGAACCGTATATGGCAGCAATTTATAGTCAAAGTCAAAGTCAAAGTCAATATAATCTTTATTCAAATGGGCCTAGCAACAAGCACTTTTAAATTGACTAGTTTTAAATATTACCTTAATCTAAATATCAGAGCAATTTATTGATGCAGTTATTATTATTCTTAAAAACATTGAATTATTATAGATATGTCAAACTTAATAATAAAAATGTCAAACTTAAGAAAAGAAAAAGGATCGTCAAACACCAAAATTGTATAAAAAATACTAGTCTAGAAACTTTCTAGAATCAAAATCTAAATGTCAAAAAATACAGATTACCTAATATAGGTATTCATTGAATTATCAATTTCATCATTATTAACACAATAATAAATAATTAATTATTTTTAATCACAATCCCACGGTGTTTCATTATTCATGTAGTCTTGTGTGCTATAATAGGCTTTAGAGATAGTATAGCATTGAAACATAAAATAGGACTTGCCTGACCGCTGTGACAGATGTCTGTGAAGTTGGCATAACAAAGTCTAGCAGATCACGTTTTTATTGGAGTTCTATTAGCATGCACCATAGTTCTAGAGTTCCTGATACTTTTTAGCAATAGTTCTGGCGTTTTAATCGTAAAAAGCAACACTATGGAATTTCACAAAATGATATGCTAAGTTCACACACTAGCATATCATTTTGTTACAAATGGGATAAAAAAAATATCCTAGCCTCTACACATGGTAAAAAAGAGTTCTTGACACAAAAAAGGCATCTCTGAGAACATTCACTATTTTTTTTATCTATTATTGTAATTATATGATATGCTAAGTTCGCACATGCTATGCTGATGTCATTGAACAACACACAGACATATATTTGGTTCCAAACGAAAGCTCCTGCTCTATTGTTTACAGTTCTCGGTTCTAAATCGAGCGAGGAAGCCACAAAAAAACCACCTTTGAAAGTTTGATTTTTTCAATAAAGAGACATGATAAGCTGAAACATTTTCAGCAGATTTGTGGAAGATTTTTGATCTTAAATGATAGATGTGTGTCTGTAGTGTATAAAACAGTGGAGTTCTAGGAACCTTAACCAGCTCTAATGCTGTAAAAGTGTGATAAGATTTAAATTAGAAATTTCGATTTAGTCAACTTACAGGTGTGATATGCTGAAACGTTTTCAGGAGATTTAGGCTTGAACTTGGATTTGTATAATAGCAGTGTGTCTAAAGTATATAAAACCGCGGAGTTCCCGGCAATTGATTCACTTTGAAACAGGAATAAAAATTAAGTTTGAAATTTCGATTTAGTCAACTTTCAGGTGTGATATGCTGAAACGTTTTCAGGAGATTTAGGCTTGAATTTGGTCTTGTATGATAGCAGTGTATCTAAAGTATATAAAACCGCGGAGTTCCCGGCAATTGGTTCACTTTGAAAGAGAAATAAAATTTAAGTTTGAAATTTCGATCTAGTCAACTTTCAGGTGTGATATGCTGAAAGGTTTTCAGGAGATTTAGCCTCAAATTTGGTCTTGTATGATAGCAGTGTGTCTAAAGTATATAAAACCGCGGAGTTCCCGGCAATTGATTTACTTTGAAACAGAAATAAAAATTAAGTTTGGTCATTTCGATTTAGTCAACTTTCAGGTGTGATATGCTAAAAGGTTTTCAGGAGATTTAGCCTCAAATTTGGTCTTGTATGATAGCAGTGTGTCTAAGGTATATAAAACCGCGGAGTTCCCTGCAATTGATTCACTTTGAAAGAGAAATAAAAATTAAGTTTGAAATTTCGATTTAGTCAAATTTCAGGTGTGCCTGAGTTTCGCCTGCGTGGAATGATGATGATGATCATTGATAAAAAATATCCTAAACTATCTCGATATCAAATTCTAGACCAAACAGACAGACAGACAGAGTTACTTTCGCATTTATAATGTCAGTAGGTAGGCTATATATTATTATGAATGACAAAGTGTATTTTTCCATTTATTTCATTTCATTTATTTTCGTTTATTTGTATGTAAAAAGCCAAAAATAGTAGCGTAGCAGAGCCTCTAACAACAACGATGAGCACTCGGCGGCACTCAGCTGCAGAGAAAAGGCACCCCCCCTGCATACAAAGTTCTGTAAATTAGTATGGACGTGGGGTACCTTTTCTCTGCAGCTCATCGTTGTTGTCAGAGGCTCTGCTACGCTACTATTTTTGGCTTTTTACATACAAATGATCGAAAATAAATGAAATGAAAAAATACACTTTGTCATTCATATAGCCTACCTACTGACATTATAAATGCGAAAGTAACTGTCTGTCTGTTTGGTCTAGAATTTGATACCAAGTTACACTTTGCAAGTTAACTGTACCAAGGTTGTCAGTCTTCTATATTGCCTCGTCTGATGCCAGTTGCAAAAATGCCTTTGGTTTTTAGCCTTGTTACCGCACAAAGGCAGCATTAAAAATACAATTGAAATTACATTACCTTTGGTTGCCTTAACTTGCCTTTTATATGATTATATTTGTATGTATGTATGTATATATACATATGTGTATATATTTATTGTATTTGTATGTATATATGATTTTCAAGCTTATAAATTGTTAATTTATATGTATATCGGCACTACCCATTCAAAGTTGTAAGTATTTAACTTTCTTTCTACCCAAAGGTTGTCTGGAAGAGATCGCTTTTTAGCGATAAGACCGCCTGTTGTTACCTAGTCTTAAGCTTGTATTTCGCTTTCTGTGTATTTTTTTTAACTTTATGGTGCACAATAATAGTTATTTGTTATACAAGGGTGCAAAGTTGTATTTTACCCGCGAGTGTAGAATTGAAACACGAGCAAGCGAAAGGATTCTATAGGTGAACCACGAGCGAAGCGAGTGGTTCTAAAATAGAATCCTGAGCGTAGCGAGTGTATCAACACACGAGAAGTAAAATACATTTGCGCCCGTGTGTAACACAAAACTTTTCACCTCACTATAGCGAGGAAAGTGCAACATCCACAGGCGTTAGATCATCTTCATCACTGGAATCACTCATTTCTTTACGATATTATAACAGAAAACTCTGGAAGTTGTGTAAAGTGGAAGTTTTTACGCGAGTCGGTGAGAAAAGGTTTTAAGTAAAAAAATTGTTGACAATGTTGACATTTCTGATGTATGAAATGTCAACGATGCGTTTTGAAATTGCATCGACTAAACTTGTGCGTTCAGAATTATATTTAACATCATTATAAAAAAACAAACGTTTCTTATGGAATTTTCAGGTTTATGACTTAAAATCATTAAATAAAGCTAAATTTGGTATTTTTATTAGATTCTCAAACCATTTATTTAATGATAATTAATATCGAACGAACCATTATCATGAGCGTTTTACGTTTTGTTATCTGTCAAGCTACTTAAACACGCTCCATCCAAGGTCTAATTACTTTCCCCACTAGTGGATAAAACGCGTTTTTCCCCGCTTGTATTGAAGGATAAACGACAACTTTCCGAGCTAGTGAGGGGAAAAGAATATTTACTTACTTTCTTACTTACTTAAAGCAAAGATAGATATAACTCCGTAATAGATGGATACAGTCTAAGGAAAAAACGTGCCTCGAAAATCAAGAAAATTTGATTCTCGTTCAGACGGCGCTACTAGTTTTGGCCTACTGTCGTATAGATGGCGTTGACGGTTTCGTTTGTTATTTGTTGAAAGAACATGGTGGACAACCGTTACCAAAGACATGGAGCGGGCGCAGACTAACATATCGACAACCCAGGACAGAAAAACCTGTGGTGCCTTCGAACGAGGAGGGCCGACCCCAAATAACGGGACATGGCAAAGAAGAAGAAGAAGAAGAGAAGATCAGTGAAAGAACATGGGTCAAAATCATAAAAATAATTAATGCAAATAAAAAAAATCATTTATCCATATTTAAATACATTTTATCGTATTTTTATAAATCTTCATTTTTAGTTTTAAAGTGTGTCGACAGATGGCAGTGAATTTACTGTGGTTACAAAATTTACTATGACAGTACCGCTCTAGTATAAGTTACTCTATGGTAATACCAAACAATACAGCAACATGTCAACAGTTAGACTAGGTTTTATCTATACCCATATTTAGTTAACGATACTATAACGATAATACTTAACAAAACTTATTAAATTAAACGAACTTACCTGTAAGTGAAGTTCCATTTATATTATGCGATACCCGAGACAGGTGGCGCCCTCCCGCCCTGTACATTCCTAACAGTAATGTTCTCCCCTTTATTGGAAGTTGGAGTTCACAGGCAAGTCCAGTTATGGCAGGAGTGCTCTAAAAGTAATTAAGTTGTCAACAGTGTCATCGAGTTTTAAATTTATATTTGCGGCCAACTGAAAATCACGTAAAAAGGTGGTACTACAAGTGAATATAAATATAGTTATTTGTGCAACAAGAGAGGAAAATTGGTTTTTCTTGCGAGTGTTTATTTTGAGTCCCGAGAAAGCGAAGGATTCTATAATTGAATCACGAGCGAAGCGAGTGATTCTAAGTTAGAATCTTGAGCGTAGCGAGGGACTCAAAAACACGTTACGAGATGTAAAATAACTTTGCTCTCGTGTTGCACATATAATTTTTCACCTCAGTAGTGAAAACATATTAAAGGTTAAAATGTATTTCGAATTACACAGAATAATACAGACAAAAAAAATAAAAAAATAAAGTTCCTGGCTTCACTGAATTAAAAAGCTACATTGTTTTACTGTTGTGAAGAAAGTAGGCTTGTTCGAGCTGCTGAGGTGAAAAGATATGTCTCGGTCTAGGCAGTATCGTATAATTTATATAAAATGTTCTTACATTATTTGTGACCGCGTTTCCTTTAAACATATGGGATATGAATTATTAAAGTTATTTTCATTTACAAAATTTAAGTTGCCGCTATCGAATGCTGGGTATTTAAATATGCATGTCAATAAAACAGCTACGCTTTGCAAATACAACTTTTTATATTATTTATTTTGTGTCAGTTAAGTCAATATAAAAAAACCGGCCAAGAGCGAGTCGGACTCGCGCACCGAGGGTTCCGTACTTTTTTAGTATTTGTTGTTATAGCGGCAACAGATATACCTACATCATCTGTGAAAATTTCAACTGTCTAGCTATCACGGTTCATGAGATACAGCCTGGTGACAGACAGACCGACAGACGGTCAGACGGACAGCGGAGTCTTAGTAATGGGGTCCCGTTTTTACCCTTTGGGTACGAAACCCTAAAAACCATACAACCAACCGGTCATCCAAAAAAATCGAACAGAATACGGATTCTAATTTAATGTAAAGTTTTGATGTTGTTGACGATAGCCTACGCTGATTGTTGCAAGTGAAATGCACTGGAAGTTGTGTCATTGTATTTATTGCATTGTATCAAAACCATAAAACAAATCTATTACCTAGTTAAGAGCCAACAGGAGTGGTCATTTCTCCATACAAACGTACTCGACTGGTTTTTGAAGCTAGAGGAATGATTTTTTCAACACAGATTAATATTGTCAATATCTGTGTCGGACTGTTTTGCTTTTTTTGATACTTTTGTTTTTTAAGGCGCTAGAGCCCTTCAAACATGGCCAAAAATAGCCTCACTGACTATGCCGCAATGAGAGGCGTGGTATTCAAAACTGATATCAATTAGCCAAAAAATAAAAAAACTGCTTACCGATTTCTTATTCTGTTATGATTTTGTTGTTAATAATATTACAACAGATAATATAATAATATCAACAACAAAATCATAACAGAATAAAAATCGATAAACTGTTTTATTTACATGCAGGCCAAGCAAGCGTATCATATTTATTAGTATGCTCATTATTATTTACAAAGACGGGACTTAATCGCGTAAAATAAGTTTTAAATTTACCTCCGACGTTTCGAGGACGGCGTTGTCCCCGTGGTGGTGGTGGTGGTGGTGGTGTGGTGGTAATAATGAGTAAAAATCGTGAAAGTTTAAATCAGTATATTAGTATGCTGCCGTTGATAGACCAGTCTGCAGTCTTGCAGCCTGAATACGAATTATACCTTTAATATATGTCACTTAAATAACGTAATATGCGCTGCCAAATACTTAACTTTAATGTGAATACTGCTACTTTTACTAGCCGGTAGTTACATCATCATCATCATCATGTCAGCCGATAGACGTCCACTGCTGGACATAGGCCTCCCCCAAGGCTCGCCACTCCGACCGATCCTGTGCCGCTCGCAACCACCGAATTTCCGCGACCTTCACCAGGTCGTCGCTCCATCTCGTTGGCGGCCTACTGGCAGTTCGTCTTCCGGTACGCGGACGCCACTCCAGAACCTTCCGGCCCCACCGGCCATCAGTTCTGCGAGCAATGTGCCCCGCCCACTGCCACTTAAGGTTTGCAATTCTGCGAGCTATGTCGGTGACCCTAGTTCTACTGCGGATATCATCATTTCTGACTCTATCACGCAGAGAAACCCCGAGCATAGCCGGTAGTTACAAACAAACGTAATTCAGTCAATTAAACATTAAGTTCACAACATTTGCGATAAGAAAAGTTGCCTCAACTTCTCTAAAGTGCAATAGTAAAGCAATAAGTCTAAGTTGGCAAGTCGCGGATAAGTTGCGACTGAGAACTTACAACTAAGTACTGAGATAAATATTGTTAGAACAAATACGTCTGAGGCGCCCTGGGGGGCAAGTTTTTACTTAAATTACTTAGTTATCACCCACATATATTATTTTTGTACAAAAGATTTCAGTTTGGTTTAGAGTAAGCAAATAGCTCAAAAATATGTGAACACGACTTTATTGTCTAAGGTGTAAGAGTGTACACATATTTTTGAAACTTTGGGAATGTATATATATTTATGGTCAACAATACTCACAAATAGTTTATTTCTGTCTTGCAAAATATGCCCGATTTGGAACCTCAAGCTTACTTCTGCGAAGTTCATTCTCAAAACGAAGTATAATAAGTTTGAGAAACTCTGCTCTACAGTGTGTATCACTTGATCTCTGTTAGCTGGTTAGGTATTCCCCTTCTGTTGTAAAGGAAGCTAAAATCAGCGTTAGAATTGAATCACAACCTTTGCGCTCGCCACTCGGCGATTGAAATGGTAATTAACTAATTACAAGCGTCACGTAATCACGTTTAAAGAACGCAGGTATTTTAACATCAGTACCCGTACCATGACTCACTGACAGTGTCAAAACTGACATATACGCTAACGTTTACGACCCCCTTGGATAAGTGCCGCGACCCTCCTAGGGGTCGCGACCCACACTTTGAAAAACACTGGTTTACGTAATTTACTTTCTATACATCTCGCTCGCACAATATGCGGGTACGTGCGAGATGCATAGAAAGTAAGCTCGATAGCGTTTATTACAGTGCCAAACTGGTGGTAGCCACACAGGAGCGGTCTTCTCACGAAAACCCATATCTTGATTTGATTTTAATTTGAGATCACTCACTAAGCGTCTCAGTTATACTAAGAGTTAGTCTCAAATGAATATAATATTGTTAAAAGTGAGAATGCCACCTCTGCTAAGTCTGTTTGCAGCATCGACGCTTCCCAAAATACAACGCGACGAGGAAATGCACTTTG
The DNA here is from genome assembly GCF_947568885.1 of Cydia strobilella. Taxonomy (NCBI): domain Eukaryota; kingdom Metazoa; phylum Arthropoda; class Insecta; order Lepidoptera; family Tortricidae; genus Cydia; species Cydia strobilella. The sequence continues at coordinate 20,361,858 of NC_086048.1, forward strand.
ACGCATCGAGTGCATGTACGGCAAGTTCATCAATAGATGTAACCTGCATTTTGTATTTCGAAATAAATTGCCGGAGGCTCCGGCCACCAAGTCACAACAGCCGCGACTCCAATAATATTGCGTGTTGCCTAAATAATTAAGTTTTTTATACCACATCTAGTTCCTGTAATTGGTAATTGGTTCTGCGGTGGCAGCATGGTTGTATTTCTATCGCCTGTCACTATGCCTGTCTTTTTCGCAATTACATACTTGTTAGAACATGACAGGCGATAAAAATGCGACCGCCTGATGACAGTGATGACAGTCCATAGAGACCAACATGAATAGCAGCTTTTATTCAATTGCGTTCTTGCATATCCCCCTCTTAATGTGTCTTAACCAGCAAAGGAGTCAAGAATCTCGGAAGGCAAAGGCTGTCTTACCAAACATAAAGCAACTGTAGGTTCTGTTTACTGAAATTCTTAATTAAATGACGCGCCCGTGGCTGCACAATTTAATTAACGTATTCTTGGAAATTACGGCGAAGGCAGACTTGCATGTTTCAGTAAGTAATTATCGCGATCTCCAGCAATAGGAAAAATGTTTCAATTCAGCGCGCTCCAGATTCGCAAACAAGCTTGAGAATCAGAGACAAAATAGTTACGGACTGTTCATCTACATTTGGTGTTGCGTTCCTAGTTTGTTAACCAGGTAATATACGGTGTATGTGGTACTGATGCACCGTACACCGTACCATAACAGGGGGCCACTCGGCAACGTTTCTGACTCTCAGATATTTTCTGATTTAGCTTTGAATTCGTCGTAAGTATTTATAAGACTACCGCTTATCTCAAGTGGTTGGTAAAGAAATTACGCGATGCTTTTCTAGTAGAATACTTACAACATAATACAAATCAACTTCATGCAGCCGAGCCTTCAACCATATAACTCGCCGAAAAACAGCCTTAATTAAACGATATACCTATACTGATTCATATTGCCATGATTGATGACATGAAGGTTACAATGAACCACATTGTAGCATCATTGCTGAATCAGCAACACTCAAGGAATAGCAAACGGGTAATGTCACTGTCAATCCTAGTCGTGTAGCTTGGCGTAGCGGTCCTTCACCCACGGCTTCTCACGTAAGGGGGCCTCACATGAGCCAATCCTTTCTATTACCTTGTAAAAGAAAAGAGCCTCGCAGATTCGTCTTCGTCCACGGCTAGATTAGTTCGAACGATTCTACTGGTTAATCTTCTTGACTTTCTTCTTCGAATTGATTGACGGATTGAACGTTCTAATCGGTATAGCAATGCGGTAATGATAGCAATGACAATAAAATTGACAGTGACATCAGATACACTCCAGCAATAACGCTGCTGCAGTCGCAATCCGAAAATTACGTTTTGATAAATAGCGTACTCCCATCTTAAAGGCCGGCAACGCAACCCCTCTGGTGTTCCAAGTGTCTATGGGCTACGGTAATCGCTTACCATCAGGCGATTCGTCTGCTCATTTGGCTCCTATATCATAAAAAAAAGTTATGAATATACTTCATAATAAATAATATTGCACTAAATGAACTCGACTTTTTATCAACACTAACAGTTTTTATCAAAAACCGGTCTGTAATGAAAATGTTTGAAAATGTTTTCGCATTTTTTGTGCATGTTTAATATCTGGCGTCGCGTCCGATTTGAGCGCGATATTAAGCTGGCAGCCGTTAATTGGAACCGTATCCGGAATCTTTCTGACGGCTCGTGCTTTTCAATTATCGGGAGCCGGAGTAGAGGCACCATGAAGTGTGTTTTAATAAGACCGTTAAAAGTTTAAATAAAATTTGGATGTCATCTTTTACTTTATGATATGGGCAAATAATGTCAAAACTAGATGTTCTAAAAATCAGCCGCAAAACTATATTTTGCGGCTAAGTTCATCTTCGAAAGTTATTATTAACCCCGTTTCATTCCAAAAAGTATTGGAAAAGGGTAGATTTTTACGTAATTAGAAATTATATATTGTATTCTGAGTCCTCTAAATCAGATTCCGTGTTATATTAGGATCCGGAATTGTCCAGGATACAAATATCGTGCAATTGGCAGCCCTACAGCAAACCTGCAAGACTGCTACGGATAATAACGGTATTGGCCGCAATGTGAGAGTCGCGGTTATCGATTTTCACCGGCGAATTAGTTGAGTCGACGTAGCTAGTAAAAATACAGAACAGACCGTATCCTGATATTTGTTAAAATCCGTGTCCTATTAGGATCCGGAATTATCCGTACAAAGATCGTGTAGCCCTACATCAAACCTGCAAGATTACCCTGCTACTGATCATACCGGTATTGGCCGCTAGTCGCTATTATTAACTATCACCGATGGATTAGTTCACTCGACGTAGCTATTAAAAATGAATACATGATTATGATTATGAAGAGATATGAATGTATCCTGACGTTTTTCATTCCCGAATATAGTTAAATTCTGTGTTCTATTAGGATCCGGAATTGTTCGTATAAAAATCGTGCAATCGGTAGTCCTACAGCAAACCTGCAAGATGGTAATCTTGCAGGTTACCATTAGCGCCTATTGTCCCCATTTAGGTACACCTGGGTTACGGCGTTTTATTCGATTTTCTACTGTAACTCTACCTAACAGCATTAGAAAAATGGTGTGTTTCCATAACTGCGTGTGGGCGCTAATCATGTGCTTGATCCTGACGTTTTTCATTTCCGACTATAGTTAAATTCCATGTTCTATTAGGATCCGGTATTATCCGTACAAAAATCGTTCAATTGGTAGCCCTACATCATACCTGCTAGATTACTCTGCTACTGATCATACGGGTATTGGCGCATTGGGAACTAGTCGCTATTATTAACTATCACCGGTGAATCAGTTCACTCAACGTAGCTACAAAAAACCGGTCAAGTGCGAGTCGGACTCGCGTTCCAAGGTTTCCGTACATTACACAATTTAAACAATGTATATTTTATGTGAAACATGAGTGAAATGTCTTTAAAAAACCCGTAGGGGTCGGATCAAAAACTAAGTAATTAAGTCTGACTCACGCTTGACTGCACATTTCTAATAGGTTTTCCTGTAATCTATAGGTCTATAATTATGACGAATTTTTAAATGTTTAGCTAATTATTTTATTTTATTAACCCATTTACAGTTAATAAATAAATTGTATCCTGATTTGACATGTTATATTAGAAATATAATAAATAATATGAGTATGAGTATGAGTAAAGATCTATTTTGTGTATTTTTTTTTAATTTTAGACCCAGTAGTTTCGGAGATAAAGTGGGAGAATGGTCATGTTTTTCAATTTTTTTCATTTACCCCCCAAAAGTTTTCCCGTGTTTAAAATTCATTTGTTTACGTTACATGTCCGTCTTTGGGTCATAAACTTACATATGTATACCAAAGTTTAACTTAATTGGTCCAGTAATTTCGGAGAAAATAGGCTGTGACAGACAGACAGACGCACAGACAGACAGACGCACGAGTGATCCTATAAGGGTTCCGTTTTTTCCTTTTGAGGTACGGAACCCTAAAAATGATTACAGGAGAGAAGCATGTATCCTGAATTTCTGAGGTTTGTCAATGCTGACTGTAGTTTGATTTCGTGTTCTATTAGGATCCAGAATTATCTGTACAAAAATCGTTCAATCGGTAGTCCTACAGCAAACCTGCAAGATTACTCTCCTACTGATCATACCGGCATTGGCCGCATTGGGAGCTAGTCACCATTATTAACTATCACCGTTGGATCAGTTTACTCGACGTAGCTAGTAAAAATGATTACAGGAGAGACAAGCATGTATCCTGTGGGTTGTCAATGCCGACTGTAGTTTGATTTCGTGTTCTATTAGGATCCGGAATTATCTGTACAAAAATCGGTCAATCGGTAGTACTACAGCAAACCTGCAAGATTAGTCACCTACTGATCATACCGGTATTGGCCGCATTGGGGGCTAGTTGAGATTATTGACTCACCGGTGGATGAGACGGCTCAACGTAGTTTTATGTAAATGAAAAGAGATGAGACGGATTGCATCCATATCCTAGGTAATTGGAAAAATTGCGGGTAAAAACAAATACCAAAATAAAGAATGCGATTCAGTGTTCAATTTTCCAAGATGTTTGCAGTTGTAGGTGTACCTACCTGTACCTACAACTACAATAGTAGATTGTGCCACAAGGGAGCAAAATGACATATTTACGGCGAGGGCGTACATTGAATCTTGAACGAAGCGAAGGATTCTATAATTGAATCCTAAGCGTAGCGAGGGATTCAATTATAGAATCCTGAGCGTAGTGAGGGATTCAAGTGTTAACGCCCAAGGTGGAAATAATTTTGCTACCATGTGACACATACTGCTTTTCACATCACCTATGAGGAAATTGTTATCATATTCCAAATTATTATTTAACCTAAAAAAAATGTATACAAAAAAGAAAAAAAAACATGTCCTAGAACAGAAAAGTGCCACTTTGATCCCCCCTAGCAGGGAAGAAAAGTGCTACTTTGATCCCTCCTAGCGTGAAAGAAAAAGCCCCTTTTGGAATAGGTGATGTGAAAACATCTTTCCAATATTGGTATCATGCATATTCATATAATTTCTGTATAAAATGGCTAGTGACATGGCCAAGATATTGACAAGCAAAATTTTAGACAGAAGTATTCCACGCGATTGCCAAATATTCTGTCTCAAGTTGCGTGCGGCGCGCCATATCTTTTGTTCCTTTCTAATTTTTTTGGTTTTACGGAACCACAAAGAGTTTGTTATCTTACTAAAAGTTACTTTGTGACAATTCGCAGTAATCTAGTAGACAAATACGACACGACAGAAGCAAAGCAACGTCAAGTTATCTTTGGCTCACTGTGTCCCGGCGCGGCTGACTGTCGCCTGCGACTCTCGAGAGACGTGCGAATAAGATAGTACCTATCTACCTGTATTTGCCTGCCCGATGCGACAACTGAAGTCGGAAAAACGTTGAGTAGCGTCGTTGTACACTTATTGAGACGTAAGTATCAAGTAAAAAAGACAATAAAAATTGTAACAGTAAAAATTAACAAGTTTTGGGAACAAATCAAATTATTTCATCAAATATTTTGATTTGTGTTTTTTAAGTAGTCACACTACTATACCTATATATTATATAAATTAAAAACTGTAATAGATGTCATAGATAGGTGTGTGTATAGATGTAATAGGTGTCAAAAACACAAATCAAAATATTTAATAAAATAATTTGATTTGTTCCCAAAACTTGTTCATAGATGGCAGCACCAGTCTATCTCGCTATAACGTAATTCCGTAAGGAATTCGTTTAGGAGGTGCAAGCGCGCACTGTTTGCCCTTAGAGCTCGTCGAAGACGCCTAGTCTTACTAAGATGGCATATAGTCGAGAAATTGGGACGGGTACCGCCGTGGCGAGGTGGCCTAGGGGTTCATGGCGTTAGCCGCGATAGCTAAAGACGCCGGTTCGAATCCGGCCTTCACCACTGGAGGGCTTCGCCACTTTTTTCTTTAATATATGACATCTATTACGGTTTTTAGTAAAAATTAAATTCATCGGGGTTTTTCTGTGTGCCGTAATTAGGGATCAATTCAACTAGTGCAACATAATAGTTCGTGACGTGGCCACCAGTGTTTTTAAATAAAAACAAACAAACAAATGTATTGTCATAGTTTAGACCTACCCACTAAACCGTTGAAATTGCTCCTTTTGCTAGGCTAAGGTCTTCTTGTTATTCATAATGCAAAAGCAAAAGTAAGAAACTCGAGTTTGGTTCTACTTGATGTTAGTCTGTACCTGAAACAATACAATCTTAGGTTAAAATGTTAAACGTATTTCTGCCAATTTAAAAAATAAAATAAGTCGGATTGCTACCTTGAGTCCGATTCAGGTTCAAAAACGTGTTTCGGTTTGGAACTGGTTTTGATACGACCTTGTCGCCTATCGTCTTAGTGACTGGCGCGCATCTCACGCACGACTTTCACTTCATTTCACATGTCTTCATTTCATCTGTGTGAGCGATCTTCCAGGTCGTATCAAAATAAGATCAAAATCGTAACATGTTAGATCTGAATCGAGCTCCATGTGTAATGTTTATCCTCCTGACAACCCGCGTCCTACACATAGTACATAGGCCCCATTTTACTTTAGACTTTTTGTCAGTTTGACAGAGTTCAATTTACGCTGGCAAATTTTGAAACTCAGTCGTCAGGAGATTAAACCAAACTGATATTCAGCCAAGAGGCTACAAGAGGAAAATTTTAGTAAGCGAAAGTTTTTTTGTTGTCATATTTCGCACAATTAAATGTAAAACTAAAACTCAAAATAATACAAGCATTACAACAAAGTAAAAAAAAAGTAAGTTGTTTGTTTAGCCCCTTCTCCACAGAATCCCATAAGCTAAACTCTTTGTGTAGGTATCCGTAAATATAAAGCTTTTGTCCACTTACGTGTGTAGTGTACATAACCTACTTATGTGTGTATGCACAAAGAATACACACGGGATGCTTAGATTAGCCAGCTTCGCAAGCACGTATCTTAATTCTACGTTTACTTAAATTCCAACCATAAGGGTTAAGACTAAAGGCACGTTTTCCAAGGCTGTTTCCAAGTAGAATACGAGTTTGAAAGCCCAGTTTGATTTATATACCGACGAGTTAATGGAGCTTTTGAAATTTCCATTATTTATGCGGATTCTTTGCAGAGCCGCGGCCGACTTTTTAATGCGACTTAAATCATGTTTTACATTTTAGGGAGCCCTTTTATTTACGTTACTGAAATAAGATTATCTGTGGACGTATGCTTTAGTCTGCTATTTTTCAATTAATTTACGACATTTAAACCTTTAAGGAAAGAGCATATTTCCATCTTAAATGCCGGCAGCGCACTTGCAAACCCTCGACGACGTGACGGTGACTTCTTACCATCAAGTCATTCGTCTGCTCGTTTGCCTCCTACGAAGTATATTATAGTATCGGCGCGATTCGGGAAATGAATTAGAGATTCACTAGATATGAAATATTCAAGATATGTGACGCCCCACAGGTAAAGGTACCTTATGGCGGTTGGCGCTTACGCTATTATTAGTGCGGGCGAGGATGCACTGCAAATGAATTTACACAGTCGCTAGCGACTACTGCCGCTATACACTTATTTTTACTAGGGGTACTTCTAGCACTTATTTAGAGGTCTTTTCGAGCGTGCGAAGTTAAGTAATACTAGCAGCTGCTTTCACCGAGCGCAGCGGAACGTACAAAAGATATCGTTTGCGCTTAATACTACTATTTATTTCGAAACATATATATGTATATATATATTTATCTCACCACTGAATACACAAAGACCCGATTTCCTTCCCCTTGAATAAAGTTTATTTAGGCGGTGGGTGTAAACCAAAAATTTACGGAATAAAATTGTTCGCTTCTAAAGTTCAACAGAGTATAGGTAAAAGGTTAACTTATTAAACATCACAAAGTTACATACCTAGGGAATAATAGAAAAGGGTCAAAAACGTTCGGAAAAACTAGTGTCTTTTCTGTGGACAGTACGAAAGTTAACAATTGGGTACATTTACAGAGGCTTTAATCATATAGCTTTTAGGAAGTAGAAGATTAGTACAGGTCTATAAGGGTCCGGCAAGAAAATTATGATGTCCACAGAAAAGTTGTATAACCATAACTCATACAATTTTTATTTTTGACTCGTAATGCAACTGATAATTATGAGAAGAGGATGACATAAGTAAATTATGATAAGGTACATGTCTTAATGGAGCAGAATTGTGTGTGTGCGGAGTTGAATATGTGACTGAACTCTTTTGCCTCGCCAAGGACACAAATATAAATGTACAGAGCTGACAGGAAATATGTCCTGCCAACCACAAATTTGTCTGTGACAAAGAGTGTATAAAATAAATAAGATACATATCAGTCAATTCGAACAACGTGATAATTATTAGATACGAGAACAATACGAGATCTAATATGTACGTTATAATTTAGGTCTGAACTAGTTATCTTTTGCAGTTCGATTCGAGAAACCAATTGTCATTTCACGCTACAATTATTGTGACATTTTGGGATATCCATTAGATATCCATTGGATGTTGAAGTAATATCTTAAGCAAATCTTAAAGAGATCGTTCAAATTTGACATCACTTAAATATCTCGATATCGTTTCTGTTTCATATCTAGTGGATATCTAGTTGATATCTAGATCATTGTTCGAATTAGCCCGCTAGACAAGAAGATGCATTTAAGAAACACGACCCTCCCCTCTACATAACAACCGTCCGGTAAAATAAACACGAATGTTCCATAATGGGCAGTATAAACGAATATCGGCCGGACACCGAATTACCGGCCGCCGCCCGCCGATTGGGGTTTTAATTGCATTAATCTCACTATAATTGAATTTTAAACCATCGCCTGCCGAATCAGGTGAATAAAAATAATTATTGAATGTAACGATTCGCTGAATGTAGGCAATATAACCGCATTAAAAAAATTAAATTCAATATGTCGTGCTCTAAACTAACTTTAAACAAATACGGAGCCAGGAGACTAGCAGTGCGTTGATCGTCGGGAACGGCGCGCATTGGGTAACACCTTTTTGGCGTTTCTTACAGCAATGCATTCAAGAAAAGAGCGTACTCCATCTTAAATGCCGTCAACGCACTTCCAACCCCTCTGGCGGCGGTAATCGTTTACTACCAGGCGGCCTGTCTGCTCGTTTGTCTCTTGTCATAAATAATTTATTTACAAATTAAGTGCATGATCAAATGAGTGTAATTAAAACTGTAATAGAGTGAGTGTAATTATTTTAGTAAACACGCTCCGTTTCTTACGGCTTTCCGCAGTCAACGCCGAGAGTGTCGTTAGTCGTAATTAACTTTAAATCGCGGTAAGTGACCCAAATTGGCGTCACTCGTAGCGCTACGAGCTACGACGTGCGCTACGAGCCGCCGCTACGAGCTGCTACGGCTACGATGCACATATTCATGAGGTTCTATTTTTGCATGGTTAATATCAAGTTGGAAATTGAATAGCTTCGCAAATAAAATTTCAAAAAACAAAATTTAAGTGGTAATATAAAACCATTTCAATGAATATGGACCCGGACCCGGGTATGTCCTTAAGGACCTGGGTATGTCCTTAAACTGCGTTCGGACTCGGATATGTCCTTAAACTACGTCCAAAAGAGAGGTATGGGCACTGTGAATGACATCTCGCTTTGTGTGGTAGGGCACAGGACAGCGGATGTCATTCCAGATCTAGAGCAGAGCCCAACTGGGGAAGTACCTCCACCTTACAGAAAACCGCAGTCAAATAACACTAGACCCTACTCATAGTGTTGTGTTCCTGCCGGCATAGAGTAACTTATACTAGAGCGGTACTGTCATAGTAAATTTTGTAACCCCAGTAAATTCACTGCCATCTGTCGACACACTTTAAAATTAAAAATTAAGATTTATAAAAATACGATAAAATGTATTTAAATATAGATAAATGATTTTTTTTAAATGCATTAATTATTTTTATGATTTTGACCCATGTTCTTTCACTGATATGCGTTAAAATTGTTAAATAACAAACGAAACCGTCAACGCCATCTATACGACAGTGGACCAAAACTAGTGGCGCCCTCTGAACGAGAATCAAATTTTCTTGATTTTCGAGGCACGTTTTTTCCTTAGACTGTAAACATCTATTACGGAGTTATATCTATCTTTGCTGCCGGTAAGTAAAGTTGCCAGAGCTCAACGAGGGAGAGGAGTGTTAGGGTTGGCAACGCGCGTGTAATATCTCCGGTGTTGCAGGCGTCCATAGGCTAAGGTAACTGCTTTCCATGAGGCGGGCCGTATGCTTGATTGCCACCGACGTGGCAATCAAGCATACAGCCCGCGTGATGGAAAGAATATATCACATAAAAAAAAAAGAATATATCACTTCAAATCGCTCATGTGCATTTAATATAACTACTCACTCACATATTAAGTGTACATAGGTATATAGGTACCAGGAATATGCACTGGGAATTATATCGTAATGGGGTCATATTACGATCAAACTGAGAGCAAGCCTTTGCAATAGCAACCAATTCCTTTCTAATGTTATTTTAATATCTACATCAAAGGCACATTCGAAAAAAACACAAGTACTCTTTTTTTTTTTTACGTCGGTGGCAAACAAGCATACGGCCCGCCTGATGTTAAGCAGTCTCCGTAGCCTATGTACGCCTGCAACTCCAGAGGAGTTACATGCGCGTTGCCGACCCTAACACTCCTCTCCCCCGAGCTCTGGCAACCTTACTCACCGGCAGGAACACAACACTATTAGTAGGGTCTAGTGTTATTTGGCTGCGGTTTAAACTCATACTCATAATCTTTATTGCATATCACATTGTATCTTAACCTATACTTAACACAGAATTGTGTACAACATGACACCCTATAAATAAATACAAATAAATAAATAAATGCCTATATCGAGCAGTGGATGATGATGATGAAATAAATAAATAAATGGAATGGAATGGATGGCTGTGGAAGTAAATGGTGGCTATGGTTAAAAAGGGATGTATTTACTAACAATAGATATCTAAGTACATTTGAATTGAACATAAGGGATAATTTTTTCCTAAAAAATGCAGCCCATAGCCACAGGGCTAAAGTTACATTAATAAAATTATTCTAACTCTCGGAGTTTATTGAAACGGCGGGCAATTCGCCCAATTACCAAAGTTAATGTTGAAACAAATTGAACTTTTGGGTTCGCAACTTTATCGAACCGGTAGAAAAATGTAAAAGATCGCAGATGTTTCGAGGGTTTTGTAATGTAATTCCCTTTTTATGAAATCGATCCGGTATAAATTGCGTTATCTTACTCACGTGTGTCGTTTTATTGATACAATTATGTTGCCTTTCTATTGATGACTACCAAATTATTATTTTTTGTTTTTTTTTGACGCACGGGTAATGGCATTTACATCTCGCCCCCGGACAATTGGGAAGCCCAAGGCTCCCAAACACCTACCAAACCAATACCTGTATTTTATACAAAGAAATATTTTATGTCTCTTTCTTTTATGTTGCTTTCTTTTTGTATGTTACCTTCCGTGATTCTCACCTGATGGTCTCATCGGAAGATCAGCGCTGGAAATCGCCAGCAGCATGCTGAGATAAGGCCATTTCGTGACACTTTATTTTCACTATGTTCTTTTAATATATGTCTATTGTCTGTGTGTTTACGAATAAAAAGTATTCTATTCTATTCCAAATGTACTAGCTTCAGTAGCTTCTGCCCGCGACTCCTCTGTAGATACACAATAGCAATGTTTACATACGATTGAATTTAATGGCCTACACAAAACAACAATGAACACTGGTTATCGCGGTAGGTAATACCGCCTTTTGAACATGCTTTCCCGTCCCTTATCGCTTAAACATAAGTATTATGAGCTTGAAGTGGGATACACGACAAGTGGGGGGTGTAGGCTTGGAGGGGGGAGGTAACATCTTCGGAAAAGTGTTATGAATTCATGTTCTTGTCCTTAAGTGGTTTTCGCGGCATTTGTTACACGATGTGGCAGACAAATAAAATAGCTAGTGGCTTCATTGTCTATTTTTTGGCATTAAAAGTTGTGCATGAATGTAGGAAAATGAGGGTACAATATAATTTTTCAATAATGCTTAAATACAAACAATAGGTATTTGAGATGCAAATAAAAAAATAAATATCACAAATCGACCTAGTTCCAGAGTAGAAAAATATTAGCAAAATATGTCGGACTTCTCTATTTTATATGACTTTTCTATCAGATAAAAAGCAGGCCTACCGGGAAAAAGGTCTCATCACGTTGCGGTAATTAATAAGGTAATTAACGAGCGTCAGGAAATGTCAGATTCAATTTGGGGCCAAATGAAAGCTTTTTAATTTGCTTCTCAAATAAAAGTAATAAAACTCCGGCTCAATCCTAAATTAAAATGGCTTCAAGTGCGGAAGCGAGGTGTCGCATTGCTGTCTGATGACTTTAATCAGGAATTTTGGGGATTATTAGAATAGTATTTTATACAATCGTGATATAATAGACAGCTTTTCAGTCTAGTACCGTGTTCAGGCCACGAAGATGGCAAATGTATACCAGGACTTTGATGTTTTTGCTAATTTGATGGTAAACAACACTAAACTTTATATTTTCAAGTAAAATACACACACCAATGGCCTCTAATTAAATATTGAAACAAAGTACCGATAGCTAGAACTCTACAGTATTATACATAATAATTTCGTTGAAAAAAAAAACGAATTCACATCTTTCAACAGTCAGCTGAAACTACTTATCCAGCCAAAATCTGTAAACGAAATCTAAATTGCCTCCAGCTACTTGAAAGCTAAGAACCACCGAGGCATTGAAATGATCGTTCGTTAACCTTATTCCAACTAGATAAAGCCTAGAACTGGTCAGTGAAGTGCATCCTCTCTACGTCTCAGGCGCCCGAAACTGTCATAATGATGAAGTAGCCCCGATCCCGCCACAGCTAATGTAATAACGATTCATTCACATTTTAAAGCTGCAATTTCCCGAGTGGAATAGCCAATAAATTGGCGGGCTGTGACAAAGGGGAGATTAACTCGCACTCAAGGGCTCATTCAACATTTAAAACGTGACATGGCTATTATAACATGGCGTTAAGCTTTAAGTCCGTTTACCTGCTTTAAATTATTATTGTCACTTAAATGCTGTTTTAATTAGATTATGGTTCGATTCATTTTATACAGGTTGATGTTTTTATGACTAACCATACTGGGAGGGGTGAATAAGTACCTACTAAGCAGTCATACTGAACAACTTGTACAGTCGCCATCAGATATATCTGAGCGGTCAAGGCTCTCACAAATATCTGAACACGCCTCTATTGTCAAGGCGTTAGAGTGCGTGTTCAGATATTGTGAACACCTCGGGCACTTCGATATATCTGATGGCGACTGTACTGTTGAGCCGACCATCGAAATCGCAATGAAAAAAAATCTGCTGTCCCATATCTGACATGTGATTCGCCGAAATGTACTTATGGGCAAGTTTTTTTTGCGTTTTCTTGGTTGGCCCTATAGTAATGTTAGGTTAGCACCGGGTTGATGATGAAAACTAATACTAGTACCAATATTTTAACTTTATTCGTTCGCTACCAACATAATAACAACCAATTTACAATAAATATTCCAAGACGTCTACACTGTAACTCGTCTGTACACGAACTCCCCCTTGTCACAGTGTACCCGCCTTTTAATAACAATTCAAGATGGCGGGAACCAGTGACAAGTAAGGGTCAACTGATACTCTTTTTTAAGCTAATCGTAAAAGTAAAAATGATCAAAATATAAGCTATTAATAAATAATGATCTAAAAACAGTGTTGCTAACAGTAAAATATGTTCATTATTATATATTCAAATCGACGCCGATTTGAATTGAACAATTGGATTGAATGTTGCCTACTTGAAACTACGAGATTAACTTTTAGTAAGTGTCTGACCGTATCTCGATTTTTTGCCAAAACCGAAATCGAAGGTTTGGATTCGCTCAAGTTTCGGCCGAAACTGAACCTTCCCGAAACCTGGTAAAACCGAAACTTCGGTCGAACACCACCGAAAATACCGGCAGTTTTTTGGCCGAAACCGAACCCTCAGCCGAACCATGCCGAAACCGAAACTTCGGTCGGTGACTACTCATAAATATTCAAGACCAAGGTAACACAAAACAATAATTACGGCATTAAGCACTTCACCGCGACAAAGTGACCCCACATTACGTTTTGTTTTGTCCATTGTGCGCCACACAAAGGACGCGTCGTAACTCAGCGGACGTAACTCAACGGACAATTGTGCCGTGATTCGAGCGCCACAAAGGTGTGTGCCCTCGCCTCTACGAGACTAGACTTGTGAATTTAATTGTATGTGTTACATTAAAAAGTGATGCTCATAGGTCCGACGGTGCGCAAGAAAAAACTTAAATGGGCCGCCATAAGTGAAAAGCGATTTCAGAAACACAAAACATAATGATGATGTCCTCCCAGTTACAAACTAAATAAAAAGGGTCTTAACTATTACGTGCGTGGGCGCGAGCGTGGCTTGCAAATCCAAATTTAGTTTTGAAAATGCGACAACACAAAACACAGTGACGTGCCCAGAACATAATAATATGTCATTAGAGCAGCATTGAGACTTGATTAATATAGGTTTTTCATTATTACATACTTCCGTGAGACACAGACATATTAAATATATTAATAACGGATCCCTCACGTATTTTAAGTCGAAAAACGCTCGACATGTTTCTCGCCCCCCCTGCCGGCACCGGCGCCCGCGCCGAGTCATCGGGCGCTGAGGCGGAGGGCTGCGGCCCGCAGTCTGCGCCGGTCCGTCACCGTTAACGCAAGCTCCTGATGACACTCCTCGGTACGGAGTGAAACATGTCCAGCGTGTTTCGACTTAAAATACGTGAGTGACCCGTTATTAATATATTTAATATTATTACAGACAGCTGAAAGTGTTCCAGCTGCGATCGTGCCATTACGTGCAATTCACCTCGTTTGTGGTGCGCGTAAATACCGCGGCCGCTACTGGAATTTAAAAAACCGGACAAGTGCGAGTCGGACTCGCCCACCGAGGGTTCCATACAAATTTAACTTATTTTTTTATTTTTTACAAATTTATAATTTTAAGATTTTTCCCTGTACTTATAGTGTGATATTGGTATTACTTACCAAATTTCATAGTTCTAGGTCAACGGGTAGTACCTTATAAATTTTTATTCTCTTGAGTGTCGAAATATACGTTTTTTGTGGCATAAACAGCGGTATCTTTTTTTACGTTTACTTAGAAGTTTGATTTATTTCACAGCTTTTTAGGGACTGTAGACCTGAGTATAGTTTTAATTTCAACTCGATACCTCCTCTTGACAGACAGACGGACGGACGGACGGACGGACAACAAAGTGATCCTATAAGGGTTTTTTTCCTTTTGAGGTACGGAACCCTAAAAATCACGATATTCAAATTACCTTATCCAAAACGATTTACAGGCCAATTCCAACGTGCACCTGACATCAACCCGATATTTGAATCATATTCGAATCGTACTCGCACTAATACATGTACGGACAAGTCAGAGCGAAATGCTAACTTATATGATTCCAATATTATTCAATTATCGGTTTGATGTCAGAGGTGTAATATACAAGTATTTATATTCCATATTTACTATTGACAAATGTTTATTTATTATTACCTGACACACAAGTCGCGCAGTATGCCGTTCCGCACACCTCCTCTCCTCCTGGCTCCACAGAAAGCCAGCGCCGTTGACAACGCTTAGTCGTGCCAACTGCATTGCTGAGTGGAGACCATTTCAGCCTCACATCCTTATCTGTTAGTTTTGTATTTTTCACTTTTGTTTTTTTTTCTTGTTGTTGTTAATGTATCTTTGTAATGTAATAATGATGTGTTGCCTGAATAAATATTATTCTATTCTATTCTAGGTGCATGTTCGAATCGGCGTGCTATTGTGAATTTACGTCTCTTAATATGCCTCCAAATTTTTAGCTTTAATTAGGCATAAACCGTTTATGCTAGGTAAATGATGTAGTTTAACTCATAATGAGTCTAATTTATATGCGTGTACTAATTAGCCACAACTCAAAACAAATGAGATAATCGCCAGTAATTGGAGAGCAGCTGAATTAATAAATAAATGTCTGTCGCTCCACGATGGAGGCATTCATTAGGATTCGTTCGATTGAAGATTCAGTTTTAGCCCAGTAAAGATACGGTCTCGTAAAACCATTTAATTTCAATAGACTAGTTTTTATTTACTTATTTCTTTCTAACTCCATATTTCTAGGCAATAACACTAAGAATGGCCACATAATTTCAAAGTCGTCATCTTTACATAATGACTTAATATCCCGATAGTAACATTACGAAACATAGGCACGCAATAAATATGAAGACAAGCGAGGCAGGTGTTGCGACCGTCTGATAATGCGAACATTGCGAACGCGAAACGGAACGCGAAAGTTTCGCCATTCGCCACAAGTGCAGATTTATCTCAGCGTCATTTTTACTAATGTAGAGGAAGCAATGGCAACGATAATAGAAGAAGTTTTTGTTTCTGTTTGTCGTTACACACTGAAAGGGTCATCGCTTCTAGCATATTAGTTTTTTTATGTTTTGACACAATAAAGTTTACGCCTAGTTAGGCGTCTCCCTTGTTGATCTAATCAAGTGGTGTACTCCAGCGACGTACAAAAATTGTAGACGTCACAACGTCACAACATATTTTCGTCACAAAAGAGATCACACCGACATGGAGGCCATGGAGGGCATTTGGTGAAGCAGTGAATAATGACTAATGAATTCAAAAAGTTGCGTTTCTGAGGCAAACTGTCGAATTTAGTGCTGAGTCAAAACACTACATCTAAATAATTTCACGAGTCAAATCTTTCTCGGTCACAATTACACAAGGGATAAATATAACTAAGGAAATAAAATCTAATAAATCAACACACTGTATTAAAAAACAACAATATATTGAAGCTTGTAAACTGCTACGGTGCGGATAGCTTCAAAGCTATCGTCACTATAGACTTTTAAAAACAATTCCCGGTGCAACATTGCCCGTAAAGGTTGACGGCGCAATATCTGCTGCCGACGGCCGCTACTCCGATCAAACATGGCTTTTAAAACAAATATAAATACATAACAAATATATAGCACATTCCTTACACAAATTGACTAAGCTCCAAATTAAACACAAGAAGGCTTGTGTTATATATAATATAGAAGGACCATCGTCGGTTTCATAGGCAGTGTCACTACCGACAAGGCCAGACTGGCAGGTTGTTAAAAAAGCTATACACATTCAGGCCAATTCGAACGTGCACCTGGCATTACACCTATATTAGAATGATAGTTATTGGAATCAAATCAATTAGCTGTCATTAGTGCGTTCATTTCACTCTGACTTATCCACACATGTAGGTATTAGTACGAGCTAGACGCCCGCGCAAATGATATCTAGCTGATATAATTCCAATATCATTCTAATATCGGTATAATGTAAGGTGTACGTTCGAATTGGTCTGATGCGTAGTTATATTGCTGACCTGTCTAGGATGCCGGAAGAATTAAGCGCGTGCGATAGAGATATATAGATACTTATACAAGAGTTAATAGGTATCTCATATAGGTAAGCGTGCTCCACCGTAGACCGCATCATCACTTGCCATTGGGAGTGGGATCGTGGTCAAACGCCTGCCTAAACATCATTTAAAAAAACTTTACCGCAGCGCTTTTGGTTAAGTTCTTCGTTTTATGTTTTCTGCGCTTTTGCGTAAGCATACGAACTTCTGAACTTAAATTTATTACCTTTATTGACTAGTGTACGCTGGACACGTGGTTAAAAGCAATCTAGAAGGACGGAAAAAAGTCAAATGAAAGCGCACCGTCAGGCGCATTTCTATTTTTAAATACAATCCAATCTTTTTTATACCGATTTCATATTAAATAGTCTCACTGTACTTTGCTCGTACCAATTATACATACAATGTGGAAGAATTTCTTGAGCTATCCAGGGGAACTAATAAATGAGATAGCTCAATTTGTTGAAAACCATTCTTGAATTTTTAGAAAAATGTACAATTAGCAAAAAAATATCCTATTTTTAATACGGATCGAGAATATCTCAGGTACCAAATAGTTTATGCTACTAATAATTTTCAAAATACAGAACGTGGAAAATCCCGTAATTAAAGTCGCCCAAAATGGCTAAAGGTTAAAAAAAACACCCCTTATAGTTAGCACAATATTTTTGAACAAAAAGAATAAACCGGTGGTATCTTTCCATGCAATTTTTAAAGTTGTAAAATCTATGAAATATCGCGCATCCGGTTTAGGAGGACAAATCGATCTCGTCGGGATGCATTGTCGGGGAAATCCAATTTGAACCGAGCGTACTCGCCTCTCCTGATGCACGCTTGCCTACTGTCACAGGTAGCGCGAGTACATGTCTCGTTACTACTACTAACTGCCTAGTAACTACGACTAGTAACTGCCCGTCGGTTAGGGCTTCCTATAACCGTCATCATTGGCCTTTGAATCTATTATAGAATATACAAATAGTGTCAGGTAGGGCGACAAGGTTTTTCATGGCTGTGTAAGCCAATACGAAAGCGGCAAACACGACCACAAGCCTGTCAAATGTAAATTACAAATAATTGCTACTTGGTCCTATCACCGGCAAGCTCCTCCCATGAATGGGGATGTTGAACGCGTGCATGTCTCTTGTCCCTAACCAACATTGGTAAAAAACTCGGAATTCTGCTAACGATATCGCCAAAGTTGGAAAGACTGTTTACCAAAAGCCCAAGACCAAGGCAAATGGCGTGCTGATGGGTTAAAAAGAGTTGAAGAAGAAGACTACACTCTGTTTTATTTAGTTATTATAATTTACGTACGAGACTATTGTATCTCTTTGCAAGAAAAAGCTTCTGGTTTTTATACGACCTCCTGGTTTAGACGATGATTGTCTTAGTTAGCATGCACGATCTTGTGTGTTAAAATAAGATCAAAACCTAGAGTTAATAATACATTTAATTCAGAAATGTAAAAGGTTTCGGGACCTTTTACATTTCTGTCACAGATAATACTAAAAATAGGTGGGTACTAATTAGATTTGGAGGTGTAAAGGCACTCCAAGCGTCTAAATGGAATTATATGAAATAAGTTCCACGGAATGTTCCACTCGCCTGTGTTCGGTAGGTCAATGGAATACCAACCTGCACGGGCTACGTCAAACAGATCACACGCCACCGTCGCATGAGTGATCGACTCCACAACACACATGGATTTGAGTTTTGGAGAAACATTTACTTACTGGAAGTTGGTATTCCTAACAAGAAGGTACACTATGTAACCTTACCTTAAACATTTTACATTTCTCTTACACCAATAATTAAATGCCAACTAGAGAAACTGTAGGCTGGAGAATAGTCCCCACCTACGGAGATTGGGGGTGGCGGGGGTAAGGGTAATGACACTGACCCTTAGAGGTTATAATAATATTATAATATTGAAATACGTACCCGTTTCTTTACAATTTCCTCGATATTATTTTCTAGCGTTAACTATGAATATTATTAGCGTTAACAAAATATAAACGTAATATTGTCTTCGGTTACCACGATAGTTAAAATATAAACGTACTCATAATGATACAAACTCGAAAAATAATTGCATAAACTTCATCCGCTTTTCATTCCAAATAAAATGACAACATTTTAAACACAGTTTATTCTAACCCGTTAAATTCCCATTCCATTCATATTTTAAAGTGAAAGAAATGCATGAAACAGGACAAGAGAGCATAAATAAACCATGGAGAACTAAAGTATGGAACGGGGGCAATGCTGTTTTAAATGCAAGAGTTGTGAATTCTGACCGTTTGTGAACCATAATACCAGGTGAAAAGGTCGTCTATTGAGTAATTTTGTGTTAGTTTGTTCCGGGCGTTAGTTACTAGCCATTGGAGAACCTTATTATATGGTGATAAGGTTGTCTATCGGGCAGATTTGTACAGGGTGACAACAACCTGTTGCTGGACGGCAGCAAAAGCCTTTAGACGCATAGCTCGAACAATGCTTTGACATGGATAGTAAACGAACTGCCTATTGTCAGAGCTTGGTAGTTAAACTACGTTTCCTTGTTTATAAATATGGGGAATGCAGCACTTTTACGCTTTTGACAAAACAATATTTCGGAATTAGCAAGAAATGATTTTTCTGTCAATCAGAAGCGGCGTAACATGGTTTCATAGCGACAAACGATATTTTTTAGGAAGATGTCAGTCATGCCAAGAAACAGACAACAATTCAAGCTGTATAACCCAAACTATAAACTTTTTCACTACCAGCGCCAGCTACAAGCGTAGCGCGTCACGCGTATAATTTGAGGGCGATTAGAACTTCATAATCTCGTTGTGAATCTGATCTGATGATGATACATCTGTCAGCTGTTAACAGTGTAATTTTTTCTACCAGGAATATCAGTGTTGAAAGCTGACAGATCATATCTATATCTTCTCACAGCTCAAGTTAATAGTCTACACCTCGAAATTGGCAAAATTCACCTTGCTAAAATTAGCGAGGAGTACCTAAAAGCCATCAATAAAAATGTCGTTTCATAACGAGATTATAAAGTTCGGATCGCTTTCATATTTTTTTTACGCTTTGAAGCAATAAGCGCCTATTAACAGAGAATTCGCCTCGTGTGAATTGTACGGTGAATGTGGTAAAGTTGATAACATGACACACGAAGCAATAAACAGAAAATGCGGACTCGTATTCGATTACAACTCAAATCCCACTCGACACATAAATACAAATCAAAAAAACTGAAAAATTGCAGATATGTGCTGTTTAATACCTCTCTGCATATAAATAACAGCTTATGGTCACTCATTTCGCGCTGGACTTTTTGTTGAAATGTAGACCTTACTGATTGGTGATAAGAGCGTGGTCGTCCCTCGGGAGGATCGGATGGCCAAATGGTTGGTGGCATTTCGCATTCATATTCGCATTATTGGTTTATCGCCGACGGCGGACGGTGGACCGCCATTTCATTATGTTTAGCATATCAACGAGGTTTTAAAAATGTGTAATCATTTTTAGGTCCTATCTTTTGTCTATTTTTAATATCGTTTGATACTTCTGGGACTTAACAACTTTATTTCATTATTGACCGAGCGAGCGCGAAGCGTCTCCGTTACCTACAGCTTGAACAAAAACGCTTCCGTACGTTTGGTAATTAATTTATTATAGGTGCATCAACACCGCAGTTAACTTTTGTGGAGCAACACGGTAACCCCTTGTTCCCCGTACATAACCAAGTTAGATAACTGGCATTAGATAACTTATCTAGTTACTTTCTGTGGCAGTGTTGCTCTACAGTTGCTTTACATAAGGTACGCGACTGCGGCCGGTGTGCATGCACCTTATAATAGCGGAGCTAGGGTGTTTCAGAGGTCTACAGCTCACAGAAACATAATAACGAAAACCTTAAAACCTAATAAACGAAATAATAAGAAAATTATCAGAAATTCTTATCAATCTCAGAGGCACTTTCGCGTCCCAGGGTTAGCCAACTAACTCGGAGTTAACCATTCATATAGTACAGTTTAACCCTGTATACTTAAACGGTTAACTCCGAGTTATTTGGCTAACCATAGAACGCGCAAGTGGCCCTAAGAGGTAAATCATGACTCGGGAACAAAAATCCCTGCTCGTCATCACACAAATAAACACCCGTATCGGTATTTGAACCCCGGACCATCGGCTTCATTGGCAGGATCACTAACAGACTGTCATGGTAGAGTGCACTGGCGTTCCCATGGCCTCGCCTTACAGCACCGAGACGACAGACAGCTGGTTTTAGTGGGTATACCGGACTTACGTGGTGAGTCCCACATAACCATCCCGGGTACATCCACGCGCCCGGGTGGTATGCGTAACGGATTTCCCCTGTATAAAAAAAAGGATCACTACAGGTGGTCAAATATATCGTATATAGAGAGACACATACCATTAAGACGTACTCTGCCCCACCACGCATAATAGCTATTAATTATAAAACCGGTTGGAATTTAGAATTATACTTTTTTATCCTTTTTTCACTAACATCAGATTTAACAATAGTTATTTACGATACAAGTGCGCAAAAGAGGAAATTCGAAACGAGTGGCGATAAATTAAAACACGACCGCAGGGAGTGTTTTAAATCGACACGAGTTTCGAATTACCTATTCGCACGTGTATCGTACAAAGTTTTACAGTACATATGGCCCTTTAAACTTTCGACATATACACGAAAAGTGCTCTTTTACGCACTAGTGCGAGAAAGTAGCACCATGTGTACTGTAAAAATACTGACAACGCAGTACACTTTTCGGCTTTCATAATATTTTAGCAAATGGCCCCAACTCTCAATAAACTATACACTGGCGGCGCACAAAACAGGCGGGCCGTGAACAGCCGCCCGCAACTTTTTTAATATAGTCGCGAGCACGTGCTACCCCCCACCCTCAAACCTCCCCCACTACACATCACTGCCCACATCAGTAGTGCAGTCAATATACAGTAAAACAAACCACGACGATGCGATGAAAGATGGAAGATGCTCGACTTGTTTTAATATTGCCACGACAAACAAACATGCAAACGAGAATTCTTAATCTTAATCAATGGTTCAATGCAATGTTTGACCTCTTGTCGGTGTGTGATAGGGATCGTGACTGAAATTTTAGTCTTCTTTTGCATTCTTTTGGAGAATATTTTTTTTTGCTCTAACTTTTTATGTTCTACAGAACAAATGAGGTTTGAACCCACGATTTGTGACCACCATACATTTATGAAAGTTTATTACCTTTTTTTAACTACGAGTACCTAAAGGTGTCTGACAAAGTGTAAGTGGCTTATCTAATACTTGGATAGATACGAGGAAACTTAACTAACAGTAATATACTGAAAGCTATGATTTACAATTACTTTCCCATTGCTCCGATCTTACTGTTAATTTTTTTGTTGCTTATACGAATGGTTACTAATCACAATAATTCACATGCTGTCGTTTACTTTCTTCATGACTCAAATTAATATGTAGAAGTGTTACTCCAAAGCACGATTTTACCCTCCATAATGGCCATCATGATTAAAATGAAGAACCTTGATCGCTGTATCAGCATTCACACTTAAAAAGTTGATCTAATTTTGGCACCACTCGCAATGCTCGCTTGTTCTTACTAATAGGTATTAGTAAAAGCGTGTGCTGTGAGTGAAGTCAACATGAGATGAAATTGACATCAATTGCTAAACTTCGAATGCTGCTCCAGTTAATCTTCGCTTTAGATGGAGATTATATTTGTAAAGATAGAGTTTGCAGATAATATGCTTGCTCATCTAGAATTACCGCTTAAATATTGAATAAAGGCTTTGTTCTCAGCAGACAGTGGTCTATTTATATAGAATTTAGGCTACTTTGTTCTCATGAAAAGATTACATTCACATTTCATTCTTTGGTTATAAACGTCTAAGCAGCCACACAAAAGGTAGTATGAGTATGTCCACTGAAAATGAGATTATCTTGAAAATAAATCTAAAATAGCAGGCAATTACGTATGTAGGCGTAGGTAGTTTTTTTTTTAATGTGATAGTCAGCAAACGAGCAGACGAGCCGCCTGATGGGAAGCAGTCATCGTCGCCCATGGACATAAGCAACATCACAGGAGCCACTTAAGCATTGCCGACCCTTGAGAACCCTAAATACCCGCTTCTTGAAGAATCCCATGTCGTAGCACAAAGGAAATACCTCAGGAGGCAACTCATTCCACATTCTGCACGTTCTGGGAAGAAACGAGCGAGATGCCCGCTTATTCTTGGTATACCATGTGTCTAAGAAGTGAGGATGAGCTTTGCTCCTTTGGCGGGAGGTGCGGTGATAGAAACGAGACGATGGACTAGCCAATTACAATTCTGAGCTACTTCGTCGTTGTCATACAAGAAAGCCAAATTTCATATTAAATTACTATTTACGTACGTTTCGGACCCTTTCATTACACGCGATATAGGTAATTAGTTTCCATAGTTTTATTTCATGAGTAACTATCGCAGTAACCGAAGACAATTTTCCAGTATCCGTTGGTATTATGAGTGATGGGCGATGTTCTATAGATTTATACGGCCCCAGGGTCAAAAAATTTAAAGACCACTGATATAGATAGATAGATATATAAATATAAAGACACAAAAAATAACCATAATTCAGAAATAAAACAACACATAAATAAAAATGCAAACAAAGAAGAAGAACGACTTTTTTTCCACAACCGTACCGTAATAGAAATAGCTCAGTCCACTTTAGAATTATCAAGCAGCGTATTGAGTCGGTGTCCCTCGAGGATGGACTGTTTAATCGTATGATCAAGTTGGTGGAAGAAGGCAGTAAAGGCTGCGGTAATCAGATGTCCCTATTACCTGTTGCTATTTATTAAAAAACTTCCGACAGTAGAGCAGGTAATTGGGACGGCGAGATACTTATGTAGCCGCAGTCTTACTGCCATATTGTGCTCCTATTGTGAATGCCGGAATCAGAATAATCATCGGGAATCCGTCACTGGCTGTTTTAATATTTTTCAATTGGTACTTTATAAGTAATTCGCACAGGTAGTTCAACTAATTTACACAAAACCTTTACAATTTATACATACGAGTATAAGCCTTCCTCTTGAATCACTCTATTTATTAAAAAAAACCTCATCAAAATCCGTTGCCTAGTTTTAAAGATCTAAGCATACATAGGGACAGACATACATACAGAGCGGAAAGCGACTTTGTTTTATACTATACGTAGTGATTGCTTGTTTTCTTAATTGCATTGCTTAGGTATTTGTAGTGTCCGACCGATGTTTCGGTTTCGGTTTAAAAAAAACCGGTCTCGGTCAGATACGACTCATTCTGTCTGTACCTATTTAAAAAAAAGTCCAAGTAAAAATACGGAAAAAATTCGCTGTCTAATCGATTTTACCAGTGCCTAATGCAATTATCTATTTTGTCCCTCACGGCCACCGTAACGGCCCGGCCACGACATCGGTCACGGCCATAGGTTGGAGCGAGACACAGCGATCGGACGTTTCGTTCACACCTATGGCCGCCGCTCGCCGCTGCCGCCGCCGCGCGATGTCGTGGCCGGGTCGTAAGTTTCTTGTCGTCCTAACGATGCACTTTACGATCGCTCTTCCAACTGCGGCACAACTTCGTCAATGACGCGCGGGTTTTATTGCCGATTGTCTTTTATATCGCCCATTGGAAACTTTTGTTTCATATTTAGCTTGGGAACTTTCTAACGCGTGTTGAAGTTCTGGCATTAATGTGTAACCTACCTATAGACTTTGTCTGAAATTGAACTTTTTTTAAATGAAAGTCGCCCGTAGCATTCTATGCTCTTATTGTTAAATGCATTGGAATTATGTGGCATAATGAAACCTTTTTTAATATCTTTGTGCCGGTTAGAAAAATATTATCAACCCGTAGATAATAATAACTAGACAGGCACGCGCTCATCCAGTTAAGATAACTATTGTATCACCGTATGAAATATTACCTATACAATGTCGTATGAAGGAATGTAGCATGACTTACACGCCTGTATATAAGCACTATTAATTAGGTTAGTACGAAATAAATTTTGTCTATGATGACCCTCCAAAAGGGACTTTTTACTCACCAGCCGCTGCCCCTAAAATTTTCATTGTAATAAAAGATTAAATTACAAAGATAAAGTGCCAACCAGAACAGACGATAGATAAGGCAATCGAAGCTGGCAGCTATCTACGTTAGGTACCGGACGCAAATACGAACGTTGGTAGCTATCTACGTTAGATACCGGACGCAATCGAAGCTGGCAACTATCTACATTAGGTACCGGACGCAAATACGAACGTTGGCAGCTATCTACGTTAGATACCGGACGCAATCGAAGCTGGCAGCTATCTACGTTAGATACCGGACGCAATCGAAGCTGGCAGCTATCTACGTTAGACACCGGACGCAATCGAATCTGGCAGCTATCTACGTTAGGTACAGGACGCAAATGTGTCAACGTTCATAACAATAACATCATAACCATTATAAATATTTAATTGAAAATCTGTGCCCCGCTAGTTTAAAATTCATACATTTCGTGTTCAAATTGATAAAATGTACAAAATTCACAACCAAATCCGTCGGTGCTTATCATTTTACAAACTAACAAACATGAAACACTAACAAACCAGAGGGTCTTGTTAGTCCTGTTTTACAGTTCATTTAACTCGCAGCGGCCACATTTGCGAAACTTAATGTCGGTACAAACAATCCGTTCGCAATTTCAGCGACAAAAACTAAAGCGATAAAGTTAACCTTAATCCGGTGGCATAAAGTCTATGAAATAACTGTTGTTGTGTATTCCTGCTGTTTAGTACATGCTGTCGACAATTAGACGAAGAAGATATTTTCACAACCCATCGCCCTTGTGATATAAGCCTTCAGGTTGCAGATCGCGTGAACTGAACGAAAATAACACTTGGCTAATAACTTCCCGAGCTCATATCTGTGAAAATATGATGTGGGAAAAACAACTTTCTCGCGTCCACTTAAAGTCTTATTACAGTAAGACTACGAAAATATTAGAAACTATCACAACCAGGGACTGTAGAGCTATGTGTTAGACTTTTGGAGTTAAAGACAGGGGTCAGGTTATACTGGGCCGTTAAGCACACTCGTGTTATAGTTGACGTAATTAAGGGCGGCATTTAACGGCTATTGCCCGTTCTGTCCGGTCCCTGCCCTGTTGTCGGTATAGATAATACGCTTATTTTAGGAGCAGACTTCTCTGACCTCGATATGGAGACTAATCAGGTAAGTTCATTAATTAACTATCTAGTTCAGAGCAAAAACTGAAACCAAGGCCTTCATAGGCATTCACTTACAGCCACACTGATGAACAAGAAATTATTTAACCTTTTTGTATACTAAGAAAATTGCAAATAAATAAATATAGGTAAATCCATACTATCCATACTAATATTATAAGTGCGAAAGTCTGTGTCTGTCTGTCTGTCTGTGTGTTCCCTCTTCACGCTTAAACCGCTGAACCGATTTAGATGAAATTTGGCATAGAGATAGGTTGAGTCCCTGAGAAGGACATAGGATAGTTTTTATCCCGATAATCATCCCTTAAGGAAGTAAAAAGCGGGGTGGAATTGAGATAATTAACGAAATGCCTGCTACTTTGTGTGCATAATATGCTCATATTTAGATTGCTATGAGAATTTTTCCAGGCGCTATTCTTACTCTAGCTGCTGTTACTAAGTCCACGCAGACGAAGTCTCGGGCAAAAGCTAGTGTATATACTAAACCAGCAAGTAACTTTACAGGTAACAAACAATAACAGTAAGTACCTTCTATTATAGGTACTTATAGGTACTTACTTGTATTATAGGTACTTAGAAGGTACTTGAGAGAAATAACTTTTTGGTGTACTTTACCTCTGAAACAGGCAAGTCTGTAAAATTATAAAGAGACCTTTTTATACAACTGAAACAATACTAGCCAAAAATGGTCGCAAAATGGCAAAGACGTTTGGAAATGACTGACGATCGAAAAAACTTTTGTTCATCACAAAGACCAAATCTTTTGGGCGGTGTTTTGCTTCATTCTTCGCGAATAGCAGAGACTGGCTAATAATACAGACCTGACAACCAGTCACTTTCTTCGTATCATTACAGATACAGGTCGAAACAAAAATAGTAGTGATACGTTTAAAGGCATAATCGGTATCCTGTTTTGATTACAGAAATTCGTAGAAAATTTTCCGTTAGAAGGAAAGTCGTCTAAATAGATAGATAGATAGATAGATAGATAGATAGATAAACTGTTTACTTGTTTGCCACAATACACACAAAATATTCAAATACAGAAATGACATAGGTACACAGAACAATCCAGAAAAAAATAAAAATTACTACAACAAATAAGTCACACAGATTTTTACATAATAGAGAAAAAGGAAAAAATACATAAAAATACCAACCAACAAATAAATAAGCCAACCCTCCATATATTTATTTTATTATTATTATTAATGTTTTTCTGGTTTTCCTACTCAGAACGCTGTACCTATTATGCCCAAAGTTCCAGACGACGGGCTTGATTCACCAGTTTAAAAGGTATACACAGTATACCATACACACACACACACACTACACACACACTAAACTTTCATTTAAACCTAATCCGAGATCCGATGAACGATCCAAGAAGCTTATAATGGTTATAATTATGTTATTCATTAAACAAACTTCAGTCAAAATACATAGCACTGAGAATTCACTGATATTATCATGCCATCACCAATAAGAAAGAACTCAACTTTTTCATGCAAACTGCCTTACTGGTAGTCTTTATTATAGACAAGTCTCTGACGGATAGATCATGTTTTTGCTTGAAAGGATAAGCCCCGAATATTGCGCTGATCGCGGCATATTGATGTAGCGATATTGAAGGCCAAGGGAATCATTGTGCGTGCGCCAAAAAATCGCGGGCGAAATATGTGCACCGTGGAATGTCATCAATGATATAATAAATAAATAAATATTAGGTATAGGACATTCTTGCACAGATTGACTAAGTCCCACGGTAAGCTAAGGACGCTTCTGACTACAAGCCCTAACTTCACAAACTCTACACCTTAGTCAAAATATGTGGCTTGGCCATTTCGCTACCGCCACATGGACGTTAGGGTTAAAATGTATTCATTATTTATTATTTTTTATTATAAAATAGTTGTTGTACTAACGAACCGGCCAAACCAAGCCACTACCGTGAGGTAGGTCAGTTCGATTGGCTACTTGGTTTAATGTGCGCAGGGCTCTCGTCCACGTCTGTTATGTTTTTTGGTGCACTTTCACTCGTTCTAAACGTGTTTATTTAATATTCCGCTATTAAAATTATTCGACGATCTCTCCATACTTGTTTACTTGGCCAGGGTTGCCAGGTATTCTAGGTATACAGGGTGGAAAAAATTAATGGACCCTGGAGGGAAAGTGCCTTAAAAATTTAAGTTAGCTCATTTTACTTAAAGGAAACATTTTTTATTATAACAGAATTAAAACTGCATTCAAAGATTTTTTTCATTCGCTTGTGTCGCCCGAGAAGCGAACCGACTAAAATATCCGAAAAATAAACATCGTTATTTTATTCTACTAGTCGATACAGTTAATGTTAATAATAACATTTCTCTAAGAAACATTAGGTCTTACACTCGTCTGTCGTACAAAATATCCATAAAATCGAATATTTATTAGTCAAGAATATTTTTAGACAAGCGAAATTGAAAAAAAAAACTGAATGCAGTTTTATTTATTTTTTAAAAATAAAACAATGTTTTCTTTACGGAAAATGAGCTAACTTAAAGTTTTAAGGCACCTTCCCTCCAGGGCCAATTAATTTTCTCCGCCCTGTATATATATCCTGGTTAAGGATGTCATTTATGAGAGGAAGAAATTGTTCTGAAATACTTATTCTTCGCGCCGCCTACATTATCATTTACTTCGAGCAACCTCATTCTCTTTTAATTTCCATAATGAGAATAGCGTACTTTGTTTTAGGACATATATTGCGAGATAAGACGGGTAAAAGACGGTATTTATGCCAAAGCAATAAGGTGGTGGTTGGCGTGGCAAATCAGGTAATAAGGCGCGCCGAGGCGCGACCCCCTTCTATATAATTTGCACAATATTTCGTAGCGGGCTACGGTGCTACGGCGTAGCGTGGTATAGGAACTCGTAGCGCAGAAAATTAATGTAACGGTGGATGTTAATACTGCAGGACAAACATTTTAGAATTTCAACTTGATTTGTTATTGATATGATACGACCTACTCGCAGTGCATCTCGCTCGTGCATATTGGTACAACTAAAAACGAAAATAAATTACATTAGAATTTTTAAAGTTCCAATGAAAATTTTTAGAATTCTTGCGTTCTATTTATATCCCAGGTAGTCAGTATCGGGTCAGGAGGCCTACCTTCAACTTGGGTAATTGAAGTCGTGTTTCTCTTATCACTCCAATTATCAAGAGCGAAAGTGATGATGAGATGACTTTTTTATAAACATGTTTTTACGAGGAATATGTAATTGTTATATTGGATAAGAAATTCAAGCAGTTTCCAAGTTCAATTTTAGGTAAAGTCCACATTTCTGCTTGAGGAAATCGGAACACAAAAAAATACTTACCGTTAATACAAAAGAAACTACAAAACAGAACTTATTAAGCAAAGCGTTCCTTGATGCTAGTCCAAGTCCGTAAACTTTATAACAAGTGTACAGGAGGCCGATTCTGACTATGATAATTATGATTTTCATCCTATTTTGTAACGACCTTGACCGTGAGCACCAATATGCGTTAGCGGCTTGCGCTGATTGGTGCTGACGAAATGCAATCAGGAGTCGTCTTGTTAGGCATTTCACTCGCACTTATTGGTGCGCGTGAGATGCCTGATGACACTCAAAGGCGTATCAAAATGAGGTGATAACCATATCGAATCTATAACACAGAACCGGTCCCCACTTGCAAGTTTTTGAAGCAAGAAAGTATATTACAAACAGAAGTAAAGTTTGCACTGTGCAAGTTGAAGAAAACTCGGGTAAAACAAGCGTAGGAATGCAGAAATATGCAAGCACTCGTCCCCGGGCTGTCACAGGGTACAGCCTTTGCACACGAATGGTTCCTCATTATTTTATTTATTTCCAAGCCTTCCCCCGCGACTTTATCCACGTTATCTACAAGTCGTCAAAACTCTCACGTCAGTATGAGTTGAATTTCAAAATAATCTTTCTTACTGGAGCTCTTTAACATTTGAAGAATGTATGTTCCCAATGACTCCTCTTCGATGGTTTAGGCTGCGCTTTGTATATTTGTAGGTATCGAAGTAACGGAACTATTTTAAATATCCTCGACTACTTCAGCTTGTTTGCCTCACCTGCAGCTGACCGGGTCTTTGCCTTCGATTTGGATTAAAGATATTTTTAAGAAATAAATAATTGCTTAAGCTTATAAATATAATATTTTATAGATAACTGAAATCATGTTGCAATAAAAACACAAAAGTTACGTGATTTCAGAAGTATGTTAGTTCGAAACAAAATAGATATAGCAGACAACAAAAGGTACGAAACGTGTCAGTCCGAACCGAACAGCGTAGGTCGACCAAATAGGCCAAGAATTCATTTTCATAATTGTAACAGCGGTTAACTATATAATGACAAATGCAATCATTATAACAACGGCTCATTGTCCGAGCCCCGTAGGCCGAGCGACGGATTAGCGTTGCTGCGCCGCACAATACTGCCAACTAGCGGAAAATGCAATTTTCGAAGCCGCAATATAACATAATAACCTTTTTTCACATGACCACGCTCATGCGCTAAATGCGAGTATTATGCGAGAATCTCGATAACAATTACGAAATACGATAGCGGCATCAAAATATAATTAAGTTTTAAGCGCACTCCCAATTTATAGCAACTATAAGCTAAAATGTATAAATATGTGTCTACTGTTTTTTTTTAGTACCTCTTATATTTTTGCTACAACGCCTACAACTGAACCTTGTTTTCTCAAATATTGCCTACAAGGATGCTTTAATCAAAATCATCTTCAGTGTAGAACGAGATAAAGTATTTACTTGCCCAATCATTTATTTTTTAATTCCATTTGAAAATCGTCTATGTAATCGTAATGTAAACAGCTTCTTCCTTCCCAGTTGTCTTTATTATTGCAACCATGGTAGAGTATAGATGTAAATTATAATATACAATGTCTCACATGGGCCCTGTAAAGTGTAAGGGCACAGCATATCATACAATAATAACTTATAGCTAACTCCTTCGTCTCGGTTGTCCCCTTTAATAACTCCCACGACTTCGTTGCCACTAGGGACGAATGTGACACTTTATTTTCGTGGGCTTGGTAATACAATCTTGAGGTCCTCGCTACAGTGGGTGTTTAAACGTTCGACACTCCTGTACACATTTAGGAACAGCATCCAGGTGCCGCAATATAAATGCCATCTCTGAACAACACTAGCGAGCCACATACCGCCGCATACGTGTCAACTCCATAACTCTGTTGACCCTCCACGGATAACAGGCGTATGTTACAATCGAAAGCACACCCAATTTACATACGTAAGAACAAATTTAAATACGTTTTTTAATACAGTTGCTCAAAAAGTGGTACTTTTTGTGGCTGCGTAGCGTGTGAGAAGCTCAATTTCTCGAACTAGTGCTTTTTACTTTTTAGTTCCAAACTATACTTTCGAAACGCAGTTAAAATGTAATTTAGCTTGAGCAGGTACCAGGGCCTCATGAGTTACTCCTCGGTGTCGTTGACCAACCCGCGCCGGGCCCGCGGCGGCCGCGGCCGGGGCGCGCACGAGTATGAAGGTATCGCGGGCTGCGGCAGCTCAAGTATCGCGGGCTGTATAGGTACTTTTGGTTTTGGTTTGGTTTGGTGGTATGATTCTACTAATGATATATTAATTTATTATTTTTTCGCAATTGTATTAAAAAACGTCGTTTACAACACGTGTGAAATGTCTTTTCACACTAGTTGTAAAATGTACTATTCTAATGTCACATACGATTTCTGTGTGTGGCGGGGCAGAATTTACATAACCGAGTTTATAAGACTATTTTGGAATATACCCTCTATTACTCGTACCGTAGATAAATGTATGTAAGAACCTGAATCATTCTTATTAATTTTCGAACCAAAGGCTGGCTATAAAATTGTTTTTGGTTCCCTCGTAGCTGAGGATCGCGGCCACATGTAATGCGAGAACTTATTTATAATAAGTTTTAAGCTTAAGTACGTATTCAGTTTTATGCGATTTAACTTGTTAATGATAAGTTTTATCATATAACGTAAGGAAAGCTAAGTATGGCGTGAGAACTCTAAAGGGGCCCACTGTCTAACAGTCCGCCGGACGATATCGGCCTGTCAGTTGTTCGGAACTGTCAAATTTTTGTTCTAACTGACAGGCCGATGTCGTCCGGCGGACTGATAGTCAGTGGGCCCCTTAAGCATACTCTTATCTATGGTTCCGGTAACCATTTGGCCTAGCCATACGTTCGTTTGCTATCACGGTGTAAAAAACCGACTGGAAGCTCTCCCTTAGATGCAGTTCAAATGTTGTGTGTTATGTGAAATATCGCTTTTACCTAGGATGGCAATTTGTAAAAGTTTTAATATTTGCGTTAAGTTAGTAATATTACTGCCTAAACACAAAGTGAGTTTCACTCGCAACAATCAGCCCCAGCAGCGGTTGTATCATATCAATTATCAATCACTATCAAATCTTAACAGATTTCTAATTCATAATACTAACCGCTCCTACTCATTACTATTTCAGGGTAACGATTCTAACCCTTAAGCTATGTATGTCAAAATACGCTATGTAGGTAGTTATCGAATGACCATACAAAACCTCGCCTATCTTTTTGCGAAGTTAACGAGAAAAGAGGTAGTTGCGCCCGTTGCGTTCCTTTTCACGAGCGCATCAATCACAGCACCCGCCTTTGTGCACGCTCTACTCGTAGCGTAGCGTAGCCGCCAAATTGTTAGCGATATTCATATTTTTGAAAGCTTGTGATATAGGTCACAGGGTAGGTTATTTAGCTCCTATTTTTTAATGTGGTTTTTCTTAAACAAACGCGTAACTTTTCAGCCCCTTCACGGCAAGGTGACGGCATTTGATGGGGAAAACAAACCTAACCTAACCTAACCTACCTGTAGGATATCCTGAGGAAAATCCTGATAACGGTTTCAGAATTATGACTAATGATAATATGACAATCATTACATTATGACTTTCAATAATTATGTCAAACAAAGGGACCCCGTCCTATGTACCTATGTCAGAATGTATGTTTATGTTTTTGTGTACCACCGCGCGGAGTTGATTTATGACTGAGATGACAATAGATTTGTTCAGTTACCTAACCTGGAAGACATAGATTTTCGGGCCGATTCGAACAATGCTTCTAAGAAGTCACAGCGATACGATACCGTTTTGTCAGTTTCAAAAGTGACGTTATTTAGTTGAACAAATGTCATTTTTGACGCTGACAGATCGGTATAGTATCGCTGTGACTTCTTAGCGCCATTTGCACCATCCCAGTTACCATGGTTACCAGTACAATTTGACACTGGGTTAACAGTTTAACCGGTTAACCCCGGGTTAGTGGTATGGTGCAAGTGGCGCCTAAGCCTAATGCTTCTAAAAGCATTTGTTCGAATCAAGCCGTATGTAAAGCGATTTTAAATAAAATAAAAAAAACCGGCCAAGTGCGAGTCGGACTCGCGCACCGAGGGTTCCGTACTTTTTAGTATTTGTTGTTATAGCGGCAACAGAAATACATCATCTGTGAACATTTTAACTGTCTAGCTATCATGGCTCGTGAGATACAGCCTGGTGACAGACAGACGGACAGAGGGACAGACGGACAGCGGAGTCTTAGTAATAGGGTCCCGTTTTTACCCTTTGGGTACGGAACCCTAAAAACATTGTTGGGTATTCAATTTTGAACCCAATTACATTCTCATCCAGGTGTTAAATGACGAAGCAAAAATCTTAAGTTTCAAAGTTATATTTTCCTGCCGCCCCACCACAACGATTACCTATTTGATGTCATTAATGGATGTATCTTTTCCCCCATGAAGACTATATAAAGGAGCCTAATCTCTATGTATGAAAAGTGTCCATCAAAAAACAGTAATTAGGCGGCGCCACCGTACACCGAAATACTACCAAAAACAACCTACGTAATTTGGTCGGGTTATTTGTTGCCTTATATGGTTCATGTTATACTCATGTCCCAGAGCCTAACTAGCGCCACCGGAGAGATTAGGAACTATTATTTAAAGCTGAAAGCGGTCACTTTTGCAACAATTCTGCCATAAGAGATTGCGATCCTTTCTATACCCTCCATATTTTCCCCGCTTCACGCTTAGGTATATACCTATACTTATGTCCAGTTGTAAGAAAACCCATGTGTGCCAAGATGCCAAAAAACAAACAAAGAGTTCTTTATTAATTTTGCATTTTTATTTTATTTGCGTATGACCTATTTTTTCGAGCATTAGGTATTCAGTCTGTCATTGTTAGTTTATAGTTAGAAAATTCGTGAAAGAGAATTGTACGCCCAGTATAATCCTTGCTAACATTTTGACCTCACTTGACTTTCCACAGTGCAGATGTATTGTGATGTAAATCACTGCTCATACAAACAATACAATGCCAACAAAAAGAACATACGCCCACACACTGCTCAACGCAACACGAAACCCATTTTTGATAAAATACTGAACAAATACAAAAATCTTTTATCAAGATTCGTACATGAATATATTCTTATTCGTAAATAATATAAACACGTACTGCTCCGAATTCAATTTTTATGTGTATTCAAAAACAACAATAAAGTCAAAAACACACATAAAATTTGTTCGACCTTTGCACCTATTCATCAAATCAAGTGGTTGTTTACCTTTCTGATTTTTGGTATGAGTCTAAACGGATAAAAATCAGAGGTTTAGTTTTGTTACTTACCTAGTTATATTTTGCCATTTGGATGTAAATAACTTTTATTTCAGTGTTCGATTTGTCACTCCGATTCCCTATCCTATTAAACAAAGACAACCATATAACAACGTGTATAGCTGCAACACCCACTTCGCGTTATTGCCCGTGTTCCTGCTCTTACGAATACATCCTTTGATCTCAGTTCGATTTCCCCTACAACAACCAAGAGCAGCATTCGAAATTTGCAAGTTGATCTCATTTTAACATCACTAACAGTGCATCACGTTCGTACTCATATACCTATTGGTGCAAGCAAGAAGCGCTGTGAGTAAAGTCAAAATGGGATGAATTAGTAAATTTCCAATGATGCTCTTGAATGGAATCCGGTGAGCATCATGCATCCGTCTCTTGCGCGTCGAAATAAAACGACGTTTGCAGTCGATGGATGCAACGAGCACTTAGGGCCGCCGGCGCCGGCGCAGTACAATGTACACAAGGTTCACAAGGCTACATTTATTTATGTGGATACTAGCAGCTGTTACGTAGACATGTTGGGCACATATTCAATATATTAAACAGTCAATAATGGAAGGTACTAAATTAAAAACTAAAACAATAGCTTCTGGAATTCAGGATAAACTCACAGATTTCCAAGTTAATTTTAATCACACTGCACCTGCTAAACACCAGTAAGCAAGGTGTAGCCACGTCTGCACAGATTGAGCTCCAGCGAACTAAAGTTTAATAATTATACAGCGCCCTGAGTGCATTAAATTATCATCTCACGTGACAAGCACAGTACTCTCATAATACATTAGTAGTTACTGCGGCTTACCGAGTCCAACGCTCAAAAGTCTCAATACCATATTCATACTGTACCTAATATCAAAAATGATTTTAAAAAAAAAAACACCCAGGAACAAAAAATCTAAAAATTATTGGTATTTGCATACGATTTCCTAATGTGTTTGAAGTCGGTGCCAAGCCAAATAGGTGCCCCGCTACACCCGACGTCTGCACGTACGTGTCTGCCCCCGTATCGCTTAGCACGAGCCTCCCCTCCAAGCTCGAGCATTCCGTCGCACGCGCGGGGTGTAGAGGGGGACCTATTTGGCTTGGCACCAACTTCAAATACATGAGGACATCGTATGCAAATACCTTTATATATAATATGGGTAGGCCAACTAAAAGCACTGCTCCAATTCCAGCGAGGTTTTGGAGGGCCATGTGCTGAGGGCCTAAGTGTGATCTTCGTAATTAGCACTTGAAACTCTTTCTACTAAAAGTATTAGCAAAGAATCATTAATTGTAGAAGAGGTGTAAAGTCTAAGGAAATATTGTGCCTGACTCTGACAGGAGAAGTAGATGGCGCAAGATTGTAAGGTGACGTACGGATGTCGACTGCAGCTGCATTACTGTTGCGGCGTCGTTGTTGCAGCCGCTCTGCCAATTTCCTTGATACAATGAGTGCCGCTCGCCGCCGCATTACTTCCGCGATTATGACGTTATTTCCGTCACTAATTTCATAGATAATTGATAGATACAGTGGCGGCAATAATGACGGCGCAACAGTACCTATTACCTATAGTACAGTGTATTACAGCTGCAGTTGGCATGCAAACGTCACCCTTATGGGAACTGAATTGTCAAACCTATGGTATAATCTTTGGTATAAGTTGTACTGAGCATCTCGCTTGCATTATCGAAGCGGCTGGAACAACCCCTGTAGCTTTAGTTAAGTAACTCCGTACAATGCAACACGGAAGTTTGTCTCGTTTGTTTGTTCGCGATGGAGTGGGAACGAAGTTCCTAACGTCATTTTAGGTTCAACAAGTAGAATTACATTTGGCTGCAGCTACCCGTGTAGAAACTATGATTTCGAAATCTTCTGAGGTGCGGATTTCGAAAATAAGTAAGATCTGCGTAAATTGCGCTTTTATCGCTCGTTGTGCTTTTATTTCATTTAAATATTATACCTATATTTTTTTCTATTCCCAAAACTTTTAGTTTGCCCTACGTACGACCCTTTCAGGGGTTTGAATATCAAAAATAAGAGTTTCTTTTTTTATCATGGGTCACTTATACGTCATTATTGGAACGTAATAGCCACCGGTGACATATTATAAGTATGATGATAAAGGGGCGACCACTAGCCCTTCAGGATGGCGTAAAAGCTCTTTTTCAGAAATACGTCCTGTTAGTCCGGTTCAAGATTTTTAGTGGTAGAATAGTGGTAACAAGATATTTATCACAATTACCTTTCTGGAGAAAAAGGGTCATCTGACAAAGACTTGACTAATCCAGTTTGGTCAAATCTATGTATAAAAATAATTTAACGTTCTTTGTGAGAATAAATTAAACGTTTTATGAAAAACATGCTACGTATAAACGTAGCACATATATTTTGGTAAACTTGCGCTCGCTTGTACTTACGCGTTGCCAATTTTGCCAGAATTGTTTCGAATTGAGGTTAATTATGAATTAAATTGTGTTTCGCTGAATGCAGCCTAATTAGGGTTATAAATTCAACGTTCAAAGTTAATCTACGTAGTCCTCTGTCAGTTACGGACCGAAGGTAAACAAAAACAATCAAGTTTGTAGTACGTTATGACAACTTCAGTCTCCGGCGGCTTGGAATAGTTAATCACCTCGCAGTGTACGTCAGGCTGGCTAGAACATGGATTTTTGGAAGTTTTAGGAGATATTTAGTATTGCTTTAGTAATAAAAACTCGACGCTGTACGAATATCTAATAATTTTAAGTATTTTGTTAACGAAGAAGGAACATCGGAAAGCCGGAGTTTGAAACCCTTTTTTAGAACCAGTGTTTTTTAAGTTGTAAAGAAAATTCCTAGAAAAACAGACCAAAATCCCAACAAAGCCTAGTTTTCTTTATTAAACAGTACTTTTTATGAAAGTGTGTCATTGCGTTATTGGGAATTCTTGGGATACAAGCCGACCTGGGGCTTTTTATTAGGATGTATTACAAAAAGTGGTAGGTAAGATTAGAAAACTAATTAGTATACTAATTATTTGTTCTCAATTTAGCTGGATCACGCAAATTAGGCGCTAGTCGTCGAGTAGTGGAATCCTGCCCATGCTACAATACAATATCATAGCTGGATCATGTTAGACCACCAAAGCGTAGAAAATCACACTTCGATCAAAAAATCACGTCCTAACGTTTACAACTCGCAGCGTCCGACGCCTCCGACCACGCTTGTCTGACAGTCACCGAATCGAGAGCGCGAGTGAATAATTGGCACGAGAGGGTTACTTAACTCTTAGTGGAGTCAATATAAAGTTTAAGTTACATTAAATGCACACTCAAATTTTTCTACATGGGTGAATTCTATATCATATTGAATACCCGTCTGTAAAGTAACAACTTGATATCAGTTCCCGTTTTTGAGAAATAAAACTTTTTTTTAAATCTTTTATACTACTTAAACAATAATTCCCACATAAGATATTTTTCGTAGAATGGGTTATGAAGCTTATACGACTACACGGTCAGAATATCTCTCGACAATAATGTAAATTATAGATTTATTGAAACAAATTATTATTTTGTAAGTTTTTCATGACCGAGGAACTCCCACACCGAGAGAAAAGTTTACTATGGTGGTTATGAAGTAGTTGTATCGATCATGTTTAAAAATCTCCCGAGTCACTACTATATTTGTAGAATAGCAGCAAGATTTTGGAAACAAACAGCAAATAATGTTCTGCACAATTAATGGACATTTCTAGTTTTTTGCCAGTAACTGCACAAGTTATGGAAGAATAACGTATTCATTTTTCTCTCGATAATTAAATCAGTTTCCAGCATAAAAAAATTAAAAAGTATGCGGTATTTCCAGGCATTCACAGAGGCCAATTCGAACTTTATTTAAGATGTCAATAATATATCATTTTGTTATCATTCGCCCGACCGTCTCGCTCGCTCCAAAACATATTTTAACTAGTACGAGCGAAACGCACACGCAAATTAAAAAAAATGATATCTTTAATAACAAAGTTCGAATTAGCCTCAAGGTATATTAGGAAAGTATACCTTATGGCTTATGGCATTGCGTTAAGGTTCAATAGTTCAATGCATTAAGTGTCTGTCTTTATATGAAAAACGATAGCTGTCAAATTTTTATATCTATTCACAAAACGTTTAGAATACTGGATGCTGTGTCAGATATAAATAGACCCTTGAAGTCTTACAACTATCTATTATGCTTGATCTGAATCTTACTGGTTAGTAAGGACCGTCCACTTAGTCATACTTCGAATAGCCGCCCGGACAAATTATAAAGCTAATTTCGAATTTTAAATTTTGACAATTCACGAGAAGAGTAACGTAACGTCAAACGATATGTTTGTCCCTTTTCAACGATCCTGTCATCCGATGCTTTTAGTAGCGGGAGCTGTGAGAGTGAAAAGACGCAAATGTCAGCAATTCTTACCGCTTGGTATTTGTCAGCGAGCGCATCGCGACATGAAACCAGTATGAACCTGGCCCTCGATTACGTATAATTGTAAGGAAACTTGGGATCAAGTTATATTAGTCTAAGGTCTAACAGTTGAGAATAAGACGTGCTCTGAATATACAGTGTGGAATTTTTTTATGGGCCCTGAAGGGAAAGTGCCTTAAAACCTTAAGCTCATTTTATTTTTAAAAAGAAACAAAACTGCATTCAAAGGTTTTTTGAAATTCGCTTGTCTCGCCTGGGAATCGAACCGACTAAAAATTCCAAACAATAAACACTCCCTATTTTATTCTACTAGTCGATACCACGTCGATACAGTTAATGTTAATGATAACATTTCTTCAAGAAACATTAGGTCTTTCTTACACTCGTCTGTCGTACAAAATTTCCATAAAATCGAATATTTAGTACTCAAGAATATTTTTAGACAAGCAAAATTGAAAAAAAAAAAATTAAAAACCTTTGAATGCAATTTAGTTTCTTTTTAAAAATAAAAGAATGTCTCCTTTAAGTAAAATGAGCTAACTTAAGGTTTTCAGAGAATTTCCCTCCAGGGCCCATTAATTTGATTATTAAATTATAGTGGTAAGTAAGCGCATTGAGTATGCACTTTTGTCTCAGGCGATGCCGCTTGGCACGATTGATTGTTCCTTAGGGCAAATAAAACTGATTCAGCCCGGTAGCCACGAGATCGTAACGCCCCCCAAAAGGGGGGTGAAAGGGTCGGCTCGCCAAGTCCAATCTATGCTATATTTCTTCCTGTTCTTAGCAACTAGGGCAACTTATATATCATTTTCGTATAATTTAGGAACGAGGAATTCATTTTTGAAAAAATTATTAGACCTTTCCATACAAAAAAAATGAGTTGTTTACAAAAATTTAAATGTTATGTAATTTTTTGTGACAATTTTCCCTGTTACAATTACAGTGTGGCGATTTGCACTAAATAGAAAAATGGACAATGTAGCCCATTTATTGTTCATTCTGGAAAATATCACTTTAAAGGAATAGCTGCCGAAACGCCTGTCAAAAAAGAGGCGTTTTTTCTTACTAAGCGGCGTTTTAAGTTTCCAAGTTTTTATTCCTTACTTGTTGTTTTTATTCCTCACTTGTTGTTTTTATTATTTTTTCGCAACTGTGTTAAAAAACGTCGTTCGATACACGTGCGGAAATGTCATTCTTCACTCGTCCCGGGTCTTGCCAAGATACCTATCTCGGTACTCGTGAAGTAATGACATACTTTCCGCACTAGCATCGAAATGTACTATTTATTTCATTTGGGCACCAAGAAGTATGTTGGTAGTAAACCTTTTTGCGAGTAAAATAGTATGTAATAATGATTTAATATAATATTGTTAATTAACTAAAGTTTCATTATTGCGTCATTTCATCTCATAACCCTACTACCCATTGTATTGAATGACCTTTTTCACGTTTTCTGCAGCAATGCAGTCGACTGCAGCAATATTGAAGCGCGACATTGCTGTCGACTGCTACGGCAGTAGCCGTAAATGTCAAAATCTAATTTCCTGTCTGGATTTTGACGTTCATTTAAAATAAATAATCAAAGGGGATTATCGATTTTGGGCCCGGAGGACAAACCATCGCGTATATTATGGTACACTACACAGACGGTTACAGTAATTATAAACGCATTTGATTACGGAAAAAGATATAATATTGGGTGTAAATGAAACGGGAATGTATTATACAATAAAATAAATTATATCTATTATTAATTTCCGTAAATCACACTATCATCTTTATTAGCATAGCATAGCTTAACGCTCAATTTCGCACAAACCGTGAGGTTTTCACTAAGGAGTTTAAAATTCTCTTTGCACTAAACTTTATGGTTGGTAAAAAAGTCTGTATTCTAATTTGGCACTAACTGCCACTGTCTGTCATTGCTATGTCATAGCCTCATAGCTGACATACGTAAGATATATGCCGCAATGTATGCATTGCGCGTTTTATCGGAGCTTTGCCTGAGGTGTGTTAAGTAAGCGCGCAATCAAAATTAAACATGCGTAAACAATCGTTACGCGTACCGATGAAACTGGGTAAGTTAGTCATGGGAGAATTAACGGTCGACCGCATCGCGAACTCTCGGCAGTTCAAGCGGACCGATCGTCTACCGCGAACATTGAAGTGAGACGGAGATATGGAAGTCGATCAAACGTTCTCTACAGTGAATCAGTATCCGTCAGTTAGTGCCTGCGTGGGTAATTTAAATAGCTTGGACGTCGTAATAATTATGGTTGTATTCCATACAATATTACATATACGTGAGATTTTTTTTGTTATTACACTAACATGAGTAAGAGATTTATGAAGGTGAAACAAAAGTCGAGTGTCCATTTTCTATAAGCAACAAAAAAAAATTCGAAACAAAAATGGTTAATAGTAATTAAACGGATTCATTTACGGTAGAGATTTTTTTGTAGAATATAGTAAATATAATGAGCTTAATTAACATGTAATTTTTATGTACACATTAGTTGTTATTTTTATGTAAAAAAAATTTTTTATAAAGAAAGTTATTGGGGGCAGGTTTCTGTGCCAAGCTGGAAGAAAATATAAATACTTAATGAGTATATGCCTGAGAACAGCATATTAGAAAATCTCTAGTGTGGGGATTGATGTTTTGGTTTATTTCTCTATTTTAGTAATAATTTGGATTTATAAAAACAAATTGACATATTTTGTGGAGATTTTTTTCAAAATATATTATTTGTAACATAGGTAATCACATCTCAAAAAATCTCTAATGTGAGAATTAATGTAGATTTCTCATACATTTTGAACTGTGCGGACCGGCCTATCTGTCGCGTGTCGCGTTATCGTCGCGACGCGACATGACGGGAGGTCGGGAGCGGACGTAATAGACCGAGCGCGCGCTACAAGAATACGGATACATCGGGTACACAAATAATTGGAATTAGCAGGATGGCTATCGCATACTGCAAAAAAAATACAACACGACACTTCCATATCGTGGAATAAGCTAGCCAACGTATAGGTACTTTAAATATTACAGAATATTATTTACCCTGTAACTGAATAGATACCTCTATGCCTTACACGAGCACGAGTTAAATAAATAAAGGAAATATCGTTCACATACTCTACTTCGAAATGGCAAATTCTGTCCAATGTTGCTTCCTAAATGTATTATTGTCAACATCTCTGTACACAGTTATTCAATAAATACTATCTTATCTTATGTTAAACATAAGATAAACCCAGTGACCTAAATCACATTACGGCGATCTTTCAGACTACAAGATGTGATTTAAATGTAGAATGGAATCCTTTTGAAGTCCCTCATGAATATGCCGCCACCATTTCGCTATCATGACCAAGAGCGAGGATACCTGGGCTCTTGATGGTATTTTTTTGCATTTTTAGGGTTCCGTACCTCAAAAGGAAAAAACGGAACCCTTATAGGATCACTCATGCGTCTGTCTGTCTGTCTGTCCGTCTGTCACAGCCTATTTTCTCCGAAACTACGGGACCAATTAAGTTGAAATTTGGTACACAATTATGTAAGTTTGTGACCCAAAGACGGACATGTAGCGTAAACAAATGAATTTTAAACACGGGGGCCACTTTTGGGGGGTAAATGAGAAAATTCTATCTATTATTATTTACAACGACGGGACTTAATCGCGTAAAATAGTTTTAAATTTACCTCCGACGTTTCGAGGACGGCGTTGTCCCCGTGGTCTCGGACAAGACTGGCTAAAGTTGACATCAACATCTTCTAGGCGCGCGAGTTTTTCGAACTACCCGCACTTGGTCTTGTTTATTAACTTGAACGTTTTGCGCACTAGGGATGCTACCGGGTCGACACACAACACTCACAATATTCGATTTTTCAACTTTCGATATTTGGTTTCGCTTACACTTACTAATGACTGGGTTCCATGTGGATGAGATCTTAAAACCAAATATCGAAAGTTGAAAAATCGAATATTGTGAGTGTTGTGTGTCGACCCGGTAGCATCCCTAGTGCGCAAAACGTTCAAGTTAATAAACAAGACCAAGTGCGGGTAGT
This sequence comes from Cydia strobilella, assembly GCF_947568885.1. Taxonomy (NCBI): domain Eukaryota; kingdom Metazoa; phylum Arthropoda; class Insecta; order Lepidoptera; family Tortricidae; genus Cydia; species Cydia strobilella. Next base: position 20,405,647 of record NC_086048.1, read on the forward strand.
TCGAAAAACTCGCGCGCCTAGAAGATGTTGATGTCAACTTTAGCCAGTCTTGTCCGAGACCACGGGGACAACGCCGTCCTCGAAACGTCGGAGGTAAATTTAAAACTATTTTACGCGATTAAGTCCCGTCGTTGTAAATAATAATGAGTAAAAATCGTGAAAGTTTAAATCAGTGTTTTAAAATTCTATCTAATCTAAATCTTATTAAAAAATAAAGTTTTTCAAACTATATCGTGTTACATATCAAACGAAAGAGCTCATTATGAGAATCTGAAATATATATTTTTTATAATTTTAGGATGAACTTTTTAGAAGTTATTTAAGAAAATAGGCGAACAATTACCATTGCCCCCCCTTTATCTCCGAAACTACTGGGTCAAAATTTTGAAAAAAATGCAAATAATAGATCTTTATTTATAGATTACAGGAAAACCTATTAGAAATGTGCAGTCAAGCGTGAGTCGGACTTAATTACTTAGTTTTTGATCCGACCCCTACGGGTTTTTTAAAGACATTTCACTCACGTTTCACATAAAAAATAAACTTAAACTGTGTAATATACGGAACCCTTGGAACGCGAGTCCGACTCGCACTTGGCCGGTTTTTATATGCCTATGCTTTTTGAATAAATTTTTGAGTGTTATGCCTTATTAGCAAGTACGTTAGGAAAAGCTCTCATACCTACTTGTAGTGATCTTTGTGGCGTTCTTAAATTGGGTAATAATGAATTAGTTATTCATACGTTGGATTTGCCTCCATAATGCGGTAGACACTTAGATATTTCGGCAGATATGATATTTACGATAAAGATCGACTTATATAAAATTGCTGATATTTAGTAGCTACACTCATAAGTAATCGGTAACCTCTGCCTTTCCGCTGAAGTCGAGATGAGACGAGACGTGCGGGAATTTACCGAAGCAACCAAATCAATCAAAAAAGCGTAGATAACCAACGCTATTGGTTGATTCCCGCTTGTCTCCTCACATCTCCGCTCATGTCCGCCTCAGTAGAAAGGAAGCCTTACAAACTGTTAGTTCGCATGTGGACGAATGATACATGTATACAGGAATTTATAAATCGACTGCTGAGTAGTATTATTTATTATATAGTGACTATGTCTTTTTTTGTATTATTTTGTATGAAATAGTGAATAGTTAGTAGCTTAGTATTGTTTTCAAATAAAATAAATATTACCACGTGGAAATAATTCATGAAAATAGTAGTTTCATTAAGGCAGCACTGGTTTTAATCTCAGCCGGGACTCGGCACCTACTGAATTTACTCGCACTCCGCTCTTTGTATAATGTTTTTGTTCCAGTGCTATGGGTTTTCCAACTTTTCGCGTAATTTGCCGTTTTTCACAGAGACTGGTTCAAAAAGCTGGATTAAAGTTGTAGTTTTACAACTTTTATGTGGTGGCAACTCGCACGCACGTCGCGTCAGTGGGCTTCAACAAGCAGTCGTTTTGTAGTGTTGCGGTTTCAATGAATTTGGTTCAGTCAGCACCATAAGTTGTTAAGCAAATAAAATATTGAAAGCATTAAAGCCGTTCCATCGGTTTGCCGCTGTCTCTGTCACATTTCGCAAGAAAGAACGGGAAAGATCATGCGCGCCAAGTGTCAATTTTGATCGAATTTTGTCGATTTTTATTTATTTTAAAAACGTTACCCTACAATATCGAAATTCGAAAGCTATGAAATAACTATTTAAGTTAAGATTGTTTTTTCTTCTTTTTTTGTTTATAGTATCACATAATAAATAACCGTTGTTGTTGTTGTATTAAAAGTCCGAGTTAGAGGTTACTTTGGGAATTAATTGTATAGAGCGAAGTGTCATAATTCGTGTATCGGAAGCTGTGATATTAAAGATAATATAGTCAAGAACTACATTTTTTTTCACGTCTACGAATATCAATCCCTCTTAGAAAAACAGGATCATATAAGGAGGTTTTTCGCCTTCTGGCTCAGGGAACCGCCTTAATAAAATATTTAAAAACTTCCCCAAGAATCCGTTTGAGAGTTGCAATACCACAGACAGACACACTTAAATATTAACCAGTTAACCAAACCAAATTATAACTTTAATTTATGTACCATCATCATCTGACCATTTATAACACTGAATACAGCGAGGTAAGTGGGTCCATATTGGGTTGCATATAACTGAAAGTCATATCTTTGATACGCATAACCACTTGTGTCATAATCATCATTCATTGCGCATACAATTCAGAAGTCATATTATATTGTGTCATACATTTTTAGCCATAATATTTGATGCCATACTCAGCAGTTATCATACACTTTTTGGTCAAATACATTTTAATTATAATGAATCAAATATCATACAAAATACAAGCATATTTATCGATATTTATAAATGTAATTACATATAACGTTTTGTACCATAATAATTTTGCCACCAGCCCACCAGTGTTAAAAAAAATATATAAATAAATAAATATAAATATATAAATAAAATACCTAGAGTAATTTTGTAAAAAATAGGTAAACACTGTAAAAAAACATACAATTTTTACATTTCTAAGCAAGTTTGGAGCCAACTCCTACTAGTTTGGTAATTATTTTACAATAAACAAAATTATAAATACACGAAATCATTCCCGCACCAAAACCCCCGATGTATGGTTACACTGTTAATGTTTAAGTCTATCAGCACCTTAAAATGCATGATGTAGAAAAAAAACAGATAGATTATTCAATTTAAGCACATTTAGTAGTTTGTACCTATAAATATACCTATGTATGTACCTAAATATATTATCGTTAATTATTACTTTTCTCTAAGTGAATAAATAGCAATCCCGGTGAAATGATTGCATTTAGATATCCTAAATATCCCAATCATTTTATATCGGCCCAACTTTTATGGGGCCCACTGACTATCAGTCCGCAGGACGATATCGGCCTGTCAGATAGAACAAAAATTGGACAGTTCCGAATAACTGACAGGCCGATATCGTCCGGCGGACTGATAGTCAATAGGCCCCTTTACATTAAAAAATAACGATACCTACCTTACAATACAGATTGGCAGCTCCACAGCAAGGTAATTACAAGATATTGAAGCCCGTAAGTTGCACCCTTTAAGTCACGCGGAGTCCATTAGAGGCCGAGTGGACGTTACACGTCGACAGGCGCTACTAATCACAAGCCTCGCCATTCCGAGGCACTAATGCGGGAGGGGAGGCAAGTGATGGCTCTCGACTCATTGGTATGTTTAGTGCGGGTCTCCCTCGCGATCCCTAACAACGTATCTCTAAAATCACTTGCCCTAACTGTTTTGTCACGATCAATTGTCATAACAATTATTTTCCATAATGTAATGATTGCCCTAAAACTTATTTGTCCGATGCATGTTTACCATAAATGATCCATACAATGTTAGGGAAACCAAAATAAGGGCATATGAGTGTTAGGACAAATGATCATGATGATAACCAATATTAGGGAATGCAAAAATAGGATAAAAACCTTTAGAGATTCCGATATTCTTAGATCCAGTGCGGGTCTCCGTTTAGTGCTACCTGATTTTAGATACATATTCTACTCTACCGTCAAACCAGTTCAAAATAGTACAATTTAACAATTTTCGCGTTTTGAACACATATTAAATCACATTTACAATCGGGTCTATCGCGAATTTATTTTGTTAAATTTGTTTAATTTGTTTCGTTTGGATGTTGTGAGTGTTGCGTGTCGGTGGTTTGAAAATGTGATGTCTACCCCAAACTTTAAATACACTTTTCGTCGGGTCGGGTAGTCACACAAATCTCTGTTTTGACATTTTGCTGGGACGTCAGTTAGCCGCAACCACGACCAGTGAAACCTGTGTCGGAGTTGCTTGTCGACCGCCATCTTGGCGACATCGAGTCGGGATTAATTTTTTGTTTTTACTCATTAACGTTGTTTGAAGTGTAATACTGATAGCTTATTATGCAGTAAACTAATGAAGACGTGTGCGGATAATGAAGAATTAATCTAGATACGAGTTTATCCATCGTTTTGGCGTCAACGCCAAGTAGCTCCACGTGGCCCTTGTATAGTCGCTATCGCTATACAAGAGCTCATAATATCACAACTACCGAACAACGTCGTGCTCTAAGAGCATTTGGTATTTCCACCTCTAACCGTATCTGGATAGAGCCCTAGAGGCCATAATTGTATTATTTATACTTTTACCGTACACTGGCTGATTTACATCAAGATTGAAGAAATATAACTCGATCCCACGTGGATCCCACTTTGACGTTGGCGAAATCATCGACAGTATCGATGGAGCCATTCTACATAAAGATTGATTGAAACCTGTGTCGAGACGTCGGTAAATAAAGGTAACAAAATAAATTCGCGATAGACCCGATTGTAAATGTGATTTAATATGAGTACAATTTATTGCAAGTGTGCAAAGTGTGTTATTACTCATTATGTAAGTACGATTACCGAGGTATCTTTTATGAGCCGTAGGTTTGAGCAGTACTTATTAAATGCATTATCGGAGATTTTGCAGTCACCATCATTAGTAGCGGATGAAACAACGCGCCAAAATTATCTGCCACAATCGAGTTCGCGTTCAAAAGTAGCTGTAACCGTGTAAATATTATATTTAATAGTGATATATTCATTTTTGTTAGGCTATCAGAGAATGGCAGATATTTTTGACCGCTACTTATGATGCTGACTGTAGGACTAATAAAGGTGACAATGAGAGCTATCGTTTTTTTTGCTCACCAGTTGGCGCCTCTGTTGATGGTGGTCCAAAAGACTAAAGAACAGCTGTCAGTCATTGAAGTGACAAGTGACATTTGACATTTCGAACTATGGAAAAGACCACCATCTACACTAGCGCCCCTAGCGGCAAATTCATACGCGTTAGCTCTCATTGATACATTGAACTGCATCACAGGTCTCTTCACATTTCAGGTCAACGCCCCAATAACTTTCGGTGGGATTTTTCTTGGCTGGTCCAGAAAAACAAGTTGCTAAGTTAATTATAAAGGTAGATGGCGCTGGCGCGGCGCCAGCCGCAAACTTCTTCGCACCTGCAATAATAATGCTATTCCGAACTACTTAGGTTTTTGTTGCTTTCCACACGGTTTTCTACTCAGGGGTAATGTGTTGGAATAAAACATAAATCAAATGTGTATTGAAGTGAGATTTGTGATATTATTGTTCTTCTTCAAGTATCTCACGACTACGAAAGTACTTTAGTTTAAGACTTGCTAATATATTCAATATGGAGCGCCAATGATCTAGTACTCACAACATACTTAAGCCTTATTGAGCTTACTGTGGGACTAGTTAGATCAATTCACGTAATATTTAATAATTTGCACCACTATGCTACCCCAAAGTGGATTGTTTTCGTTTGAGATCAGAAATGTAACATTGTCACCGAAAATGTTTCGCTATTAGCAAAGCGCATTACAAATAGCGCAATGTCCATTAAATTGACATGAAAGGAGATTAACACAGACAAGGACAACAAATTATATGTTCGTTCATTAGTGGCCCACAGCGCCGCGTTCATATTCCCAATCCCATTGCCTACGGAACACTCGACTAAAGTAAAACACTCGCATTCAATCTGTAAATAACAATTACTCATGCATAACATGCATCGTAAAGTGAGTGATAATAAAGGAAGGGGTCGACAAAAAGCGACTAGCGAGCCGCATGCGGCTCTTGGAGCCTCAAGGTTTGTTGACCAATGCTCTGGTTAAAGTCGCGGGAAACCGTTGGTTGAGGACAGCGAATGACCCTTGTGGAGATCCTTGGGGGAGGCCTTTGTCCAGCAGTGGACGTCTTTCGGCTGAGATGATTTGTTGTTACTTAGGGCTACTTGCACCATCCCACTACCCCGGGTTTAAGCGGTTAAACCGTTAACCTAGTGTCAAACTGTACTGGTAACCATGGTGCAAGTGAGCCTAAGGGCCACTTGCACCATCCCACTAACCCGGGGTTAACCGGTTAAACCTGGAGCTACCATGGTTACCAGTACAATTTGACACTGCGTTAACGGTTTAACCGCTTAACCCCGGGTAGTGGGCCTTATAGGCTACTGAAAACAACATTACAACTCTTTAAGATGCCTAAAACTGGTGATTTCTACTGCCTTTGACTCTTCTTCTGAAAAGTTTGCCGACCTCTTATAGAACATAACACGTTTAATTTGGTTTGTAAATCTCCACAGCAAACCAAATGATGCCGATTGAGGAGTCTACTTTCGGATGGGCCTAGGACTGTATAGATTAATTACCCATAATTTTTGTTCCCCAATAGCTTTTGTTCCATTCGCGTTTTTCCCCATTCTGCATTTTAACCAGGCGTTTATTTTTTCAGTAGTTAATTTAATCACACGCGTATGTCCCAGTCGCTTTTTTCCCCAAAGAGTAATATTTCCGAGAACAAGCCCTTCTTACCCTGAGCCGAAAGAGCCCCGCTACGCGGGGCTCCTATTTCTGGGCGGTTTGCCCTTCGGGCATCTGAAGCTACCTAACAAACCTAACATACCTATCTATCGACTTAGTGTGACTATCGTGAAAACATTGCTCTTTGGGGAAAAAAGCGACTGGGACATACACGTGTGATTAAATTAACTACTGAAAAAATTAACGCCTGGTTAAAAAGCAGAATGGGGAAAAACGCGAATGGAACAAAAGCTATTGGGGAACCAAAATTTTGGGTAGCTAATCTAACAACTCGGGCGTGGTCCGTAGTTATACGTATATTACAAAATAATAGATTGCAGACATGAGTCCAAGAGACAAGTTAGTAAATCTGTTAAATGAGCGGAACATATAATATTATGCAGCCTTGAGTCGGGGAGAGATATTATGACCAACGACGCACAAACGAACTTAAGAAGAGGAATCAGAGATCACATCCATAGGTCTTCCGCTTAACTAGTTGAATGGAAAAAAGTTTTTATGGTCGACCACGCTGTGTTTCAAAGTGTGTAGTTCTCACTTGTGTTGGCTCAGTAAGTAAAGGTACGGATCTAGGTACTAAGCTGCAGAGATAACTGACCCCTGCATAGAATTACTGTACATTGGCTCTGCCGAGGCGAACTTTTAAAGGTGGGAATAACAATCCTGTTCGCGGCGTGTTGCGGCCGCGTACATTACATGACCTCGTGGGCTTGGCGATTACCACTGGCCCTATTCGCTACGTTTACCAACGTAGCCTCTACAAGAACCACTGTTAAGTCAGGCCTACGATTATGTACTGTTGTAGTCATAATAGCGCTCAAGACATGCTAGATGAAACAGACACAATGTTGAGCTTGAGACTAGGCTAGCGGGACGGGCAGTAATGCTCAGTTTAGCTTAAATGCATGTTGCAGCTCTTAACAAATGAACCCTCCGCTTCCTCGTGATGGATTACAGGCACCCTGTATGGGCGGTTTTCAATGTCTGTTAAAATTGGGTTTAGAGAAACACAAAGCTATTGCTTGGCAGCTGACTGGGTCCAACACATATCAGGAAAGGGTCACTTCTATGTCCACAATAAAAGTTAACGACCCGGGTACATAAGTAGGTATATCAAGTTTTTTCACTTGAGTCTAAAGTATTGAAAAAAATTATCCCGCGTAAAAAAATGTTTTTTTTTATACCACGTCAGTGGCTAACAAGCATACAGCCCGCCTGGTGGTAAGCATTCAGTTACCGTAGCCTATAGACGCCTGCAACTACATTAGATGCGCGTTGCTGCATTTAAAACCATGTACACTCCTTTTTTACCTCATACTGTCATACTGTGCGTGTATGTAGCGTAAAAATGTACGCTTTTGTCATCATCCTTAACAACTATTAACAATTATTACTACATATAGCACTATAGGTATAACTTATTTTAAGATGATCAGCGATAGCAGCTGAGTCTGCTTCAGCTCATTCCTGGAAATCCAACTGGTACACTTTAGGGGCACTGGAATGACCTACATATGGGTTCTAGAGGCACGGTGTATAATTTAATGTAAATAGTTAATTGTAATTTTAATTTTAATTTGATTTTTAATGTAATTGTAGTGTAATGTAATTTTAATTTATTTTATGTATTTTTAAGTTTAATTTGTAATTTTTATCTATGGGTTTTTGTCTGTGTGGTTAAAATAAACATATTGATTGATTGATTGATATCACCACATTCCACAAGTCACACTTGAAATGTCGTAAGTAGAATACCTACAGCTCTCGTAACATACAAACATCATCTGAGTAATTACACGTACTCGTACTCGGAACTTTTAATGAATATTAGTGTTGGTCGTAAGTCGAGTTAGCCGCTAAGTAGACAGCTAAAGTATCAGGGCAGCGCTAATCCAGTTACCTACTTACCCAAACTGGTCAGTCGTGAACCTTAATACCTAGTCAGAAGGTCTATTGTTTACTTGACTGATGTATTTGTTCAGGCGAGCCACGGGGGGCCAGATGCCACATTGTGTAAAAATAACCAATCATTTCTGTTGTTATGAGATAAGTCTAGTGAGCGGCAATCTTGTTGGTTTTCATTGCGGTGAAGAAAAGTTCAAGGAACAAACGGTTTCAAAGGAGATGGTCAGTTAAGGTGCATATTAGCCAAGCTTCTAACTCTACAAGCCCTAACTTCACAAACTCTACACGTTAGCCAAGATATGTGTCTTGGCCGTTTCGCTATCGTCACATGAGCGTAAGGTAAAAAATATACACTATACCATTATTTTTTATTATACAATAATTCTTATAGTAACGAAACGGCTAAGCCACATATTTTGACTATGGTGTAGAATTTGTGAAGTTAGGGCTTGTAGAGGTAGAAACTTGGCTCTACAAGAGATCAGGGGCCCATTTCTCGAACGATATTAGACTAATATTATTAGTGTGTTGCTGTGGAAACTCATACGATTTGACAGTTCGTGGACTAATAATATTAGTATACCTTACCTTTAATACCTTTTGAGAAATGGGCCCCTGATGATTTTTGATAGTGCGTGCCTTATGGTTTCGTCTTGGCAACATTTTACATGAAAATGTTTTTGGTGGGATTTCACTTCTTTTTGTAAGTTGCTTATGACAATCATCCATTCCCTAATTTAAAGGGTGATTTACTATTAAAAATCCAGAAATACGTATCTGGGGGCATCTTTTATATACAGACACAGCGTAGCGTAGGCGTACATAGGCTACGGAGATTGCTTAACATCAGGCGGGCCGTATGCTTGTTTGCCACCGACGTAGTATAAAAAATCTTTTATATAATCTGTTTTTTACTGATTCCCCATACAAACTTTAACCCCGTTTCCACCCTTTTACGCCCTTTTCCACCCCCTTTTCACCCTTACGGGGTGATTTTGGGGTTGAAAAATTAACCATAAGGGATTTGATGATTATCAGTGAGTGAGTCAGTGACGAAATTGGGTTTTTTAGATATGAATAGAATATAAAATATAAGAGCGATGCAATTGAAAATTTTTATGCTTAATAACTTTGCTATTGACATCATATCTCGAGAATTTTGTTTATCTGGTATAATCCAAACCCAAGTTATAAGGATCACAAAATAACGACGAAACGCTTCGAGAAAAGGTAGGTAGTGCCCTAGCGCTTTGCTCGACTTCAGAGATCACTGTTAAAGTAAACGTTCCGCTCTATAGTTATTACATAGTTCATCTTAAACTGCATTGCGAAGAGTAATTTTCATTTACGAATTTTGGGAAATCGGGTCAGTTGGACGCCGAACTTTGTAAAACAACGAACACGCAATTTATTTTCAACAGCTATTTGAATATATTAAATTGTTTTACAGCAGCGATAAAATCAGTTTTACGAAATTATATTAGGTATATATACTCGTAGAAAATACAAGTTTCGACATAATATTTGAAAATTTCCGATCCGAATAAACTACATGTTTTGTAGAGTATAATATTTCATTCGTTACATTTAAGCGCGTTTTGCGCATTTTGTTTTCCGAATATCCTAAAGGATAAAACACTTTTCACTACAAAATGTTAATCAACTTTCAATCAATTTCTGAAAATACTATTCAGTTTGCTCTGCTGTAGGCAAAGCAAATAAATGTATGGATGCAACCCGAATGCATGGACAAAGTAATTGACAAAATATTAAAGAAAATAAGTGTTCCGTTTGTCAAAAAAAAGTTTTGCACGGAACACTAAAAATACGCTTAATTCGTGTAAATAGCCGTTTGCGCTTGAAAACTTATGCATTTATTTATTTAGGTCCCGGGTTCGTATCCCGGTAAAGGCATCTATTTGTGTCTTGTGTATGTATTTGTCTATGTATATATGTACATAAATGTTAAATGAAACGGTCGTCAACAAGTTAAGATCAATAACTAAATAATAATCCCTAATCTGAACGGGAACTTGCTAAGTGGAAACTTACATAGGAATTTTCTCATGACAGTTTCCAGAAATTGCAGAAATTTTGAATGTTCTGCAAGTTACACATTGCTTGGCCTGTCAGCAGTGTCAGCACCACAGAAATAAATATACCATAGAAGACGCAAATGCATCTACTTCGCATGTCCGAACCCCGACCAAGCGTCGAGGGTGACCGTCGCTCTTTACAGTCCACGCGCGTCAGTTGTTGCAGCCGGACGTCCGTGAAAACTTAAAAAATGCTTCGTTGCATGATAATTAACTGCAACAGCCCAAAAATTGCGAGCACCCAAAGGCAAGAACATATTTCCTATTACAGATACCTAAGTAATTTTAAAATTATATTATGCGTATATTTTGTATGAAAAAGTCGGCAAGCTTGGTTTCAATACAAATCGTGGTATTTGCGTCATCTAGCGTATTGTATAATATATTAAATCTGTGGTCAGCACACTAAACATTAAGAATGATAAATAAATAAATCTAAATCTAAATCTGATGCAGTCGAACGCCTATCGCGTAAGACGTCTGCACCACGGGACAGATCACACGCCCCCGCACCCGCACCCGCACCCCGCGAACCTTTAATTACCGCCACAGGAGATAGCGGAAATGAACCGCCGATCGCCGGCTTATCAATTAATGGGCCGTACTGGCGGCGTCTTATCACGCGATTGATAGGCGACTAACCCCTCGTTAGTGGGGGGAGGGGAAAGGATAGACTCCGATTTATTTCTCCCATCAGTTACTGCCTAGCAAAGCCTTTAATATTTAATTTACATTTGTTTTGAATCAGTGCGTCGCATTATCCGTTAAACGGCATTGTACAATTTGATGAATACACGGTAAACCAGGTAAGTATATAGGTAACTGGGTCATACTCATATTTGGGTTCTAATTTGTATTCTATATTTCCGAAATTTCTGAACATAACAAGTGAAAAATTTAATAATAATAAGTCACAACCAGCACTTTGGCTTCAGATTTACTTGTGGAAATAGAAGAGGCATCGTTTTTCTAGTTAAGTATACTTAATACTTATAGGTATATCGTTGTAGGGCGTTTATAGTACCCGATTCCCCCCGGCTTGTCTAGTTTTCAAACTGACGAGATTTTTTCTTACAGCTCATGAGTAATCAGCTTCTTCAGCTCTGGCTTCCCTACAAATATTTTCCATACGCCGCTACCTGGTAAGTAAGTATGCACCAAATAATTCACTAATCTGTTAGTTCGTGAGGAAATCGGCTTTCCTTATACCAAAGCCACCATAAATCGCAGCTATGGCAAAGAAACGACTCTTTATAACATCGCAATTGAGTGTAAGTTAAAAGTGTACCTCACGCGTACCTACAATTAGATTGAAGAGCGCCAGCGCTTCAAGGCGCGCGTTTAATATCGTTTGATTAATAGACATACCCTTGCACTCACGTGACTTTCTGCTGCAATATACACCCTATTTCAAAGCAGCAAGGTCGATGGAAAGTCAGCATAGTCTCTCAGCGCTACGTCGCACGCAATTTATGAAGCTATGTGTGGATTGATTTATCTACGGAGCGTCTCCTGTCGCAAGTGTTCGTAATTTCAGTGTCTCGCCTAGATTTAGGGCTCAGCAATTTTCTGTCATCTCGGCTGGCTGTCTTCAAATAACATATATCACAGAAACGCACACTGTAAGACACTCGTACTATTCACCGCGCTGCATCGCTGCGTTCGGGCAGCATTTGTCGCATTTCGAACACGGAGCTGAACCAATTCGTTATGTCTTCTGGGAAACTATATCGTTAAAGTCATTATGTATCTATCAATGGGAAGCACTGGTGGCCTAGTGGTAAGAGTGTGCGACTTGCAATCCGGAGGTCGCGGGTTCAAACCCCGGCTCGTACCAATGAGTTTTTCGGAACTTATGTACGAAATATCATCTGATATTTACCAGTCGCTTTTCGGTGAAGGAAAACATCGTGAGGAAACCGGACTAATCCCAACAAGGCCTAGTTTCCCCTCTGGGTTGGAAGGTCAGATGGCAGTCGCTTTCGTAAAAACTAGTGCCTACGCCAATTCTTGGGATTAGTTGCCAAGCGGACCCCAGGCTCCCATGAGCCGTGGCAAAAATGCCGGGACAACGCGAGGAAGATGATGTATCTATCAATGCAAAATTTTGAATTTGCAAGCGACACTCACCTAGTCTCCATTACCCCATATTCCAGATTGGTTAGGCGTATTGCTAGTGGGTACGTTCGCTATCAACTAGGTACTAGTATTTAATTAGTAACGTCAACGGACCGTAAGTAACCCTCAAAACCCTCAGTGAGTCAGAAATAAACATAAAATTACAAAGAAACTAACAGAACCAGGAAAATAGTCGGAAAGTGCCTGCGTTATTTATACCTTAATAATGCCGTGTGTGTTGTTGCGTATTTTTCACCTAAATAGTGAACAAAGAGACGCCAGCCCGGAATTTAACGAGAAACAATTGTCACCGAATTAAATCGTAATGAAAGTCGGGCGTCTGGTCGCGCGGACGCGGGCGCGAATGCCCCGCACGAATAGGGAAACCGAGCTTCAGAATTAAGGGTTATTAGTGATTTAGTTTACGAAATTCCTCAAGTGGTTTAGTTTACGAGTTCTGATTTACAAATCTGTTAAGTGGCCTCATTGCTACGACGTGTGCGCGGCAGCTTGCAGTACTAACACCATGCTAAGAGCTTAGACGAGTGCCTCGACTGCCCGCTTATTAGGTACTGGACAAAAGTAGTCTAAGTAGATATAGGTTACTAACTTAGTTTTAAGTTTAAAGTTTTACTTTGATATATGCAGTGATAGCATATCAGTAATAAGAAATGAATTAATTGCATTTTATATGGGTGATACTTTTAGAAGGCGCAGGCGCAGGTTCTGGCTCGGCTTACTAAACTTTTACTAATTATACAGGGTGGATTTTCCTATAGGTTCAGTGAGGGCAGCTACCAAATCCCGTGCTGCTACGCGAAAACGGTCTTAGAAGACCTTCCCTCGATTTCAAATTATTGAAGATTGGCGTTTACAGATTTTGGAAAAAAAATACAGGTTGCGAGAAAAAGGTCATTTTTGCCAAACTTTTTATTTGATGCCAATCGATCCCATTACTATCCAGGATCAAAAGCTTGTACGGGACCAAAAAATTAACGGCTAGAAAAGCCACTAATCCACGAATATAAATATATATAGCTTGTCTGCATGCGAGACGTTCAGGAGCCAGATTCACATTTGACAACTTGTTACAGTAACAAAACTTCCGTGAGACACAGACATATTAAATATATTAATAACGGGTCACTCACGTGTTTTAAGTCGAAAACGCTCGACATGTTTCACTCCGTAACGAGTAGCGTCATCAGGAGCTTGCGTCGACGGTGACGGACCGGCGCAGACTGCGGGCCGCAGCCCTCCGCGCCCGATGACTCGGCGCGGGCGCCGGTGGCGGCAGGGGGGGCGAGAAACTACCCTCGTTTACGGCATTATTGTCAAATGATGGGTTGCACACAACACTCACTACGTCATTCGCTAATGGTTCGTCCACACTGTCCACCGACGTAGTACCCAAAACAGTTTTCCAGCAGCGTGAGTGACCCGTTATTAATATATTTAATAAACTTGTTACAGTACTGATCATATTTTATTACGACCTTGAAGATCGCTCTCGCTGATTGGTGCATGCGGAAGTGACAGTCGTGCGTGAGATGCGCGCCAATCACCAAGACGATCGTCAAGGGCGTCTCAAAACCAAATCAAAACCATAAACAAATTCATAAATGAGAATCGATCTAGTGTTCTACTGGTGTAAACAACAGCTGAAGACAAAGGAGATCGCTTTGTCGTCATTCATCACAAAGGAGCCGGTTCCGTACCGTATGTGTTCCTCAAGAGGTGCCTCACATAATTTGTCACAGCTCAACGAGTTGCCACCTGCTGCCGGCCAACGCTCTGAGCTGAGCGCTTGCTTCTGGAACAGAATGCACAGAGCCTGATTGATAGCTTGCTGCATACAAGCCCGTGTTTATGTTTGTTACAAAGTTCGCCACAGCGCCAAAGTTCGCCAACATTACTTGTTAGGGATAGGTATTTACATTATGTCTGACGGACAAATCTGCCATGCCAGGCAGATCTGACGAACACATCTGTACGTATACGCCTAGCAATTTTGACCTACTGTTCAATTCAATTCAGGCAGTGAATAAAAGAAGATAAAGCATATTTTTTTAATAAGATAAACTGCATCGGTTCGGAAATATCATACACTCGTATGTGCATGCAGCATTACACGCTAAAAGAAACGAAAATATGTCCTCCTCCTATCGTAGGCTCTTATAAAATATTAAAAACCAGTAATATAATGCTTTATACGAGCCATTAAGCCAAGTGTACCCTTTCCCGCGAGGCCGAGCGGACACTCATCCATCAATTAGATAGTGCCGCGTCATACGCCTACCGAATGTAGGTATTATCTATTTGTAGGTAGAAATAGCTAAACACACAGGAGTCTTAAATGATCTTGACCCAGCATATTTTACGAAAGTAAAAATGCATGAAAATTATTTTGAACACCCGGTAGCCGTCCCAGTGTGATGTGATAGCAGACTAACCAGGAATCCTGGCTATCGAGATAAAGTTAACCTGCTTAGTTAGTATCGTCTATTTGAAACTAAACGTCTACGTTTATATTGTGATTGCCTGGGGTACCAAAAAGCACAAATCAGGAATTAGCTCGGAAAGATCAAACTCACATACACATGTATACATACATTGCTAGCGATTGTGGAGCTTCAATATTTTTTTAGGAAGATTTTGTTAAGTTTCAAAATAAACTCGTTTACATAATCCCCCATTACGGTCTTTACAATGTGATCGGCGGGATTACTTAATAGACTCAAATGTCTCAAATCAAAGGTACTGTCGTGTTGGAGGCCAAGACACACTTTGGGTCGCTGCGCCAGAGGAGTAAGTAAGTAAGTAAAGGTCTCAAATAGTTCCTAAAGGTCGTAAGACACTTAAATCTAGACTTTTATCAGTTTTTGTTGATAGTTATAGTTGAAAAATAAAATCAACGGGAGACAAAGCCAGCGAGCGTGACCTAAATGATAGATTAAGACAGTTAACCGTTCCTGGGCACAAAGCGGGCCACTCCGCGCAACCCGGGAAACTCAGGGAAAGCGACAACCTTTGTGCACTCCTCGATTAACTGCGATGCCGCGCCGTCGACTGGACAGAAACGGCTTTGCAAAGAGAAGCATGGCGGTCTTTGGTGTCGGAGGCCAAGATACACTTCGGGTGGTTGCGCTAAATCAGGTAAGTAAGGAAATATATGTGTAACTAATATTTTGGTAAGTATAATTATTTATTATTTATCGCTATGCCGATGGACCTTTGAAAGTTCAAAATTTTAGATTACCCTTAGCGACGAACCCATCAAGTAGTTATGTAGCTGACTTATTTTATTTAGAATTAAAGTTCGTTGGTTCTGTTTTATATCACGCCATACCAGTAAGTAAATAAATACATTTCAAGACATCTGTAGAACTTGTAATACAACCTGTAAGACCTAATATTCGTCGTTGTATGCAACTAGACTAGGAAATGCAATTCTGGTTAGGTGTCTCCGTGTAATCCTCCCGCCCGGTGCTGATTAGCGCGCGCTGATTGGTGGGAAACTGTCAATTACTAATTAGCTCGACAAATACATTTTAAGCATAAAACATGTAAGGTATTCGTCGTCGTATGCTGCTAGACTAGGAAATGCAATTGGGGTAAGTTGTCTCCGTGTAATCCTCCCGCCCGGCGCTGATTAGCGCGCGCTGATTGGTGGGAGACTGATAGTATTTAATTACTAAATTTGCCGCAACTAACGCCCGCATTCGACTATATTCATTTTAATTGTTAGCATCATATTGAAGAATTGGTTGCTTTTTATATTACTTTTAGATGCCCTAAGAAAAGGATCTCCAACCCAAACCTTTTGACCGCAACCTGGCCAATTCGCGGGCAGGTATAGAATAGAATTTGGCACTTTTCGTGAGCCGAATTGGCAAGATTGGAGGATATTGGTGGAAAAGCGGTGATACCACAATATTATTATATTTTTGTTTATGTCGATATGACTCACGAGAGTTTAAAAGTAATTTAATCACTCCGAAAACTGTCGGCCTCACGCGTAAACTGCCAAGCTTATAGTGGTAATATCCAATTATGGAGAGGTCAGGATGCAAAAAATGATTCAGGTGTTAATCATTTGATAAGAATCTTTTAAACTGGGCACTCGTGATATGTGGAGCACATCCCGACGGGCCGACGGTAAAGGGGGAGGTAATGGCGTAGGAGGGGAGTAATAAATGTGGTCCGGTAATTGAAGAGAAGGCTTCGCGGCGCGGGAGCAGTCAGGGTGGAGACGTTTGTCTCTAAAGGCAATAAAAATTAATCAAACGCCACTTAAATTATAATCTTATACGGAGTCTTTATATTAAAATATTTACAAATTAGAACAAATCTCGCACCAGCTCTTACTAGGCGATCTGTCGCAGCACTTGCAGCATTTGACCTTTACAAATTGATATTTATTTGGTTTGATTTTAACATTATTAACAGCGCATTAGTCAAAGTGAGATAAATCACTACATAGTATAAAACAAAGTCGCTTTCCGCTGTCTGTATGTCTGTCCTTATGTATGCTTAGATCTATAAAAGTACGCAACTGATTTTGATGCAGTTTATTTTAATAGATAGTGATTCAAGAGGAAGGTTTGTATGTGCAAAGCCGGGGCGAGTCGCTAGTTTTTGATAAAATTTGATTGCTGCTTCAATACCTTAGAAGTTCAAAATGTGTTTATTGGAAATCGTGTACACAATTTAATTTCATATAAATAGGAAGAGCCCAGGAGTCGTAGCACGGTACGCTTATCACCATACCTGTCACGTTCTAACAAGTAAGTGAGTGCGAAAGTGACGGACTTAGTGATAGGGGAAACCATGCTGCGCGGGCTGGTGTGTCGAAACCTTTGCACAGTCCCACACCCTATGAGGTACAGAACATTACGGCTCAAAGAATCTGGAATTTTCTGGACTCAACGGGCATTAGTAATGAACTTTAAGGGGCCGTCACAATAGATCACTGTTTGGTCGACGTGACACTCACAGGCCCATAACACCCCAACAATAACAGTCCCACATTCAGGAGACCCGTGGGGCCGGCGCTGCGGCTGACCAGCCCTTGAGGGCCAGGGTTAAGACTGTTAGAAGGGGTATTCTCTTTGTAATTGGTTTTGTTTTTGTAGGTAAGTATATTTTATAGTTTGTGTTTTTATTTTATTTCTAGGTTAAAGTTTAGTTTT
The DNA here is from genome assembly GCF_947568885.1 of Cydia strobilella. NCBI lineage: Eukaryota > Metazoa > Arthropoda > Insecta > Lepidoptera > Tortricidae > Cydia > Cydia strobilella. The sequence continues at coordinate 20,423,412 of NC_086048.1, forward strand.
AATATTGTAATATTATAATTTAATTTAATTTAATTTAATTTAATTTAATTTAATTAGTAAGGTTATTTCATAATGGTAATTACATAGAGTAACTTATACTAGAGCGGTACTGTCATAGTAAATTTTGTAACCCCAGTAAATTCACTGCCATCTGTCGACGCACTTTGAAACTAAAAATGAAGATTTATAAAAATACGATAGAATGTATTTAAATATAGATAAATGATTTTTTTTATTTGCATTAATTATTTTTATGATTTTGACCCATGTTCTTTCACTGATATGCGTTAAAATTGTTAAATAACAAACGAAACCGTCAACGCCATCTATACGACTGTAGGCCAAAACTAGTAGCGCCCTCTGAACGAGAATCAAATTTTCTTGATTTTCGAGGCACGTTTTTTCCTTAGACTGTATCCATCTATTACGGAGTTATATCTATCTTTGGTAATTATTAACGATTCAGTACTTCAAGGAAAACATCGTGAGGTTATTCCTAAATAGAAAGCACTTAAGTGAGGAAAGAACATTACTTTGAATATGATTTCAGAACGCGCTGTGAAGCTATAATCGACGCTACACGAGAGTATAATATCTACTGAAATCTCATCTCAAGTTAACAACCGATCACACAAGTAACGAGCCTCAAATCGAGTCGCATTACGATTGTTCTGCAATCGTAAAAGAATCGGCAATAACGCGAATATGAGCGGCTATAAAACACGCGGGATCCGTCAGCTCAGCGCGTGCCGTATCGGCGCCGTGAAACAACTAATGATGTGTCGTTCCTTGGAATATTACACTTAAATATATTGTACGTACAATCTATCAATCAATAATTTTATTGCAAGAACATGGTTACATTACATAAGGTGATAACAATTTAAAAAAGCGTGTCTTGTGTTCTACCAGAGAAGGCATGCAATATTTACAATACTACCTAGTGTAGTATTCAGTAATTGTGCTTGGGTCTTAAACAGTATAGAAATACGTAGCGTGTATTTTAATACAACCGCGAAACGAAACGAGAAAAACGATTTCGAAAGAAATTTTTAATAAGAATTTAATTAAAAAGCGGAGTAATTTTTGCTATATTTCAAGCGGAAATGTATTGCGTAGTCATCACTCGTGAGTCGTGACAGTTATGAGATCATGAGTATATATACCAGCAGCAGCAGTTACTAAAATTACTAACCATAAGTAGGCCTTATATGTATTTGAAATAAGGTTGACGAATTGTCAATCAGCTGTATGGACGATATGGTACTTACCGTCCTAGCTACTCGTGCGGTCCTCTAAGAGCAGAGGTCAGAGGCCATCTCGCACTTGATCAAGGCTACTAAAATTGTTTAAGTTACTTATAAATGCACCTTACAAAAATTTTTGGAAGTTACTTAAACCTTAATGAGTATTTACATAATTCCAAAGTCCTTAGTCCCGGATGTTCGTACAATGTTCTGCTATTTTGTTTAACTTTTACTGATGATAAAAAAAAGTTGCCTCCAGAGTCTCGTGAACTAAATTGACAAGTCAATGCGTATAAACGATACCACAGTTTGGCCAGTGATGTTCATATCGATATTTTCAAAAAAGTTTGAATTAAAGAATATCGCGATAATTCACCGCTAGGGGCGCTACTGTTGTGCGGTCAGTTCGAAACTAAGTAATTTTGTTGTTATTTTACAAATGTTACTTGGTATTTCGAAAATTGTGCATTTTTATAGCAATAGAGACAACGATATTGGATAAATATATTGTAATTAAATAAATATTTTATTTCGTTTTATTTGTTAGGAAAACTTACAGCTAGAGTAATAAGCTATGTGATAACATAGAAATAGTGATTTAGGTTCAAAATACAAATAAAACCAGCCCAGACAGGGAATCATTTCGTACAATCTGATTAATTTATCATTTACATTGTATGGTGTGGATCCCTATTGCTTCGATTGCTGCGATTGCGATTGCAAAGACCATGCAGTCCCCAAACTAAACATTCAAGTTGACAATTAGGTCAGAATTTAAATAATTATGAATCAATCCCATCTACCGGCCACATCACCAATTTTAGATTGATGGCTACAATCGAGCTCTTGAAATAATCAACTTGCCCCCAAAGCTACATACTAACATCGAAATTTGTCAATTTCGCATCCACACGATTTGATCGGTAACGTCACAATCTTACAATCGAATTAACCACTTTTCTCGTCACATTCATATAAATCAAAATCGTTTGTGACCCCTTTATAATTATCACATGGATAGTAAGTGCCATATCTTACTTATCGATATCATTTTATCGACATATACTCGTGACTATTTTTTCTTTGCTATTCCTGGTATCATTTTATTTGTCAATCTCATGTCAAGTTTAGTTCGCGAGATTCTGGAGGCGACCTTAGTTTCCTGGGAAAGAGCGGCAAATAAACATCACATAAAACGATACCGTATAGAATATTTTATTGGAAGCCTTTACGAGCTGTAAGGACTCGTCAGAGGTACCTACCTATTGTATATGTATTGGAGATGAGATAGCTCTAAATCGCTTTAGTGTGCACTTTAATATTCAGCGTGACATCGCGACAGCACCGATAAATTTTCGGTATTTTAGATTTAAGCCGAGCGGGAATTGGGTTACTACGAGTACTATAATAATCCCAGCTCCCTAGAAATTAGGTCAAAAACTATATAAGGCCGCATATGAGCTGTTCGTTTTTTACCAGCTGATTTAAAAAAACTGTTTGTTTCATATTAATGTTAGACGTACAGTTAAAACTTGGTTAGAACTCATGCAGTTACAATCTCTATATTTGGATAACATAACTCATAACTTAGTGGTCTAGTTATACTAACCACAAACCAATTGACTTTGTGTGTGTGTGTGTGTGTGTGTGTGTGTGTATTGTAATGCCTTTTATTAGGAAGCACTCCCATTAACTACTATAATGAACGTGATTTTGATTTCGGGCTTTCTTAAAATGCTACCACAATATCTAAAACATTTAGCCGCCGGCCATTTGAAAACCAGCCGCCCTTATTATCACCTCATTTTATAGTCTGAAGTTCCATCAGCAGATTGCGCGCCCTAAATGTCTGTCCACGGGGGCCTGGACTTCGTTGGCGTTGCCTAATCCGCTAATGTTTTTCAATTATAAACCACTCTCTAAATACGTATTTGTGTTTTGATAAACTAATTTTTTACTGCTAAGCTATGTTCCAACAAAAATATATTTACGTAAGAGCTTTCAAACATCTTAATCCCGATTAAACTAGATGTTTATTGAATGAGGTGTTTCATTCAATAAACATCTAGTTTAAACGGGATTAAGATCGTTTGAAAGCTCTTACGTAAATATATTTTTGATATGGTGTGAAGTGTATACATAAATGACAATTTATTTATTTATAAATACGTTTACACGACTTTACAGTAAACCAATACGTCATGAAACTAACACATAACAACATAGAATCATTACAATAAGTATTACATTACATTTCACGCACGGATAACAAACATTACGTTACACTTGGGGGCCTCGTATCCATCATCATCATATGACTATGTTATGTGTTACTGAATAAATGATATGATATTATGGTTTTGAACTGGTTCTGGCACGATCTTGACAATCGTCTTGACGCAAATCCCGCTGGACTTTCACTTAATTTCGCATGCACCAATCAGCGTGTGACTTTCACGGTCGTATTAAAACCAGTTCAAAAACATAACTAATGGCTAAATGTGAATCGGGCTCCTTCTCATATATTATAACCAGAAATAATCATATCAGATGCATAAAAATTACCGAAAGGAATATAAAATTTATGTAATGTTATAAATAAATATATCGAAAGAAAATGATAAATATTTTTTACGTAGATAAACATGTAGAGAAAATCCCAATTTATCATTTCATTTTAAATATATTAATAACGGGTCACTCACGTGTTTTAAGTCGAAAACGCACGTGGTTGGTCAGTGCCTCCGAGCTGGAAAACTGTTTTGGGTACTACGTCGGTGGACAGTGTGAACGAACCATTAGCGAATGACGTAGTGAGTGTTGTGTGCAACCCATCATTTGACAATAATGCCGTAAACGAGGGTAGTTTCTCGCCCCCCCTGCCGCCACCGGCGCCCGCGCCGAGTCATCGGGCGCGGAGGGCTGCGGCCCGCAGTCTGCGTCGGTCCGTCACCGTCGACGCAAGCTCCTGATGACGCTCCTCGGTACGGAGTGAAACATGTCGAGCGTTTTCGACTTAAAACACGTGAGTGACCCGTTATTAATATATTTAATATGTCTATGTCTCACGGAAGTTTTGTTATTATCATTTCATTCATTTATTTATTGTATTGTCATGTACATAATAGGTGTTATATTATATAAAGTCAGATCATGACACCCTGTAAGGGCACACAATAGTAATATTATTCTATTCTAGTCTAGGTTCTAGTCACGGGCTAACATTTACTTATTAGTAATCAATTTAAATTAAAATAAAATAAATGACGGCAATTTAAGTAAAGCAGTTTCAGGTATCATCATATCTTCTTATTTTTCTTTACGATCATTTACGTTGATAATATTTATTTAATTCTTTGCATTGCATATTGATGATTGTTTTTAATTTAAGATTCTACATAATAGATGTTTTATAATTTCTAACGGTGCCAAACTTTACAAACATCAGCATCACATCAGTGTTTTTGATATGCAACGCGTCGGCTAGTTCAGGTATTCCTCGTTTGTAGAGAGAATAGAGCGTCGTGTGAACCGGGACGTGAAAGTGAGCGAGACGTGACCGAGACGTGGGCGGGACGTGGCCGCTAATACTATGATAATGCCCCACGTGCCGACTCGTGGTGACGAGGTACTATCGTATTAGGTGCGAAGATTAGAAGAATAGTTTAAACGATGTGCTGAGGCTCAGAAACAGTTTTAATGTAGGACTACAATGAGCACGCAAAGGTAGGTGGCTCTGTAAGCTGTAGACCTCGCAAACATTACTGTATCAGTCTTTGATACAGGAATTCAAACAATTGAAAATTTGAAACTACCCATCCGGTACCTAAAACTAACAGTATGTTGAAACCCTCTATGTTATTGAAGTACACCCTCCATCAGTTGTTGACGCTTGCTTCATCTTGAACGCCGACACGGAGTAATATAACTGTGACGCGGGTAATGTCGTGTCACGGCACAGATCGCCTCCACTACTAGATACAGCATATCAAACTAACACTATCTCCAACCAAACCCTTTATATTATTGAAGCATTTTATTGATTGATTAAACATTAAAAATAGCATACCATCAGATCTACAGCGCAGGCTTCGTCACCTTATGTTTCGTCAAGTCGTCAGTTAGGTCGTTAGGTTTAGGGGTCGTTAGGTTTAGGGGTCGTTAGGGCTTGTTTTTGAAGTACTCCTCCATCAGTTGTTGACACTTGATTTATCTAGAACTCCGACACAGAGTAATATAACAGTGACGTGGGTAATGCCGTGTCGTGTCACAGCACAGATCGCCTCCACTACTACTAGATACAGCATATAAAACTAACACAACCCTCTATATTATTGAAGTACACCTCCATCAGTTGTTGACACTTGCTTCATCTAGAACGCCGACACGGAGTAATATAACAGTGACGCGGGTAATATCGTGTCGTGTCACGGCACAGATCGCCTCCACTACTACTAGATACAGCATATAAAACTAACACAACCCTCTATATTATTGAAGTATACCTCCATCAGCTGTTGACACTTACTTCATGTTGAACGCCGACACGGAGTAATACACGTTGGCTAAAAAATAAGTGTATTCCCGTTGCCAGGGAGATTTTTGGGATTATACTGAGCAACTTTTACTATAGGACCAACCCCAAAATCGCGAAAAAAAATTTGCCTGTTTCATACATTTTGGCTAGTCCATTTTCTATGGAGGATACATTTTTTTTCGCGATTTCGTGGTTGGTCCCATAGTAAAAGTTGCTCAGTATAATCCCAAAACCTCCCTGGCAATAGGAATGCACTTATTTTATATCCACCTGTATAACAGGGATGCAGGTAATGTCTTCTTACGGGCACACCTCACCTCTACTAATGGATACAGCATAATATAGGTTACATTCAGATTGCGGCCGGCGACGGAAACAATTTCTAATAATTCTATATAATTAGACTTTTTTTTTTGATAGCACTACTTAACACGTTGTTGTGGCAACCCATGATGACTGTTCAACTTCGTCTCGCTCATTTTGTCATTTAGATTGACAGTAATATCCCGTTGCTACAACTATGCAGTTCTACCGAAGCTGCAGTTGCAATCCGAATGTCACCCGTACAAATTTAGCTTAGAAGGCCGCTTATTTCAGTTGCATCCACGTTTGTGATATTTTCTAATGTAAATTAAAAATATCAACAGCAAACAGCAACTCGTACTTTACGGGTGAACATGGGTTGTTTCAGTATATAACGTTATAGCAAGCAGTTGCATTCTAAAGCATCATCCCACAACAACGTGAGTTCAGTAGTGCTACTCACGTTCGTGGCATTTTACGCGTACAATTGCCCCTACGTGCGGTGACCTGATGCTCTTCGTAAACGGTCCATAATGCTGTGTCTGTACAGCCTGTGTTGTGACTATCGTGGCACGATCAAACGCTTTGTTTGCGTCTCCGGGGGGGTAGGGGGAGGGTGTACAGCCTTCCAATAAAGGAGCGATTCGCTTTATCTTCACGTTTCGTCGCGCAGCACACATATGCTGCGTCTCAGGTAATGTAGCAGATGTTTGAAGTCATTACATAAGTACATACTAGCTTATTCTGTCCTCAAACAATCTCCAGACCAAATTTCATCTAAATTGTTTCAACAGATTAAAGAGGTAACATACAGAGTTACTCACAATATACAGCAGGATTATTTACGCCACACTCTTTTCCAACCGTTGTTCAAGCATGCTAGGTACAATAGTTATATTAACCCAGAGCTTGGTCTTGATATGCTCATAAATTTAAAACCACGGCATTATAGACACAAATGTTTTACAAAACCCTGATTCGAACAGACATTTGTATTATTATCACATCATTTATAGCAGTTTTAAGTTCGAATGCCCCTCCAAAACGAATTCCAAATGGTACTCCCGCTGAGCTAGAATCATTAATTTTGCATTAGGTACTATTTTTCAGTTACCGTGTATGTTGCAAGCGATAAGTGAATCGATTTCAACGTCAAAGATCTTTATTTTTCAATTCTAGCATATTACAATGCACTTATGTGAACAAACTGCATTCATTCCCCGCAGCTGGTCTTCGATTCACAATGATTTAAAGTAGCACGTGCTTGTCACTCGCAACTGTTCGCATTTCGAAGTTCGCAGCTCTGAATGGATCGTAACGACGCTCACGCTTCGAGCTTCGCAGTGATTTGGCAAAATCATCGCGCCGATTGACTCTAATAGCTCGAATCATCCTTAATTACTACTACCATACCTAGCAGAATTTCTACCCAATTTAACCTGTAAATAGTATGCAATAAGGTTCACAGTTGAGTGCATGTGCAGCGCACAGTGAATCAATTTGTAGTCGTTATCAGAGGCGTCCGAGGACGGGCGCCGGCAAAGTGGCGCATCACACACGCCGGCGAGCGGGAAATTTCGTTATCCTACAAAAGACAGAGAAAATCATAATGTAGCTACTCCCTTAGCTGTAGGAATAATTTGTTTGTGAGCAAAATAAAGTTAAGATTCTTGGAGAAGTTAGTTTCAGACAAAATGTTTTGTTGTAATATAAAGAGCTAGGGTACGATAAGTCGGGCGGGACCCGCGGTTATTATTGAGTTTGCGAGTGCGGCCTATCCGTGATCGATACAGATTTGCTAAAATTGGCTCCCATGCGAGCAAATTCACTTTGGTTTCTTCAAATAAATCTGTCATCTGCGCACTTTAGCAACAAACGTTGTTATTTACGAGTAATTATTAAGGTCCCGTTTAGAAAACGTTTGTTTTGTTATAATTGCGGCCCATTCACATGCGGTCTGTAGTCACTTGAAATAAATGTTTTTTTTTTTTTTTTATTAGCCGTAATAGCAAAACAATTTAAAAATTAGAGCTAGTATAAATGACGAAACCTATACTCCTTGTAATGTTACGAAACACTCCATTGTACATAACCCATTCTATTGAAGATGGGAAGAAAGTAATTTACTAAGAACCGATTACTGAGTAAATATGCAGTCATATTATATTAGGTATTAGGTACTTGCATGAAGTATCTGTTAATGTGTGTTCACAGTTAAACTCATACAAAACATTATTCCTTGATAATTGAAACATCACCCAGCGTTAACGGTCCCGGCAGAAGTCCTGAAGCACCGAGCATTTCATTTGCTAGTGTGTTACGAGGCGCCGAGGGCCGGCACCTGTTCGCTCTTCATAAATAGTTTAGTATTCGACAATAAGATCCTTAAATGTACCTAAACTCTTCTGAAACTTTTAAATCGAGAGTCCGAAAGTTCTGCGTTCTGCTGACCGCTGACCGCTTGATTTACAAAAAAAAGAGTTCTAATGCACCGCACACAGAGTGGCGGCTAAAATCTTGCGTTCTATTTTTTTATGCTGTCGTATGCTACGTCTTTAGAAAAATACGTGGTCTGTGGATATGCGCAACCGACCGATTACTGACCAGTGACCACCATTAGATTATAATGCAAAAGTTACAGGATTTCAATTTGAAAAAAAAATTAACGCGCGGGAACCCGTTTTAGAATAGTTGAGGTAAGAGTATACTAAAAACAGAATAAAATAAATATTAAAGTGGGGCTCACATACAACAAACGTGATTTTTTTGCCGTTTTTTTGCGTAATGGTACGAAACCCTTCGTGCGCGAGACCGACTCGCACTTGGCCGGTTTCTTTTATACTCTACTAATAATATAATGACTAATACCCACGCCTGTTCGCTCTCACCAACTAGTTCACTAAACTCATCGAACATCAGCTCGGAGCCTTAATGTTATTTATGTGTTATCATTAATCCTTAGTAATCCGATAAATACCTACGTAACTAACTCGCAAACATTGAAATAAGTGACTCTTGTATTTACATATAGTTTAATACAATACGAGCACAAGATAGTTAAAACTAAATGAACTACAGTGAAATAAAAAAACTCCGGAGCAATTTGGACCGTATTGAACCCAAATAACTAAGTATATTCTGCATGGAGACTATATAAAGGAGCCAAATCTCTATGTATGAAAAGTGTCCATCAAAAAACAGTAATTAGGCGGCGCCACCATACACCGAAATACTACCAAAAACAACCTACGTTAATTTGGTCGGGTTATTTGTTGCCTTATATGGCTTATGTCCCAGAGCCTAACTAGCGCCACCGGAGAGATTAGGAACTATTATTTAAAGCTGAAAGCGGTCACTTTTGCAACATTTCTGCCATAAGAGATGTGCATCCTTTCTATACCATCCATAATATTCTGCTTTTTTATTCCGTAGACTAAAATGACATTTCATGTGGTAGTATAAGAAATGTCATGTCTTACACATGAAACGTCATTTTAGTCTACGGAATAAAAAAACAGACTCAGATAGTTATTAAAACAATAACACTAAAGCGCGTAGGTAGGTATTAGTAGACTTCAGAATTGCTAGCACCAATTAAATAAATTGTTTGCAAAATGCTCATTGTATTTCTTGATTTATCAGAGAGCCGATGATGCGATGAAAATAAAACGAATGGTCATTTGATTTTCGATCGGAGCCGGAATTATAGACGCGGCCCGCGGGGCGTGGCGGGGCGGGGCGGGGCGGGGCGGGGACGGAAATAAACTGATCTCACAGATCTGCACCAGTGCATACATACATACATACATACATAAACTCACTAACAGCAACACTCTGAACTAACCATCGGTTTACCTTATGTGTTTGCAATAAGATTTACGAATTGTCATCGATACTTATAGTATATAGCAGTATAATATTAAAATTATAGTGAAATTATTTATTGTTAGTATGTCTCACAACAGTTTAAATTCGATTAGTATAATATAATTTTGCCTTATCTCTAGTTAAAACTACTTTTCCAAAACGTCTCGATGAAATCGGGTTTCACTAGTTAAAACTAGTTTTCCGTAAGGATTTGGTGAAAACTATTATAGTTATAGTATACGATATAACCGTGAAACGTGCAACCCTATATTGGTAAATATAGATAGAAGATAGAATAACTCTTTATGGGCATACCTCAGTTAAAGATACCACTTAAGAGTGCCCGGCAAGCTCGGTTCTCCATACAAACGTAGTTACGCTCTCATTTTAAAACGACTAGCTAGATTGCTCTGAAACTTAGTACTTACAATAGGATGAAGTATATCTAGGTCTGAAATTAGTTTAATGTATCTTCAGATACCATAGTAAAATAAAATACAGCGAATTTAAGTTTTTCATACAAAACTTGCTTTTGCTCTATTTCGATTGTTTTATATACTAGAGCTATATAAACTAATTTCAGACCCAGATATACCTCATATCATTGTATGTGCAAAGTTTTATTACAATCCAACTCGTAGTTTTAAAATGAGAACGGAACTCCGTTTGTATGGGAAGGTGAAATTCGGCCGAGCTTGCCGGGGACTTAAGAAAAAATATTTCATTAAAGATAGAGACAGACAACTGACGTTCTTATCGCTAAACAGCGATCTCTTGCAGGCAACTCTTGTGTAGCGGAGACAGAATTTAATCAAAAAGAGTAGGTGTTACCAAATAGAAGTATAGCATTCGTTAAAAACAAAAACTTTGTATTGCCTTGGTTTGGTTGGTTTGGTTTTTCTTAAATATGTACTTAAATTGAACTTCATTACTTTCTTATGAAAATATTTTAATATTTTTTTTTTCGTTTAAATTGAACTTTCCCAAACTACAATCAAAAGCAATGAATGCGGGTTGCTTTGTACAGAAATTATCTATGCATTTGTAGTGTAGTGTTTGGAATGTGGCAGTCTTCTTTAAATATGTAAAATAAATAAATTTTCTACATTAACATATTAAGATTAATTTTATTGTATTACTAACAAATACTATGGGTTTATTATGTCTGAAATAAATGATTGAAATTGAAATTGAAAAAAATCTGTCGGTGCTCTCTCTCGTTTATCATATAACATCATTATTCATTTGAAGTATTTGAACATAGTTGTAGGTATATAATTATATATGTATGCTCATAAGCGGCCTTAACATTCCCGGTAAAGGCGAGGTAGCCACAGGTGTCCGCTCGAGTAGATGCCCCGAACCTCACAAGTTCCGTAAACCGACCGACAAAGACTATACTTTTAGTATTTACTAAGTACTGGAGTCTTCGACACGTCCAGTACACTGGTAACGTATAGTACGTACTGAAGTGCTAGAGATTCAATGTTCAGACAGAAGAGGCATAAGCATCGTCCACGAGATATCGCGGGTTGGCACATGGCACTTTTATCGTTGAAGAGGATCTCGTAGAGTGCTACGCGAATCGTAGAGCTTGCTACGAACTTTATAGTGTGCGATGGGTTTCGCCAGCTTTTATAATGACACCAAAATATTATACGACATAAAAAAAATGATTTGTTAGATATAGGTACTTGTATTTTGTATGTTTAATTTTTTGCTAAATTATCGCATTGGGTTCATCCCGTAATGATAATTGTATGTGTGGAAATAAAAAAATAAAAATAAAATAAAAATAAATATTGTGTATATTGATGATGATGATGATACGCCAATGCCATTGAAATATGAGTCATGAGTTTTTTTTATACATATGTTGCGAACGCAACTGTTTATCAATCAAATATTGCAAATCACTTTCATCATCCTCCACACACACGATCAACAACCACTGCATTTCTGCATTTAACCGTTTTGGCAAGAACCCTTGTAAACCCTTGTAGTACCCTTTGGAAGATTATAATAGGTTACATACAAATCGAACTTTATTATTTGAGTCGTCGAGCTCCTGACCTGCACGGCGGCTACAACATATAATAATACACACACAACATACATTATAACACTCTATGATTATAACCAAAGATAAATATAACTCCGTAATAGATGGATACAGTAAGGAAAAAACGTGCCTTGAAAATCAAGAAAATTTGATTCTCGTTCAGAGGGCGCTACTAGTTTTGCCCTACAGTCGTATAGATGGCGTTGACGGTTTCGTTTGTTATTTAACAATTTTAACGCATATCAGTGAAAGAACATGGGTCAAAATCATAAAAATAATTAATGCAAATAAAAAAAGTCATTTATCTATATTTAAATACATTCTATCGTATTTTTATAAATCTTCATTTTTAGTTTTAAAGTGTGTCGACAGATGGCAGTGAATTTGCTGGGGTTACAAAATTTACTATGACAGTACCGCTCTAGTATAAGTTACTCTATGATTATAACATATATAATGTTTTAGAATTTTTATTTCAGATCTGAAACTTTTATTTCAGATCAGCACACAGCGAATCGCAATTGACATCGGAAGAACATTTCGCAATAAGCCCCGCGTCAATAATTTGGCAGGTGTGGTTATAAAAAGCTTGATCCCTCATGACGAGGGCACGCGTAATGAGGGCGTGAACTGCTTCAAATTCACGGGCCGCGCGGCTGAGCCCCGCGCGACGTGGAGTTTAATCATAGCCATCATAGCCATGTGCTCATGTATTTATGACAGGTCGCTGATATTAGCCCACCAAGGTTTTATTACTCAGAATCATAGAACTGAAAGTTTTGTTTTAATTTGAATGGTCGATTGCCTCTTGTCTTTTTTCTATTGCATAGAATTTAGGCAAACTTAATTAAGATTAAATTTAATCCTCTCAAAATCCAAGGTTTTGAAGAGTGACATCGTAAAGTCCGCCAAGACGGGCATAGTAATTAGTGGACCCATCCACACGGCACTTCCCATTGTTATTTTTATAATACACCTACTCGTACAATGTCAATCAGCAAACTAAGTACTTCGAAATTGTAACAATGCCTACATAGGTACATGTCACGAACACGTCTGAACAGCTCGTTGTGCTCAAACGTTTCTGGTTGAAGAAATATCACTTTTGACGCTGACAGATTATATTTATAACAAATCCAGATCAAATTCATAGCCTGAATTCGCACTTTCATGTCACGCCTAGATTGGACGAACGAAGGTCATGCCATAACGCCACTATATACCCACCTAATAAATAACATTTGCGGATATAAAATTATGGTCCCTGAATAAATAAGACTATATAAATAACATCACGTTTTAAATGTCGAATTGAGCTCCAGCCCAACGACGGACCACAGGGAGGCCGGGAATTAGGCGGCCGATTATGACGTCACCGCTGTTACGTTTTTATCCGCGGTCGCTAATTGGGAGTTATATTATTCAACGCCCGGGTCCCGAGTTTCGGGTATCACGTTACTGTTGTTTACGCGTTCTTTTCTGCGATATTTTCACGTTTCTCACGGCTTAACGCGATCGTACGCGAGATTCAAAGTAGGTACTCTTAACTTAAAAATACGTTAAGTTATTGTTGTTTTCCCAGATAAACTGTGTGTAATTAATTATCGAGAAACCACGTGTCGGTATTAAACATATACTTAAAATTCAAAAGCAAGTAAAATGGTACAACCAACAAATATGGAGCTAGAAGTTAATGAGTTATACCTAATTATATTTGGGGAAAAGAATATTATACCTACTATTAGGTTATAACTAATTGACTAATTGTTAATATTATACACTTACCTGAGCCGGACGAGTGTGTCCCGTCGCAGGCGCCGGAGTCGCGGCGCGCGGGGTGGTAGCGGGAGCGGGAGCGGGAGCGGGGGTGTACACGGGCGTGGCCGCGGGCGCGGAAGCGGGCGAGGACACTGGCGCTGGCGCTGAAGCGGAGGCGGAGACGCGAGCGCACGGCGTGCGGCTACGCCGCGGCGGCGTTGGCTCTGTGCACCAGACAGTCGCTCTTTGAATTGCATATTAAATTAGAAAGAAAGTATTAGTTAGATTAGATATTAATTTGGTATGGAATAGGCTGGCGGGTAAGTCCCAAGAGTCTGACCTCAGATTTGTAGCAGCAGAGAAATTCATTTGTCCTATTAGTTCATGGAATTTATTGTTTAGTATTTGGTCTGCGGTTGCTCCATAACGCTACAATGATCAGCGTAATGTAAAGACAGCAATATTTCTATATAGGACCTGACGCTTTACGCTTTACGTAGCATACGATGTCAACCGGAGACCAAAGTCTTATTACGGATTACCTACGACATAAAGGTATCAGGAAGTTACCTGGGCTCTTAGTGGGCCTGGGATCCGGCGTGCGCGCACGTCTCGGCTCAGCAGGCAGCGCCAGCAGCTGCCGATACAGTTCCAGCTCGTGGTAGAACTCCAGCGAGTCTGGCGACTGCCCCTCACCCCCCACCACCACGCCCACCCCCTCGCCCTCCACCTCCGCCGTGAGCCCGTTGAGCACGAGCCGGCGCGCCGCCATCGCCGCTTGCGCCGCATAAACTCACACACATAAACACTGCACCACACAGCACGATTCAAGACGTCCTTATAACGCTCATGGTGAATTTACCGGACTGTGGCCGGTCTAACACTGTCTGACAGTTTCCCAGTGGGATCACAGCTGGGGATTGTTGGCTAACAGTTAATCGTACCTTAATGTGTAATAAAATTTGTAATTAACTTACTTTCGCTATCTTACAATATCACTTTACTATAATGTGAGCTAAAAACTAGGCTTTGCCATTGCCACGTATTTCCTAATAAGATCCTAAGTCAATTCACTACCCTAAAGTGAAAAGGGTCGACCTTGTTTACTCTGCCTATTTTCAAAATGTTTACTCTTATGGCATACTGATCTGGGGAAAAGTGTATTTCTAAATCTAGTTACAATTTACGGCCTACGGTATACAATTAGTTTAGCTAACTCAGGCTTGATTGACGCGAGCTAATTATGCATGTTCATTAGTATGATTGTATATACATAGGTATCTCACTGTACTGTACTACACTGTAACTGCGTTATCTGTCACTGTCGTATTGTAAGTTAGACCCCACAAAGTCGTATAAATCCTATTGTTTAGCCGCCACCTAATCGACCATCAAAACAAACATATAAACCTTTAATCTTTCGTTCACTCCACTCGCGAACTTTACAAAAGTCGTCGTAACACCCTAGCCACGCTTCAACGCGGACCGGTATAGTCGTTGAGAAGTTTATGAAAGTTTAGCGACGAGTTAGCGTGTAGGGTATGGGCACTGGGCGGGCGTGAGGCGTGAGACGAGGAGACGACCGCCGCGCGACGCCGCGCCGACAGACTGGCGAGAGACGGGCCGGCGGCGGCGGCGGCGGCGGCGGCGGCTTCGGCGGCGGACCCGCTTCAGGATACTACTCCATCAAGCTTATTATTTTCATTTCTCTACAGATGCACTCGTGTAGGATCGGCATTAGAACTTTGGAGATCTGTTATATTATTGTTATTACTTGCATGTAGCTCGCACCGGTAGATATAATATGTGCCTGCGAGATCAAACATATAGAGCTATACTTAATTAACTTAAATTTGGTACGTAAGTGTCCCATTTTAAATATTGTTATTTAGTTTCACAGGAGTTTTATAGTTAAGAAACATTGAAACTTGGCAGTTAGATGAACCTAGGTAAAATAAATATAATAAATGTTTGGGGACAATCTTAATACACAAATCGACCTAGCCCCAAACTAAGCAAAGCTTGTACTATGGGTAATACGAGTAGGCGACGATATACCCGTACTACATACTTACTTATATAGACAAATACATACTTACATATTATACATAAAAAACATCCATGACTCGAGAACAAATATCCGTGCTCATTAATAAGTTTTTAAATAAAACACAACTTAGGGAAAATGCTTACTTTTACTCCATAATCATTCTAATGACAGATGACATAAAATCGAGCGGTGGTAACAGTGACAACCAGTATATTGCCATGTATATAATAGAATATATCACATTCGTCCCCTTTTTCAAAAGTTTACTTAATTACAAAAGAAGTTTATATGAAAACTTAATTACAAATTTAACCTGATCCTTTTGTTGTCTGTTTATTACCGTGTTTGCTTTTTGTACATAAGTGTACAAAGTGTGTATATAAATGCTTTCAAATAAAAAATTGGCCCAAAATCTGTGCCGTCCGGTAGGAAGGATGCCCAGAAGGCTGGATGCGTTGCCTCGCTGGACGGCGGACGGCATCGCCAATGCGCTGGGCGAGGTAATGGCCCAGCCTTCCGGTCACCCATCGCGTCTATATATTAGGCTCTTTAAAATTCCGTGCGCGCCTTGATCAAACGGCTCAAACATGCAGTCGGTGTCAATGGCGGTGGCAATTTGCGCCGCTTATGCTCGGCCGCATCGGCAGCAGCGCCAGCCCTAGCTAATGTCGTGGAAGATGGGACGGCGCGAGGTATTCACGCAGGTGGCGTGGCGTCCCAGACGAGGGGTCGACCCCGCCTCCAGGGAACCAGGGTCATGCCATCTTTCGGGCCTTTGCCCATCGTCACGCGCTAGACCCGTCTCGGTTACAGAACCGACGGCGCCCGGCGCGGCGGCGCGGCGGCGACGAGCGCCCGGCGCAGAATGTCATAAGACTGGCGCCGCGTGCAGGAAGCCGTGGATGACAAAATTCGTCATAACATAAACCACCAACTTCGCACCTTGCCTAATACATTGTATATTTGTTTTCTATTCCAGACTTTTTTTCGACGGCCGTCAAGGGCCATTTTGGGACAAGGGAAAATGTAAATAACATATACATACACTGAACATGTTTATTTATTAAAATTGGCATTACAAGATAATTACATATCAAATCGAATAGGTATAATACCGTAAACTCACTAAAATACTTTTCAGATCTTAGTTTTGTACATCTAACGATTTCACAGTGAATACACAGTTTCATTGTAATATTTAAAAACTGCAATTAATAAATAAACTACATACTAATGATACTAACAATTATATCTAAAACTTAGATTATATAATATACAAACTAATTGAAAGGGAAGGTGGCTCAGCTGATGTCTGTGCCAAAAAGGCTATACAATGACTTTAACACTTTAACTGTCCGTCTTTCCGGCGAATTCATGTCTAAAGTAAGGACGCTAACAACGAACAATTCCGTACATTGACCCACCATTTCCTATCCCTCTCGCACGCGCATTATTATTTCGCTGTCCCGCTAGAACCACCAATACGTATAATAGGGTATTCTAAATTTTTTTATGAATGGTATCAGTCGATCAGGTTTGTTTTGAGGATCAAATGTCTGTATGGGACCCATTGTCTTACAGTAATACAAAAGTCACAAATGATGGTCAAAGTCTGGCACCCGCTTTTTACTGACGAAACGTTTCAAACAAAATGACATTACACCGTGACGTCAGCATGTAACGTCGCTATCGCTTAGAAGAGTTAGAAGCCGTGGAAAACAAGGAAATTGCGATTTTGTCGGTGAAACATTGCGTTTATGTATATTGTTGCCATACAATTTTTTTTTATATAAAATGTAAGAAATCGAATGGTGGAATATATTTTTTTCCTATTTGGAAGTTAATATTGTTATTATTTTAAACTTTGATGTCTTATATTTATTTATTAAACCCATATATTTTTTTAAGTATCCAATTTATTGCGATAAATTGCTCATTTTCTATCTATTTAACTAGATTTAGTTAGAAAATTCAACATGTGGAAAATACCCTATTATGTGCGAGCGATAGATAGGAAATGGTGGGTCAATGTTTAAATAAATAAATATAAAATGTACGGAATTCTTCCTTACTTTACTTTATACAGGATTCTTTTGTTATCAACTTATCACTGACTAAACTCTGAGGAGTGAATATGTAGGTCATACTAAACAACTTTTACTATGGGGTCAACCCCGAAATCGCGAACAAAATTAGCTGTTCTATAGAAAACATTGACTCGGATTCACCGAAATATATGACGGCAGTTTTTTTTTCGACCCAGTTTGGTCAGTGATAACAAAAGCACCCTGTATATTGTGTCCTCAGGGTATTCGGCAGGAGGATCTTAAGTAACTAAAAAGAATTTAAGTTATACAATTCATTTAAAGGGGCTACTCACTTTTTTGAAGACGAAAATGGCTCAGCTGATGTTCGACGTAACTGAGCAATATTCCACTTGAAAATGACTAATTCACATTGAGCTATTCTCTACTTAAAAAACGTGACGTGAGTGACCCGTTTAAATAATATATTAAATACGTTTGAGTGTCACGGGTCACGGGGCTTACGGATAAAAAAGAGTCATACGCGCTTAATACTAGATACGTCATCAATGTTTATGTAAAGGCGATTAATTTATGAATAGGGCTTTATTTTCCCTTATTTTGTAGTAATGATTCTATGTGAATTTATACACAAATACAATTAAATAAACATATCCATGTCACACTTGATAAAATTATAATTAATCAGTAAAATAAAAATCAAACAGTATGCACAAATATAATATATACACTAGATACGGCAAATGCATTTACTACGCGTGTCCGAACCCCAACCAAGCGTCGTGGTTGGCCGTCGCTACTGACAGTCCACGCGCGTCACTTGTTGCAGCCGGACGTCAGTGAAAACTTGAGAAATGCCTCGTTATAAATAAATAATAGCCCATAATCAGTCCATAAATTGCGAGCACCCAAGGGCAAGAACATATTTCCTATCACAACTAAGTAATTTTAAATTATATTATGCGTAAATTCATTTTAAAACTATTTTTAAGTAGTCCAAGTTATGATTCCAATAATGTACTTAAGTAAATTTAGTTTAACGTTACAAAACTATATTTACATTACATGCCGCGTTTGCGTTTGATCTGACGTTAAGAGACGAGATTAAAAGAAGAATATCGGAACAAGCGATACTGTCGCGCATCGCTTCCACTTCGTGGTACAAGCCATTTATCATTCGTCTGTCAAATTTAGCGACTAGTGTTGTTCATTCTACCGATCTCTTCTAATAATCGATTTTAATCGATATCGAACAGATGAATGATAAAAAATATATAATTTAGTAGTTATTGATAAATACAAATTCATGTCCTAATTTTACAGTAATTTAAACATATACGACTATAATTATGTTTATACCTTTAGTATGTTTATAAATTTCTATTGTGTTAAAAAAAATAACATTATTTTAGCTTCCCACATGATCCAGTCGTAAAAAAAAGTCGATTGCAGCCACGGGACGGAAAGACTGGTTCCCGACTAAACACAGTACTATTTGTTCGATACATTTGGAAAATACCAGTTTCATTGAAGGGAAAAGTTGGGAAAAAGATCATTCGTCTGTCTTTATCATTCGTCTGTCAGAAAATCGATGTCATTCATGTTAATCTATTTGTCATTTTTGGTGTGGTTTGCGGGGAGTGAGCGAGCGAGACCGCAGATATAAAATCTATGAGTATGAGCAAGACGGTTGAATCGTAGCGGGGCGGAGGGACATCGCTGTCTTTGAATCTGTTTGGATTTCCCATCACTATAGTTCGTTTTTTGTTAGCATTAGAAAAAAGGTAAACAATCTTGACGTGTCTTTTTTTTTTGAAAAATATTTAAAAACGCTTTAAAAAAATTAGATAAGATTTTTTTCTTAAAAGTTATTTAATAAAAAGACACGTTAAGATTGCTTACCTTTTTTCTAATACTAAAAAACGAACTATAAATTTTTGCTTTGAAGTCACAGTAGGTGGTAAAAAGTCGGCACGCTGGGTTTTAACACAAATCGTGATATTTGCTTTATCTAGTGTATCAATATCTGTGAGAGTATGTATTTAATATGTTGGAAAGAGATCATAGCATTACAACAGTAGATTTATGAGTTACAGTAGGTACTTAATTTATTAAGATACTTTTGAATGTTAGCAGTAAATGCATTTTTTTTACTATTTGGTAGTTAAATTTAGTTTTCTAGTTAAACAGCACGTTGCAATAACTGCACTCATTTGTCAGATAAAAATAATATTTTCACTTCTCATGCTCGTAAAGTTCGGATTTTGAGTCGTGCGTAAACGACATAAAATCGCTTTGTAGATTCAGATTCAGATTATTTATTGGTAAAAATAATTCAATTTTTTACACGTCATATTTCCAAGTGCTTTAAGATTAGACTTAAATGTACGATAGATATAATTAAATACAATTTCAATATGTCAGTTATTGGTTCGAGTTAATAATCATAGAATAATGTTATAAATTAATAATTAAATTACAAAATGTCAGTGTCATCGATTCGATTAAATTACAAACAAAAGATGCATGCAACAAATATCCACTACTACTAATACTACTAAAATCATCTATTACGACCCTTATCGACATAGCAATCGTAGTTCCGCATCTGCCATACAAACTGCCAGCCCGGCCGGCTCCCGGCCGGCGCGGCCATATGTGTTTACACGTACCGAGTACAGTACAGGGGCGAGAGGGCAAATCGGTACTCGGTCGAGAGAGTAGGGTTGGTGAGCAGGTTTTTACACGCATTTTGCTTTTCCTGACGAGTCAGGTCACTTTCAAAAGACTCGCTAGGGCGTCAACATGAATAGCAAAAAGAAAAAAAATGTGGTCGCGGTCATCATACCTGTAGAGGGGCGAGCGAGGCGTCGCGGGGTGTGCCGAGACGAGGGGAGGGCGGGGCTCTTGCCGGGCCTCGTACTCGTCACAGTCGTCACAAAGTACAAGTGTACAACACGCGAACCTCGCACTCGGCCTCGGTATGTACTCGGGACGGGTGATCGCGGCGTCACGTACGGTGTACGGTGTACGGTGTACGGTGTATGGTGTACGGCGAGCGGAGGAGCGTATGGAAGCGATAGTGAGGCGCGCCCCGCTCCCGCCCCCGCTCCCGACGCATGCGAAGCCAACTGTACGGGCGTCGGAAGGGCGCGTACATATAACACCGGCCATGTGCGAGTCGGACTCGCGCACGCAAAAAACGGCAAAAAAATCACTTTTGTCGTATGGGACGATGGAAGCCCCACTTAATTATTTATTTTATTCTGTTTTTAGTATTCGTCGGTACGGCGGCAACAGAAATACATCATCCGTGAAAATTTCGACCGTCTAGCTGTCACGGTCGATGAGAATCAGCCCGATGACAGACGGAGAGACGGACGGACACACAGACGGCGGAGTCTCAGTAATAGGGTCCCGTTTTTACTCTTCGGGTACGGAACCCTAATAAATCGATGTTCAGACGTCGGTGTGAGGGTGCGCAACAGACGGTTCTCGGTTAGTGAACGGCAGGCGGGTGGTTCAGTCGGTGTGGTGATGGGGGGCGGGGGGTGGGGGAGGGGGGTCAGACGTTGTGCAGCAGGCGCAGCAGCCGGTCGGGCGCCAGCGCGGCGGCGGCGCGGGGCCAGCGCGCGGCCGCGAGCGCGAGCAGCGCCGCCGCCGCCGCGCACACCGCGCCCAGCAGCGGGACCAGGGGGGGGCGGCGACGCGCGGTGA
Organism: Cydia strobilella; assembly: GCF_947568885.1. Taxonomy (NCBI): domain Eukaryota; kingdom Metazoa; phylum Arthropoda; class Insecta; order Lepidoptera; family Tortricidae; genus Cydia; species Cydia strobilella. The sequence continues at coordinate 20,444,998 of NC_086048.1, forward strand.
GGGGGGAGGAGGGGGAGGGGGAGGGGGGAGCCGCGCCCCAGCCCGCGTGGTGCGCCGGCAGCAGCTCGCGGTCCAGGCACAGCGAGCACAACGGCGCCGGGGGACCTGACGTAGAGAGTAGCGACTTATCAACATCTATTGTAACAACGAAAGAGTGTGATATTGACGTTTTTAATAGTAACATCACAACTATAAGACGAATTCTGGCAAACAAATTACCTAAGTGAGCGAGTCGTATGCGATAGCATACTCATAATAATATCATTGTATCGATTGATGTATTTTATTAATAAGTTTTGTTTTTCTTAGCTCAGTATATTAAGAGTATTGAATTGTGGGTATTTAATAAGTAGGTATTCACATTTTGAAATTAGTATTAGTTGAATACGTTGTAAAAAGATTTAGTGCTAACCACCAATTATGTGTTAACTTGTTGCTATTGGTGGGAACCTATAATTGGCTTTTTGTTATTTACTTATATAACTATTGTATAATTGATAGCTGTTGGTTCTCCGAAAATAAATAAATAAATAAATTATGACCAAAACGAAACGACTACCTCCGACCCCGTCGAAAAGAATTAAACTCTCTGGGTGCCCGTATAGACCGCGGGCCAGGAATAGATTTCCATGGACGACCGCCTCCTGAGCGAAAACTCGTATAGTGTTTAGCGGCTATGTATGATGAACCCTCGTGAACGTCAGCTGCCGCTCCATTGGTGGGTTGAGGAGTAGCAGCAAATAAAGTCTATAAAAAAAATTTAGTCGTCGCCTCCCGTTTGATACTTAAGGTGGTTCGATTTTCATACAAAATTCAATCTGCTTTAATTAAGGCACTACACACTATTACTACACAAATATTTGCTCATTTATCTACTTTTGAATATTCGTTTGCGCTAAATTAATAGAAAAACTTTGTTTCATACAGAAATCATACATAAATCAACGTAATTTTTTCATCAATTTTACGTATGTGTGTGTCACAAATGTCCTGTACAAATACGTTGCGTGCGGCGTTGCCTCTCTATGACGTTGGCGACGTTGCCTGGCCGACCTGGCAGGATTTGCAGTGCCGTCATGTTTAGTGCATTTTTATTTGACAGTGTTGACACTGACACATAGGGTCATGTTTATTGTGACATCAATTTGTTTGTATAAACTGAAAATGATAGCAACGTCTAAATCAAGTTACAAAAATCATCGGTGTTCTGGTCCGCGAAAATCCAGAAAAATTCAGACTCAATTGAAGCGGAATTCATGATGGTAAAGTTTCGTAAGGTAGGTACAGTTTCATTCCTTCATTGTACATTGTAATTTTCTCGTGCCGATCTTTTTAGAAAATAATTCTCACTTCTTCCGTAATATAAGCAGTGAACAATACCTATATAATGTAATTATTACTGTTTTGGTTGCCGAATAGTCAATGTGTCACTAACTCTAGGTTTTTTTAGGTATTGTGCAAAATGAAGAGGCATTCTTGGAAATAAAATGTTTTCCTTCATTAGCCAGAAAAAATCAGGACATCCTCACTGCAATAAAGGAAAATAAAACATTTCCTGGGGATGAAAATTATGGAATTTTGTCTATGAATGAAAAACACAATTATTACTAGGTAAGTAAATGATAACTTTATTAGAATCCATATTGTTGCATCATCTTTCTTCCTATAACATTAGAGATTTTGTGCTATCATGATATTATTTTTCTTTCAGGTACAGGGACAACTACGGATAACAAATATGAAAAAATGTTATTTCATTTGTTGTGTGAATCCATCTACACCAACAAGACATCCACTGCTGGACATAGGCCTCCCCAGGGATCTCCACAACGACTGGTCTTGCAAGACCGGCCAAAATATCGAGAAATAAATAATATAAATAAACATGATAAATATCCCGTTTTCTACAATAGTTATAATTAGAAGGCCATGCAATGTTGTTACTCACTGTACCTACTTGAATCCAAAAAAAATATATAAAAAAAGTTTTAATTTTATTTTACAATTACTACTTTATTATTAGTACATTACGATACAAGTGCGAAAAGTAGGAAATTGGCAACGAGTGGCGATAAATTGAAACACGACCGAAGGAAGTGTTTTAATCGACACGAGTTGCGAATTACCTTTTCGCACGTGTATTGTACAACGTTTTACAGTACATAATTATGGCCCTTTACATTTTCGACATATGCACGTATTGTACTAATTACCGCACTAGGGCGGTAACGTATATGTAGCACCATATGTACTAAAAAGTATTTTACAGTACATATGGTGCAACTTTCTCGCCCTAGTGCGTAAAGAGCACTTTTCATGCATATGTCGAAAGTTTAAAGGGCCATATGTACTGTAAAACGTTGTACGATACACGTGCGAATAGGTAATTCGCAACTCGTGTCGATTTAAAACACTCTCTGCGGTCGTGTTTTAATCTGTCGCCACTCGTTTCGAATTTTCTCTTTTCCGCACTTGTATCGTAAATAACTATTTCAAACTGCAAGGGTACGATGATAGATCTCAATTCAATATAATTTTGCAACATTTGGCATTATTAGGTTATAAATTGTATGGAGATGAAATCTATCATCGTACCCTTCAATTTGAAAAATACTATAGAGGCTGGGCAGTAAGGGATTGCTTTACTTGTAGAACTATATTTAGCGCTTTAAAAAAAAACTGATACCTGACACTTACAAACCTGGACTTCCTTGGGCTAGTGCTACTAAGAATCGTCAGTATTCTCCATCCTTTCTGAGTTGGAAGAACCCAAAAAGGTGAGATTTGTGAAAGTCAGGTTTTCAATATATGTGGCGTTTTCAACCAAACGGGTACCTACTTATTGTTGTCATATTTCCATAAAGCTTCAAAATGAAATCAACCTAATCGACAACCGACAATGTGGTACCTTTTAGTTCAAAACGTCACATATTTTTATAAAACGTTATAAACTAATTTATGAATAATACTGAATATCTGGGAGAAAAAGAAAACATAAGTAAAAACTCAAAAATGCTCGTTTTCCCAGAGATAAGACCTAGCTAGATCGAACCCCTTACAGCAAATTTCATCGAAATCGTTAGAGCCGTTTCCGATATCACTGAAATATATTTCGGTTATATCGGAATCGGACAAGAATTCGAAGAATAAAAGGTATAAGATAACACAAAAAGGACAAAAAAAAGTACCCCTGACGTACCAGTCTCGAACCCGAATCCTCTTGCACGTATTTCCACGAACATACCGCAACGCCATTGCAGCATAGTTACACTGCATGAAATTGTCTACTACAAGCATCACGGAAACACTGTTTGCATGTGTGAGTAATAGTAGGAAATAGCATGACAGAAACACTCTGTCGACTTTAAAAGTGTTTTTTGCACTAATGAAGTATTCAATGTTTATAATAATAGTTCAATATTTATGTAAAGAGTGCGCTAAACATACTTTTAAGTATACAGATACCAACACTATTCCACAAAAAAATAAAACCTAAAAATTTGCGAAAGTGACGCCATCTAGCGGGGTTTAAGCTTTGGGTAACCTAGTCGAACCACCTTAAATCACTGCTAATTCAAAAATGTTATTATAGTGTTCAGCAGTTCTTGAACGATAATAATTTATAGCGTATTTTAATATTGACATTATTTAATTGTATTATGCCCTCTTTAAAATGTACGTTGTTGACATCATTTAATATTTATTGATTTTTAATTATTTGCATGCGTAATTAAGTAATTTATATGTAAAAATTCGTACGCCTACCGGCAAAACATAGTGATCGCAACGCTTTATTTTTTAAGACCAATATTATGTACCTATGTTAAACGAATAAATGATTCTGATTCTGATTCAGATTCGTCAGATGATAGTTTAGATGCTATTGTGAATAAACAAAACCGTCAACCGATTGTATCGCTGTGGAAAGACCGACAGCTGATTACATGAACATGTAAAAAAGAAAATTCTTTTCAGTCATCGGCGTCATCGCCTCTCGTTTCATACTTTATTTATTTATTATAAACTGATCGGCGATTGGCCCTAGTCACACCTGATGGAAAGTGAAGACAGGGCCTAAGATGGAGCTCACCGATTCAGTAACAGCCTATTCACTCTTGTTTTAAAGAGACCGAGGTCATATTGATCAGGGAATACAGAAGGCGGGAGCGCATTCCATTTCTTAGCCGTCCGTACCAAAAAGGAAGAGGCAAAACGTTTCGTCCGAACGAATGGAATGTGGACCACGAACGGGTGCATTCGCTCCACGCGCCTGGATGTCCGATGATGGAAAGGAGAAGGTGGGATCAGGTCGTGTAGTTCCTGTGCGCACTCCCCGAAATGTATCCGATAGAACACCGATAGGCAAGCGACTCGACGGCGATGCTCAAGGCTCTGTATCCTTGACTTGACAGATGGGTCATCGCCAAAGAGTCTATGAGCCCGGCGCTCTATCGAGTCCAGGGCCGCCGGCTGATATTTGGCAGAACCGTCCCATAGGTGGGAGCAGTATTCCATGCACGAGCGTACCTGTGCTTGGTATAGGGAGAGAAGCTGATTCGGCGTGAAATACCGCTTCACCTTAACTAGAACACCAAGTTTTTTGGCAGCAGTTTTAGCCCTAGACTCAATAGTCGACCCGAAGTTTAAGTTTGATTTTAAACTTAGACCGAGAAGCTCCAGGAAGGGACACATTTCGGAAAGTGGGAAATACTTTGTCAGATGATAGTTTAGATGCTATTGTTAATAAAACAAACGGTCGTATCGCGGTTGAAAGACCGCGTTACGCGTTTCGGTGGCTGCCATTCGTCCACGAGGGTTCATCATACATAGCCGTTAACCGTTATACGAGTTTTAGCCCGGAAGGCGATGACTGACGAAGTTTGCGCCCGGCTCGCGGTCCAGTAGAATAAGCCCCCCTAGGGGGGGGGAGGGGGAGGGGGAGGGGGAGGGGGAGGGGGAGGGTCGAGCTCTCCGTACCTGTAGAGTGCGCCCCGTGGAGGAGCTTGAGCGCGCCCTCGCAGTTCCGCCAGTGCCGGAGATGGCAGAAGGCGTAGGCGAGGGCCTCGCTGTCCCCCCTCCGGAGCACGTGCTCGGGGGGGAGGGTGAGCGGCCGCAGCTCGAGCAGGTAGGCGGGCACGTGCGGGTTGAACTCTATGGCGCGCCGGATCGCCTGCGACAAATTAACGAGGAGCGTGAGCGTCGTGATTAAACCTCGGCCCAATAGTATATCAGATGCAGTTACCTCGACAGCCTGCAGCTCCGCGTGGGGCCGCGGCGCTAGCATGGCGGCGCGCGCGCGCAGCAGCGCCGCCGTGTACAGATGCAGTTACCTCGACAGCCTGCAGCTCCGCGTGGGGCCGCGGCGCTAGCATGGCGGCGCGCGCGCGCAGCAGCGCCGCCGTGTACAGATGCAGTTACCTCGACAGCCTGCAGCTCCGCGTGGGGCCGCGGCGCTAGCATGGCGGCGCGCGCGCGCAGCAGCGCCGCCGTGTACAGATGCAGTTACCTCGACAGCCTGCAGCTCCGCGTGGGGCCGCGGCGCTAGCATGGCGGCGCGCGCGCGCAGCAGCGCCGCCGTGTACAGATGCAGTTACCTCGACAGCCTGCAGCTCCGCGTGGGGCCGCGGCGCTAGCATGGCGGCGCGCGCGCGCAGCAGCGCCGCCGTGTACAGATGCAGTTACCTCGACAGCCTGCAGCTCCGCGTGGGGCCGCGGCGCTAGCATGGCGGCGCGCGCGCGCAGCAGCGCCGCCGTGTACAGATGCAGTTACCTCGACAGCCTGCAGCTCCGCGTGGGGCCGCGGCGCTAGCATGGCGGCGCGCGCGCGCAGCAGCGCCGCCGTGTACAGATGCAGTTACCTCGACAGCCTGCAGCTCCGCGTGGGGCCGCGGCGCTAGCATGGCGGCGCGCGCGCGCAGCAGCGCCGCTGTGTACAGATGCAGTTACCTCGACAGCCTGCAGCTCCGCGTGGGGCCGCGGCGCTAGCATGGCGGCGCGCGCGCGCAGCAGCGCCGCCGTGTACAGATGCAGTTACCTCGACAGCCTGCAGCTCCGCGTGGGGCCGCGGCGCTAGCATGGCGGCGCGCGCGCGCAGCAGCGCCGCCGTGTACAGATGCAGTTACCTCGACAGCCTGCAGCTCCGCGTGGGGCCGCGGCGCTAGCATGGCGGCGCGCGCGCGCAGCAGCGCCGCCGTGTACAGATGCAGTTACCTCGACAGCCTGCAGCTCCGCGTGGGGCCGCGGCGCTAGCATGGCGGCGCGCGCGCGCAGCAGCGCCGCCGTGTACAGATGCAGTTACCTCGACAGCCTGCAGCTCCGCGTGGGGCCGCGGCGCTAGCATGGCGGCGCGCGCGCGCAGCAGCGCCGCCGTGTACAGATGCAGTTACCTCGACAGCCTGCAGCTCCGCGTGGGGCCGCGGCGCTAGCATGGCGGCGCGCGCGCGCAGCAGCGCCGCCGTGTACAGATGCAGTTACCTCGACAGCCTGCAGCTCCGCGTGGGGCCGCGGCGCTAGCATGGCGGCGCGCGCGCGCAGCAGCGCCGCGGTGTAGAGGACGGCGGCCGACGGCGGCAGCGAGGGGTCGTCGTAGCGCGCCACCACCGCCTGCAAATATTCATCATTACAAGTTTTCATTTAACTTGCGATGTACCTATGTCATCATCATCATCATCATCATCATCATCATCATAGCCTTTCAGTCTATTGCAGACTATATACAAACAGTGTCAGTTAGGGTGACAACGTTTCACATGGCCGTGTAAGCCGATACGGGAGCGGCAACCACGGTCGCAAGGTTAGGATGCCAAGGGCTTTGAAGTGCGGTTTCGCCGATTCGGTTTGAGCGATTTCGACTATAGCCCGTCCGTCGCGCTTTTGCGACCGAAACACACGCTCCAACCTGCGGCTCGGGCCCCCAGCTCGGCTCGGCAGCAAGAAATCTGGCGGCTCAGAGGGAAAACCCAGGGAAGAAGGGCAACAAGCAATGGACCACTGATGCCAGCACGTCCAACGCAATCTCACTGGGAGGTCCTACAGTGCAACATCAACCACTGTGTCCCCGCCCAGGACCTGCTCATGCAGAACCTGGCGGAATGGGGTGTTGCACTGGCTGCGGTAGCGGAGCCCTACGCTATCCCTCCTAGGCCCAACTGGGTAGGGTCTAGCGACGGCCGGGTGGCGCTCGTGGCCCCGGCGCTGGGGGAGGTCCTAATGGGCGTGGAGAGAGGGGAGGGATTCGTGGCGGCTAAATGGGGGGGAATCATAGTAGTCGCGGTGTACTTTTCCCCCAACCTGCCGCTGAATGCCTTCCAGGGCTTCCTTGGCGACCTGGAGGGGGTGGTGAGAAGGGCCGGCCACGCGCCCGTCCTGGTGTTGGGGGACTTTAACGCCAAGAGCCGAGCGTGGGGGTCCCCAAACACCGAACCGAGAGGGGCTGAGGTTGAGGTTTGGGCGGCGGCGGCGGGCTTGGTTCTTCTCAACCGCGGCGACGCGCAGACATGCGTCCGCTGGAATGGGGGGTCTATAGTTGACCTATCCTTCGCGACCCCAAATCTGGCAGCGCGCGTTGCCGAGTGGCGAGTTTTGGAGAACGAAGAGACCCTCTCGGATCATTTATATATCCGCATGAGGGTATCTCCACTGCAGAGGGCCGCGCCGACCAGTCCTTATGGCCGACGGGACGGGAGAGGGGGGTTCCAAAGATGGTCGTTGGCCCGCCTCGACAGGGAAATGGCGGAAGAGGCCGCCATCATCGAGGCGTGGAACGCTCCCCAGGCGGCCCCAAGAGCTGTAGAAGAGAGCGCCGTCCACCTCAGAAGGTCCCTGGAGACGGTTTGTGACGCCTCCATGCCCCGGGCCCGGCCTGCCCGGGGCAAAAAACAAGTCTACTGGTGGACCCCGGAGATCGCAGCTCTCCGCACGGCCTCCAATAACGCCCGGCGGGCCTACACGCGGTGCAGGAGGAGGAGGCACACCGCTGAGGAGGAGGAGCTTCTCCGCACCACATTGGTAGAAAAGAAACGGGCCCTCCAGCAGGCGATTAAGAAGGCGAAGAACGAGGGGTGGGAGGAGTTCTTGGCAACCCTCAATAGGGACCCATGGGGCCGCCCTTACAGAATGGTACGCAACAAACTGCAGAGCGCCCCCTCCATGGAGTCCATGGAGCCAGAACTCCTCCGGAGAGTGGTGGAGGGCCTGTTTCCGGAGGCACCGCCGGACTTCGTCCCGCCAGCGATGGCCCCCCCAGCAGCGGACCCGGAGGAACTTCTTCTCGCCTTCCCCCCCGTTACCGATGACGAGTTGGAGTGGGCCATGGAACGGCTCAGGGCCATGCGCAAAGCGCCGGGACCGGACGGAGTGCCAGGGAAAGTACTTTTCCTGGCACTCAAGCACCTCGGGAACCGTCTCAGATCCCTCCTGAACGACTGCCTCGAGGAGGGGCGCTTCCCGGGATGCTGGAAGGAAGGGCGACTGTGCCTACTGAGGAAGGAGGGGCGCCCACCAGACTCCCCCGCTGGCTACCGCCCCATCGTGCTGCTGGATGAGGTCGGGAAGCTCTTCGAGAGAATCCTGGCCTCCCGTATACAGCGGCACCTAGTGGAAACGGGCCCAAACTTGCATGACAGCCAGTTCGGGTTCCGTAGGGGGCGGTCTACTATAGACGCGGTGGGCGCGCTGAGGGATTTCGGGGTGCTTGCGGCAGGCCAGGGGGAGGGAGTGGTGGCAGTGTCACTGGACATCGCCAACGCGTTCGGGTCCCTCCCCTATACGGTCATTGGGGAGGCACTCCGTTACCATGGAGTGCCTCATTACCTGAGGCGCGTTGTAGAGCATTACCTGACGGGGCGGGTAGTGCTCTATGAGCGGAGGGGTGTCCGGGGCGCGAGGGCCATGGCGTGCGGGGTCCCGCAGGGGTCTGTCCTGGGCCCCCTTCTGTGGAACCTCGGTTACGACTGGGTGATCCGGGGGGTGCAACTTCCACGCACGGTCACCGTGTGTTATGCGGACGACACACTGGTGGCCGTGCGGGGAAAGGAGCTGGAAGAGGTGCTCAGGAGGGCAGCGGTGGCGACCGAGCTCACGGTGCACCGCATAGGACTCCTGGGGCTTCGGGTCGCACTGCCCAAGACCGAGGCCGTTGTCTTCGGGCGAACGAGGGCATGGGGGCAGCTGCCGGTGGGCACTGCAGTGAGGGTGGGGGGCGAAGATGTCCAGGTCAAGCCCCACATCAAGTACTTGGGACTTGTCCTGGACAGAAGATGGTCCTTTAAGGAGCACTTCACGAGAATGGCTCCTCGTCTCGTGGGTGCTGCCTCGGCTCTGGGCCGCCTACTACCCAACCTAGGGGGGCCGAATGCCCCATGCAGACGGCTGTATGCGGGGGTCGTCCGGAGTATGGCGCTCTACGGAGCCCCAATCTGGGCCGGACGACTCACGGAGGCCACGAAGGCGCTGCTCCGCCGGCCGCAGAGGGTGGTGGCCCAGAGGATGGTGAGGGCCTACCGCACCACCTCTCACGCAGCGACATGCCTCCTTGCCGGCACCCCGCCTTGGGAGCTGGACGCGGGGGTGCTGGCCGAAAGATACTGGCAGAGGGCTGAGGCCAGGAGGCGCGTGGCGCCCATGGATGCGGAGGAGGAGGAGAGGTTGGCCCGAGCAGCCGCAGAGCGCCTGAAAGAAAGGTGGAGGGATGCCTTGGAGGACGGCCGTTATGGAACCCGAACCATAGAGGCTATCCTCCCAGTAATGGATGAGTGGGTAGGGAGAAGGAAGGGGGCCCTGACATTTAGGGTGACGCAGGTGGTGTCCGGACACGGCTGTTTCGGACACTACCTGCACAAGATACAGAGAGAGCCGGGGCCTCAGTGCCATGAATGTGGCGCGGTGGACGACACGGCCCAGCACACTCTGGAGGTGTGCAGTCGCTGGGCCGTGGAAAGAGCTGCCCTCAGGGCAGCGACGGGGGTGGCGGACCTCTCGCTACACATCATAATAGCGGCGATGCTGTGTAGCGAGAGGAAATGGGAAGCGGTGGCCTCCTTCTGCGAGGAGGTCATGTCACAGAAGGAGGAGGCGGAGAGGGAGCGAGAAGCGGCTGCTGACGCGCTTCCTCTCCGACGCAGGCGGCAGGGTCGAAGGCTGAGAGCATATGCTCGCCTCGAGCCCTAGGAGGGCCAGCGGGTGTCGAACCCGCATTGTACGTCTGGGGGGGACCAAGCGTTTCTGATCCCCCCTCCATTGTGAGGGTACTCTGGCGACAAGCCGGGGATGCCGGAGGGCGCCGTGGTGGAATGTTATCGATCCCACTGCGCCCTCACGAACGGCCAAGAGGTTGAAACGCCGTAAAAAAAAAAAAAGGTGCGCGTGCACCTAAATGGTCGCGTACCGTGCGGTTTAAGAGGAATTTCCTCCCGCGTACGCTTCCGCTGTGGAATGAGCTCCCTGCCGCGGTTTTCCCGAGGGACTACAGTATGGGGTTCTTCAAAAAAAGGAGTGTACAGGTTTTTAAAGCGTCGGCAACGCTCATGTAATATCTCTGGTGTTGCAGGCGTCCATAGGCTACGGTGACTGCTTACCATCAAGCTGGCCCTATGCTTGTTTGCCACCGTCGTGGTATTAAAAAAAAAGGTGTGCATATATAGTGATACAATGATTATGTGAGACCTGTACCTATGTACCTTACCTATGTTGAACAAATAAATGCTTTTGACTTTTGTGCGTGCAAAATAACACGCTCTCGGCATATCGCGAGGCGATAACCGAGCCAGACGTTTTAGTGCGAAGCGGGCCGCTGACATTTTATTACGCACCTTATCAATATGGGCCGCCCACCATGCAAAAGGCATGCATTGCAATAAGGGCAGTCCTCTGTTCGGTTCGAAGCCCAGAAAAGTAGAGCGCGCGGCGCTCACGTGACACTCACCTGAGCATCAAGGTAGAGCCGCTGCTCTAACAACACCTCGAGCAGGTTCTCGTGCGCGTGTAAGGGGGCGGGGCCGTCTCGGGCTAGTTCCCGGAACACCCTGGCGGCGCTCACGTGACACTCACCTGAGCATCAAGGTAGAGCCGCTGCTCTAACAACACCTCGAGCAGGTTCTCGTGCGCGTGTAAGGGGGCGGGGCCGTCTCGGGCTAGTTCCCGGAACACCCTGGCGGCGCTCACGTGACACTCACCTGAGCATCAAGGTAGAGCCGCTGCTCTAACAACACCTCGAGCAGGTTCTCGTGCGCGTGTAAGGGGGCGGGGCCGTCTCGGGCTAGTTCCCGGAACACCCTGGCGGCGCTCACGTGACACTCACCTGAGCATCAAGGTAGAGCCGCTGCTCTAACAACACCTCGAGCAGGTTCTCGTGCGCGTGTAAGGGGGCGGGGCCGTCTCGGGCTAGTTCCCGGAACACCCTGGCGGCGCTCACGTGACACTCACCTGAGCATCAAGGTAGAGCCGCTGCTCTAACAACACCTCGAGCAGGTTCTCGTGCGCGTGTAAGGGGGCGGGGCCGTCTCGGGCTAGTTCCCGGAACACCCTGGCGGCGCTCACGTGACACTCACCTGAGCATCAAGGTAGAGCCGCTGCTCTAACAACACCTCGAGCAGGTTCTCGTGCGCGTGTAAGGGGGCGGGGCCGTCTCGGGCTAGTTCCCGGAACACCCTGGCGGCGCTCACGTGACACTCACCTGAGCATCAAGGTAGAGCCGCTGCTCTAACAACACCTCGAGCAGGTTCTCGTGCGCGTGTAAGGGGGCGGGGCCGTCTCGGGCTAGTTCCCGGAACACCCTGGCGGCGCTCACGTGACACTCACCTGAGCATCAAGGTAGAGCCGCTGCTCTAACAACACCTCGAGCAGGTTCTCGTGCGCGTGTAAGGGGGCGGGGCCGTCTCGGGCTAGTTCCCGGAACACCCTGGCGGCGCTCACGTGACACTCACCTGAGCATCAAGGTAGAGCCGCTGCTCTAACAACACCTCGAGCAGGTTCTCGTGCGCGTGTAAGGGGGCGGGGCCGTCTCGGGCTAGTTCCCGGAACACCCTGGCGGCGCTCACGTGACACTCACCTGAGCATCAAGGTAGAGCCGCTGCTCTAACAACACCTCGAGCAGGTTCTCGTGCGCGTGTAAGGGGGCGGGGCCGTCTCGGGCTAGTTCCCGGAACACCCTGGCGGCGCTCACGTGACACTCACCTGAGCATCAAGGTAGAGCCGCTGCTCTAACAACACCTCGAGCAGGTTCTCGTGCGCGTGTAAGGGGGCGGGGCCGTCTCGGGCTAGTTCCCGGAACACCCTGGCGGCGCTCACGTGACACTCACCTGAGCATCAAGGTAGAGCCGCTGCTCTAACAACACCTCGAGCAGGTTCTCGTGCGCGTGTAAGGGGGCGGGGCCGTCTCGGGCTAGTTCCCGGAACACCCTGGCGGCGCTCACGTGACACTCACCTGAGCATCAAGGTAGAGCCGCTGCTCTAACAACACCTCGAGCAGGTTCTCGTGCGCGTGTAAGGGGGCGGGGCCGTCTCGGGCTAGTTCCCGGAACACCCTGGCGGCGCTCACGTGACACTCACCTGAGCATCAAGGTAGAGCCGCTGCTCTAACAACACCTCGAGCAGGTTCTCGTGCGCGTGTAAGGGGGCGGGGCCGTCTCGGGCTAGTTCCCGGAACACCCTGGCGGCGCTCACGTGACACTCACCTGAGCATCAAGGTAGAGCCGCTGCTCTAACAACACCTCGAGCAGGTTCTCGTGCGCGTGTAAGGGGGCGGGGCCGTCTCGGGCTAGTTCCCGGAACACCCTGGCGGCGCTCACGTGACACTCACCTGAGCATCAAGGTAGAGCCGCTGCTCTAACAACACCTCGAGCAGGTTCTCGTGCGCGTGTAAGGGGGCGGGGCCGTCTCGGGCTAGTTCCCGGAACACCCTGGCGGCGCTCACGTGACACTCACCTGAGCATCAAGGTAGAGCCGCTGCTCTAACAACACCTCGAGCAGGTTCTCGTGCGCGTGTAAGGGGGCGGGGCCGTCTCGGGCTAGTTCCCGGAACACCCTGGCGGCGCTCACGTGACACTCACCTGAGCATCAAGGTAGAGCCGCTGCTCTAACAACACCTCGAGCAGGTTCTCGTGCGCGTGTAAGGGGGCGGGGCCGTCTCGGGCTAGTTCCCGGAACACCCTGGCGGCGCTCACGTGACACTCACCTGAGCATCAAGGTAGAGCCGCTGCTCTAACAACACCTCGAGCAGGTTCTCGTGCGCGTGTAAGGGGGCGGGGCCGTCTCGGGCTAGTTCCCGGAACACCCTGGCGGCGCTCACGTGACACTCACCTGAGCATCAAGGTAGAGCCGCTGCTCTAACAACACCTCGAGCAGGTTCTCGTGCGCGTGTAAGGGGGCGGGGCCGTCTCGGGCTAGTTCCCGGAACACCCTGGCGGCGCTCACGTGACACTCACCTGAGCATCAAGGTAGAGCCGCTGCTCTAACAACACCTCGAGCAGGTTCTCGTGCGCGTGTAAGGGGGCGGGGCCGTCTCGGGCTAGTTCCCGGAACACCCTGGCGGCGCTCACGTGACACTCACCTGAGCATCAAGGTAGAGCCGCTGCTCTAACAACACCTCGAGCAGGTTCTCGTGCGCGTGTAAGGGGGCGGGGCCGTCTCGGGCTAGTTCCCGGAACACCCTGGCGGCGCTCACGTGACACTCACCTGAGCATCAAGGTAGAGCCGCTGCTCTAACAACACCTCGAGCAGGTTCTCGTGCGCGTGTAAGGGGGCGGGGCCGTCTCGGGCTAGTTCCCGGAACACCCTGGCGGCGCTCACGTGACACTCACCTGAGCATCAAGGTAGAGCCGCTGCTCTAACAACACCTCGAGCAGGTTCTCGTGCGCGTGTAAGGGGGCGGGGCCGTCTCGGGCTAGTTCCCGGAACACCCTGGCGGCGCTCACGTGACACTCACCTGAGCATCAAGGTAGAGCCGCTGCTCTAACAACACCTCGAGCAGGTTCTCGTGCGCGTGTAAGGGGGCGGGGCCGTCTCGGGCTAGTTCCCGGAACACCCTGGCGGCGCTCACGTGACACTCACCTGAGCATCAAGGTAGAGCCGCTGCTCTAACAACACCTCGAGCAGGTTCTCGTGCGCGTGTAAGGGGGCGGGGCCGTCTCGGGCTAGTTCCCGGAACACCCTGGCGGCGCTCACGTGACACTCACCTGAGCATCAAGGTAGAGCCGCTGCTCTAACAACACCTCGAGCAGGTTCTCGTGCGCGTGTAAGGGGGCGGGGCCGTCTCGGGCTAGTTCCCGGAACACCCTGGCGGCGCTCACGTGACACTCACCTGAGCATCAAGGTAGAGCCGCTGCTCTAACAACACCTCGAGCAGGTTCTCGTGCGCGTGTAAGGGGGCGGGGCCGTCTCGGGCTAGTTCCCGGAACACCCTGGCGGCGCTCACGTGACACTCACCTGAGCATCAAGGTAGAGCCGCTGCTCTAACAACACCTCGAGCAGGTTCTCGTGCGCGTGTAAGGGGGCGGGGCCGTCTCGGGCTAGTTCCCGGAACACCCTGGCGGCGCTCACGTGACACTCACCTGAGCATCAAGGTAGAGCCGCTGCTCTAACAACACCTCGAGCAGGTTCTCGTGCGCGTGTAAGGGGGCGGGGCCGTCTCGGGCTAGTTCCCGGAACACCCTGGCGGCGCTCACGTGACACTCACCTGAGCATCAAGGTAGAGCCGCTGCTCTAACAACACCTCGAGCAGGTTCTCGTGCGCGTGTAAGGGGGCGGGGCCGTCTCGGGCTAGTTCCCGGAACACCCTGGCGGCGCTCACGTGACACTCACCTGAGCATCAAGGTAGAGCCGCTGCTCTAACAACACCTCGAGCAGGTTCTCGTGCGCGTGTAAGGGGGCGGGGCCGTCTCGGGCTAGTTCCCGGAACACCCTGGCGGCGCTCACGTGACACTCACCTGAGCATCAAGGTAGAGCCGCTGCTCTAACAACACCTCGAGCAGGTTCTCGTGCGCGTGTAAGGGGGCGGGGCCGTCTCGGGCTAGTTCCCGGAACACCCTGGCGGCGCTCACGTGACACTCACCTGAGCATCAAGGTAGAGCCGCTGCTCTAACAACACCTCGAGCAGGTTCTCGTGCGCGTGTAAGGGGGCGGGGCCGTCTCGGGCTAGTTCCCGGAACACCCTGGCGGCGCTCACGTGACACTCACCTGAGCATCAAGGTAGAGCCGCTGCTCTAACAACACCTCGAGCAGGTTCTCGTGCGCGTGTAAGGGGGCGGGGCCGTCTCGGGCTAGTTCCCGGAACACCCTGGCGGCGCTCACGTGACACTCACCTGAGCATCAAGGTAGAGCCGCTGCTCTAACAACACCTCGAGCAGGTTCTCGTGCGCGTGTAAGGGGGCGGGGCCGTCTCGGGCTAGTTCCCGGAACACCCTGGCGGCGCTCACGTGACACTCACCTGAGCATCAAGGTAGAGCCGCTGCTCTAACAACACCTCGAGCAGGTTCTCGTGCGCGTGTAAGGGGGCGGGGCCGTCTCGGGCTAGTTCCCGGAACACCCTGGCGGCGCTCACGTGACACTCACCTGAGCATCAAGGTAGAGCCGCTGCTCTAACAACACCTCGAGCAGGTTCTCGTGCGCGTGTAAGGGGGCGGGGCCGTCTCGGGCTAGTTCCCGGAACACCCTGGCGGCGCTCACGTGACACTCACCTGAGCATCAAGGTAGAGCCGCTGCTCTAACAACACCTCGAGCAGGTTCTCGTGCGCGTGTAAGGGGGCGGGGCCGTCTCGGGCTAGTTCCCGGAACACCCTGGCGGCGCTCACGTGACACTCACCTGAGCATCAAGGTAGAGCCGCTGCTCTAACAACACCTCGAGCAGGTTCTCGTGCGCGTGTAAGGGGGCGGGGCCGTCTCGGGCTAGTTCCCGGAACACCCTGGCGGCGCTCACGTGACACTCACCTGAGCATCAAGGTAGAGCCGCTGCTCTAACAACACCTCGAGCAGGTTCTCGTGCGCGTGTAAGGGGGCGGGGCCGTCTCGGGCTAGTTCCCGGAACACCCTGGCGGCGCTCACGTGACACTCACCTGAGCATCAAGGTAGAGCCGCTGCTCTAACAACACCTCGAGCAGGTTCTCGTGCGCGTGTAAGGGGGCGGGGCCGTCTCGGGCTAGTTCCCGGAACACCCTGGCGGCGCTCACGTGACACTCACCTGAGCATCAAGGTAGAGCCGCTGCTCTAACAACACCTCGAGCAGGTTCTCGTGCGCGTGTAAGGGGGCGGGGCCGTCTCGGGCTAGTTCCCGGAACACCCTGGCGGCGCTCACGTGACACTCACCTGAGCATCAAGGTAGAGCCGCTGCTCTAACAACACCTCGAGCAGGTTCTCGTGCGCGTGTAAGGGGGCGGGGCCGTCTCGGGCTAGTTCCCGGAACACCCTGGCGGCGCTCACGTGACACTCACCTGAGCATCAAGGTAGAGCCGCTGCTCTAACAACACCTCGAGCAGGTTCTCGTGCGCGTGTAAGGGGGCGGGGCCGTCTCGGGCTAGTTCCCGGAACACCCTGGCGGCGCTCACGTGACACTCACCTGAGCATCAAGGTAGAGCCGCTGCTCTAACAACACCTCGAGCAGGTTCTCGTGCGCGTGTAAGGGGGCGGGGCCGTCTCGGGCTAGTTCCCGGAACACCCTGGCGGCGCTCACGTGACACTCACCTGAGCATCAAGGTAGAGCCGCTGCTCTAACAACACCTCGAGCAGGTTCTCGTGCGCGTGTAAGGGGGCGGGGCCGTCTCGGGCTAGTTCCCGGAACACCCTGGCGGCGCTCACGTGACACTCACCTGAGCATCAAGGTAGAGCCGCTGCTCTAACAACACCTCGAGCAGGTTCTCGTGCGCGTGTAAGGGGGCGGGGCCGTCTCGGGCTAGTTCCCGGAACACCCTGGCGGCGCTCACGTGACACTCACCTGAGCATCAAGGTAGAGCCGCTGCTCTAACAACACCTCGAGCAGGTTCTCGTGCGCGTGTAAGGGGGCGGGGCCGTCTCGGGCTAGTTCCCGGAACACCCTGGCGGCGCTCACGTGACACTCACCTGAGCATCAAGGTAGAGCCGCTGCTCTAACAACACCTCGAGCAGGTTCTCGTGCGCGTGTAAGGGGGCGGGGCCGTCTCGGGCTAGTTCCCGGAACACCCTGGCGGCGCTCACGTGACACTCACCTGAGCATCAAGGTAGAGCCGCTGCTCTAACAACACCTCGAGCAGGTTCTCGTGCGCGTGTAAGGGGGCGGGGCCGTCTCGGGCTAGTTCCCGGAACACCCTGGCGGCGCTCACGTGACACTCACCTGAGCATCAAGGTAGAGCCGCTGCTCTAACAACACCTCGAGCAGGTTCTCGTGCGCGTGTAAGGGGGCGGGGCCGTCTCGGGCTAGTTCCCGGAACACCCTGGCGGCGCTCACGTGACACTCACCTGAGCATCAAGGTAGAGCCGCTGCTCTAACAACACCTCGAGCAGGTTCTCGTGCGCGTGTAAGGGGGCGGGGCCGTCTCGGGCTAGTTCCCGGAACACCCTGGCGGCGCTCACGTGACACTCACCTGAGCATCAAGGTAGAGCCGCTGCTCTAACAACACCTCGAGCAGGTTCTCGTGCGCGTGTAAGGGGGCGGGGCCGTCTCGGGCTAGTTCCCGGAACACCCTGGCGGCGCTCACGTGACACTCACCTGAGCATCAAGGTAGAGCCGCTGCTCTAACAACACCTCGAGCAGGTTCTCGTGCGCGTGTAAGGGGGCGGGGCCGTCTCGGGCTAGTTCCCGGAACACCCTGGCGGCGCTCACGTGACACTCACCTGAGCATCAAGGTAGAGCCGCTGCTCTAACAACACCTCGAGCAGGTTCTCGTGCGCGTGTAAGGGGGCGGGGCCGTCTCGGGCTAGTTCCCGGAACACCCTGGCGGCGCTCACGTGACACTCACCTGAGCATCAAGGTAGAGCCGCTGCTCTAACAACACCTCGAGCAGGTTCTCGTGCGCGTGTAAGGGGGCGGGGCCGTCTCGGGCTAGTTCCCGGAACACCCTGGCGGCGCTCACGTGACACTCACCTGAGCATCAAGGTAGAGCCGCTGCTCTAACAACACCTCGAGCAGGTTCTCGTGCGCGTGTAAGGGGGCGGGGCCGTCTCGGGCTAGTTCCCGGAACACCCTGGCGGCGCTCACGTGACACTCACCTGAGCATCAAGGTAGAGCCGCTGCTCTAACAACACCTCGAGCAGGTTCTCGTGCGCGTGTAAGGGGGCGGGGCCGTCTCGGGCTAGTTCCCGGAACACCCTGGCGGCGCTCACGTGACACTCACCTGAGCATCAAGGTAGAGCCGCTGCTCTAACAACACCTCGAGCAGGTTCTCGTGCGCGTGTAAGGGGGCGGGGCCGTCTCGGGCTAGTTCCCGGAACACCCTGGCGGCGCTCACGTGACACTCACCTGAGCATCAAGGTAGAGCCGCTGCTCTAACAACACCTCGAGCAGGTTCTCGTGCGCGTGTAAGGGGGCGGGGCCGTCTCGGGCTAGTTCCCGGAACACCCTGGCGGCGCTCACGTGACACTCACCTGAGCATCAAGGTAGAGCCGCTGCTCTAACAACACCTCGAGCAGGTTCTCGTGCGCGTGTAAGGGGGCGGGGCCGTCTCGGGCTAGTTCCCGGAACACCCTGGCGGCGCTCACGTGACACTCACCTGAGCATCAAGGTAGAGCCGCTGCTCTAACAACACCTCGAGCAGGTTCTCGTGCGCGTGTAAGGGGGCGGGGCCGTCTCGGGCTAGTTCCCGGAACACCCTGGCGGCGCTCACGTGACACTCACCTGAGCATCAAGGTAGAGCCGCTGCTCTAACAACACCTCGAGCAGGTTCTCGTGCGCGTGTAAGGGGGCGGGGCCGTCTCGGGCTAGTTCCCGGAACACCCTGGCGGCGCTCACGTGACACTCACCTGAGCATCAAGGTAGAGCCGCTGCTCTAACAACACCTCGAGCAGGTTCTCGTGCGCGTGTAAGGGGGCGGGGCCGTCTCGGGCTAGTTCCCGGAACACCCTGGCGGCGCTCACGTGACACTCACCTGAGCATCAAGGTAGAGCCGCTGCTCTAACAACACCTCGAGCAGGTTCTCGTGCGCGTGTAAGGGGGCGGGGCCGTCTCGGGCTAGTTCCCGGAACACCCTGGCGGCGCTCACGTGACACTCACCTGAGCATCAAGGTAGAGCCGCTGCTCTAACAACACCTCGAGCAGGTTCTCGTGCGCGTGTAAGGGGGCGGGGCCGTCTCGGGCTAGTTCCCGGAACACCCTGGCGGCGCTCACGTGACACTCACCTGAGCATCAAGGTAGAGCCGCTGCTCTAACAACACCTCGAGCAGGTTCTCGTGCGCGTGTAAGGGGGCGGGGCCGTCTCGGGCTAGTTCCCGGAACACCCTGGCGGCGCTCACGTGACACTCACCTGAGCATCAAGGTAGAGCCGCTGCTCTAACAACACCTCGAGCAGGTTCTCGTGCGCGTGTAAGGGGGCGGGGCCGTCTCGGGCTAGTTCCCGGAACACCCTGGCGGCGCTCACGTGACACTCACCTGAGCATCAAGGTAGAGCCGCTGCTCTAACAACACCTCGAGCAGGTTCTCGTGCGCGTGTAAGGGGGCGGGGCCGTCTCGGGCTAGTTCCCGGAACACCCTGGCGGCGCTCACGTGACACTCACCTGAGCATCAAGGTAGAGCCGCTGCTCTAACAACACCTCGAGCAGGTTCTCGTGCGCGTGTAAGGGGGCGGGGCCGTCTCGGGCTAGTTCCCGGAACACCCTGGCGGCGCTCACGTGACACTCACCTGAGCATCAAGGTAGAGCCGCTGCTCTAACAACACCTCGAGCAGGTTCTCGTGCGCGTGTAAGGGGGCGGGGCCGTCTCGGGCTAGTTCCCGGAACACCCTGGCGGCGCTCACGTGACACTCACCTGAGCATCAAGGTAGAGCCGCTGCTCTAACAACACCTCGAGCAGGTTCTCGTGCGCGTGTAAGGGGGCGGGGCCGTCTCGGGCTAGTTCCCGGAACACCCTGGCGGCGCTCACGTGACACTCACCTGAGCATCAAGGTAGAGCCGCTGCTCTAACAACACCTCGAGCAGGTTCTCGTGCGCGTGTAAGGGGGCGGGGCCGTCTCGGGCTAGTTCCCGGAACACCCTGGCGGCGCTCACGTGACACTCACCTGAGCATCAAGGTAGAGCCGCTGCTCTAACAACACCTCGAGCAGGTTCTCGTGCGCGTGTAAGGGGGCGGGGCCGTCTCGGGCTAGTTCCCGGAACACCCTGGCGGCGCTCACGTGACACTCACCTGAGCATCAAGGTAGAGCCGCTGCTCTAACAACACCTCGAGCAGGTTCTCGTGCGCGTGTAAGGGGGCGGGGCCGTCTCGGGCTAGTTCCCGGAACACCCTGGCGGCGCTCACGTGACACTCACCTGAGCATCAAGGTAGAGCCGCTGCTCTAACAACACCTCGAGCAGGTTCTCGTGCGCGTGTAAGGGGGCGGGGCCGTCTCGGGCTAGTTCCCGGAACACCCTGGCGGCGCTCACGTGACACTCACCTGAGCATCAAGGTAGAGCCGCTGCTCTAACAACACCTCGAGCAGGTTCTCGTGCGCGTGTAAGGGGGCGGGGCCGTCTCGGGCTAGTTCCCGGAACACCCTGGCGGCGCTCACGTGACACTCACCTGAGCATCAAGGTAGAGCCGCTGCTCTAACAACACCTCGAGCAGGTTCTCGTGCGCGTGTAAGGGGGCGGGGCCGTCTCGGGCTAGTTCCCGGAACACCCTGGCGGCGCTCACGTGACACTCACCTGAGCATCAAGGTAGAGCCGCTGCTCTAACAACACCTCGAGCAGGTTCTCGTGCGCGTGTAAGGGGGCGGGGCCGTCTCGGGCTAGTTCCCGGAACACCCTGGCGGCGCTCACGTGACACTCACCTGAGCATCAAGGTAGAGCCGCTGCTCTAACAACACCTCGAGCAGGTTCTCGTGCGCGTGTAAGGGGGCGGGGCCGTCTCGGGCTAGTTCCCGGAACACCCTGGCGGCGCTCACGTGACACTCACCTGAGCATCAAGGTAGAGCCGCTGCTCTAACAACACCTCGAGCAGGTTCTCGTGCGCGTGTAAGGGGGCGGGGCCGTCTCGGGCTAGTTCCCGGAACACCCTGGCGGCGCTCACGTGACACTCACCTGAGCATCAAGGTAGAGCCGCTGCTCTAACAACACCTCGAGCAGGTTCTCGTGCGCGTGTAAGGGGGCGGGGCCGTCTCGGGCTAGTTCCCGGAACACCCTGGCGGCGCTCACGTGACACTCACCTGAGCATCAAGGTAGAGCCGCTGCTCTAACAACACCTCGAGCAGGTTCTCGTGCGCGTGTAAGGGGGCGGGGCCGTCTCGGGCTAGTTCCCGGAACACCCTGGCGGCGCTCACGTGACACTCACCTGAGCATCAAGGTAGAGCCGCTGCTCTAACAACACCTCGAGCAGGTTCTCGTGCGCGTGTAAGGGGGCGGGGCCGTCTCGGGCTAGTTCCCGGAACACCCTGGCGGCGCTCACGTGACACTCACCTGAGCATCAAGGTAGAGCCGCTGCTCTAACAACACCTCGAGCAGGTTCTCGTGCGCGTGTAAGGGGGCGGGGCCGTCTCGGGCTAGTTCCCGGAACACCCTGGCGGCGCTCACGTGACACTCACCTGAGCATCAAGGTAGAGCCGCTGCTCTAACAACACCTCGAGCAGGTTCTCGTGCGCGTGTAAGGGGGCGGGGCCGTCTCGGGCTAGTTCCCGGAACACCCTGGCGGCGCTCACGTGACACTCACCTGAGCATCAAGGTAGAGCCGCTGCTCTAACAACACCTCGAGCAGGTTCTCGTGCGCGTGTAAGGGGGCGGGGCCGTCTCGGGCTAGTTCCCGGAACACCCTGGCGGCGCTCACGTGACACTCACCTGAGCATCAAGGTAGAGCCGCTGCTCTAACAACACCTCGAGCAGGTTCTCGTGCGCGTGTAAGGGGGCGGGGCCGTCTCGGGCTAGTTCCCGGAACACCCTGGCGGCGCTCACGTGACACTCACCTGAGCATCAAGGTAGAGCCGCTGCTCTAACAACACCTCGAGCAGGTTCTCGTGCGCGTGTAAGGGGGCGGGGCCGTCTCGGGCTAGTTCCCGGAACACCCTGGCGGCGCTCACGTGACACTCACCTGAGCATCAAGGTAGAGCCGCTGCTCTAACAACACCTCGAGCAGGTTCTCGTGCGCGTGTAAGGGGGCGGGGCCGTCTCGGGCTAGTTCCCGGAACACCCTGGCGGCGCTCACGTGACACTCACCTGAGCATCAAGGTAGAGCCGCTGCTCTAACAACACCTCGAGCAGGTTCTCGTGCGCGTGTAAGGGGGCGGGGCCGTCTCGGGCTAGTTCCCGGAACACCCTGGCGGCGCTCACGTGACACTCACCTGAGCATCAAGGTAGAGCCGCTGCTCTAACAACACCTCGAGCAGGTTCTCGTGCGCGTGTAAGGGGGCGGGGCCGTCTCGGGCTAGTTCCCGGAACACCCTGGCGGCGCTCACGTGACACTCACCTGAGCATCAAGGTAGAGCCGCTGCTCTAACAACACCTCGAGCAGGTTCTCGTGCGCGTGTAAGGGGGCGGGGCCGTCTCGGGCTAGTTCCCGGAACACCCTGGCGGCGCTCACGTGACACTCACCTGAGCATCAAGGTAGAGCCGCTGCTCTAACAACACCTCGAGCAGGTTCTCGTGCGCGTGTAAGGGGGCGGGGCCGTCTCGGGCTAGTTCCCGGAACACCCTGGCGGCGCTCACGTGACACTCACCTGAGCATCAAGGTAGAGCCGCTGCTCTAACAACACCTCGAGCAGGTTCTCGTGCGCGTGTAAGGGGGCGGGGCCGTCTCGGGCTAGTTCCCGGAACACCCTGGCGGCGCTCACGTGACACTCACCTGAGCATCAAGGTAGAGCCGCTGCTCTAACAACACCTCGAGCAGGTTCTCGTGCGCGTGTAAGGGGGCGGGGCCGTCTCGGGCTAGTTCCCGGAACACCCTGGCGGCGTCGCGCAGGCGGCCGAGGCGCCGCGCGCACATCCCCGCGCGGCGCTTCACGTGCGCCAGCACCGCCGCGTCCCTGCAACATTCACCAATTTCGATTTCAAAACTTCGTATGAATGTTCACCGATTTCTCAATGTCTGGGATGATTTAAAATTTTTATTTGAAAGGGTATAAATCACCATCGGTTCTAAATACTAATGTCATCAAACGGTGGAGGCATTTATCGACAGAATCTTCGACGAAAAAAGGCAATTTCTTAAGCTGTAGAATTAGATACCTACACTTTTAACCCCTCGTATACTTAAACACGGATCCGTGCGTGTAGTTGAAATCTATTGGATTATTTTCAACATCCGCATCCGCATAAAATCGATGCGGAGCTTAATGTGGAACAAGTAGGCAGGGTTTGCAATCCGGATATCTGAATTATCCGGATATTCGTCGAATCTAGGATCCGGATCCAACGTCTCATTGGATCCGGATAATCCGGATAATTCGGATCTCACGGATCCGTTAAATATTGGTCATCAAACTCATCTACCTATAGCACAAACAATTTTCGAATAAAATTAAAAAATGATTTCGTACATTTTCTTTTTTTTTATTGTACATTTATTTTATTTAAATTCAAATACCATCATTCTGGTCAAATACCATCGAGCGTGACGTCACGATGTAATTTTTCATATCAATTCCATATTAGCAAATCGTTGTGACAGTTCTAAAAAAAACATTGTAAAAAAATTTTGTCTATAAAGACTGATTGTTATTATTTAATTATTTTTTTGCGAATAAATGTTTAATTTTTGTCATACGATAGTACGTTAATTTCAAATAAACCCTACTATCTATGAAAATAGCCTTTTTTTTACCGAATCCTTACGTCACTTATTTTTATACAGATCTGTATTATCCGAAATATCCGGATCCGTCAAATTTTAATATCCTAGGGGCACCTAATATTCTTATACAGATACTGTTTCGTATTTTTTATAATAAAAATTACTAGTGTAATATTTGACGTTTTTAGGGTTCCTTAGCCAAATGGCAAAAACCGGAACCCTTATAGATTCGCCATGTAAGAAATAAGAATAAGAAAAGAATAAGAAATATTTGTTATGTCTGTCTATCTGTCTGTCTGTCTGTCCGTCCGTATGTCACAGCCACTTGTCTCTAAAACTATAAGAACTATACTGTTGAAACTTGGTAAGTAGATGTATTCTGTGACCCAACCGCATTAAGATTTTCACACAAAAATAGAAAAAAAAACAATAAATTTTGGGGGTTCCCCATACTTGGAATTGAAACTCAAAAACATTTTTTTCATCAAACCCATACGTGTGGGGTATCTATGGATAGGTCTTCATGATATTGAGGTTTCTAATATAATTTTTTTCTAAACTAAATAGTTTGCGCGAGAGACACTTCCAAAGTGGTAAAATGTGTGGGAGACACACATTTTACCAATACCCCCCCTGTAACTTCTAAAATAAGAGAATGTTTTTTTTTTCATCATTTTAAAGGACCTTTATACTATTGTACATATCGGCCCCATAAGAGAATGATAAAACTGAAAAACATATATGATGTACATTACCATGCAAACTTCCACCGAAAATTGGTTTGAACGAGATCTAGTAAGTAGTTTTTTTTTAATACGTCATAAATCGTAAACCGCAAATTACCTTTCATGCATGCTGATCCCCGATGATGACGTTCCGTTTTGTGACTTCCGATTATTTTTTTATTAAAAATTACAACAATTAATAAACTTCAATCAACAATCCGACGGCAACGAAAAAAAACTACGAGTGATGATCTGATGATATCGATACCGTTTGCCTCTTTTTCCTTAGTTAAACACTCGCCTGCGAGCCCTAGCCGCCGAGCCGGCCACGTTGGCCACGCCGGCCCCACTAGACACCCGCCACGCGGCCTCCGCGCAGCGTTAGTTAAGCACTCACCTGCGAGCCCTAGCCGCCGAGCCGGCCACGTTGGCCACGCCGGCCCCACTAGACACCCGCCACGCGGCCTCCGCGCAGCGTTAGTTAAGCACTCACCTGCGAGCCCTAGCCGCCGAGCCGGCCACGTTGGCCACGCCGGCCCCACTAGACACCCGCCACGCGGCCTCCGCGCAGCGTTAGTTAAGCACTCACCTGCGAGCCCTAGCCGCCGAGCCGGCCACGTTGGCCACGCCGGCCCCACTAGACACCCGCCACGCGGCCTCCGCGCAGCGTTAGTTAAGCACT
Source organism: Cydia strobilella (assembly GCF_947568885.1). NCBI lineage: Eukaryota > Metazoa > Arthropoda > Insecta > Lepidoptera > Tortricidae > Cydia > Cydia strobilella. Next base: position 20,470,274 of record NC_086048.1, read on the forward strand.
CACCTGCGAGCCCTAGCCGCCGAGCCGGCCACGTTGGCCACGCCGGCCCCACTAGACACCCGCCACGCGGCCTCCGCGCAGCGCCACGCGCGCTTCAACACCCTCTCCGCCTCGGCGACCGTGGGCGCGTCCTCCTCGGCTAACAGCAGCAACGCCGCGGCGCAGTCGGGCCGGATGGCGAGCGCGGCGCGGGCGGCGGCGACTCGAGCTGCCGGTTCACGTTCTCGCCAGGCACGGGCTAGCGCCGCCTTTTAATCGGAACGAAACATTCTGGTCCAGATAAAATAGAATAGAATACAAAATCTTAGATATTAAAATGTATACAGTAATCTCAGAACTAAAATAAATCTAGTACAGTCTGCAGCCTAACCGGCAGAGCAGTTCAAATTATACCAGGTTTAACAGATTTCTTTAAAAACAGCATAGCTAATAACTAATGCCATGGAACATTTACGGCCTGGCCACAACTTTGCGCGACTGGCTTCGGTTAAAGCGACAACCATAGATGAGAACGAAAGGTCCGCTCGCTGTGTCTCGCTCCAACCAATGATTGTCGCCTTAGCCGAAGCCAGTCGCGCAATGTCGTGGCCAGCGCGTTAGCCAGCAGGGCTGGTCTGAACTCTGGGGTAGTCTTTGTAACTTGGTTTTTAATTTGTGATTAAGATAAACCTGTTGCGGATTTTATCTTTGTGCCATTTTCAACCAAAAGGGTACTTATTGTCGCTTGTCAGTAAGGCGCTATTTCCATATAGCTTCAATTAGAAATCAACCTTATCGACAAGCGACAATGTGGTACCTTTTGGTTGAAAATGTCACCTTCGGTTTTGTATGTTTGTATAAACTATTGTACAAAACGCAGAACACAAATATGGCACAGAATAGGCAGTACAAAGGCGAACTTATCCTCCCTTAACTTATCCCTTTAAGGGATTTCTTCCAGTTGACCTTTTTTGGGGGCTAATGTTTCTTTTATATATGGATCTAGTGGTAATAAAGTAAGCACTTAACAAATGGCATACATACATACCTCGCAGGGTGAGTCAGCCCCGGCCACACCAAACCAAGCCTGATGCTCTTGGGCGGACAGATTCATGTCGTAGTACGTGAGCGGGGCGCGCCGCGCGGCCGCCCACAGGCGCGCGTACTCCGCGCCGCGGAGCAATGCCATAGGGTTCCGCCACACCTACCACACATTCAATTATGGTTATGGTTACTAGATCATCCTGAACTGGGCTTTACCCATCAAACATATTTCATCAGCTAAAGTACCTACTCGACCTGCAGCTTACTGGATAAAGTGACTGTAGATTCTCAAGTTTCTGGGTTCTATCTGGATGGCAATGTCAACCGTAACTTCAAGTGATGTTTCTGCTACTCAATTAGTCGGGAAGCCTCCATTCTGAAGGTTACCATTGCACAGTGTTGGCCAAACAATAATTGCAATTAACCATTAACCAATACAAATTGAACTGTAAACTGTAACTGTCCGTTACTGTTTATGGTTCAATTTGTACTGGTTATTGGTTAATTGCAATTAACGTTCAGCCAACACTGCCATTGCATCCTGATTTCATCCCCAATACACTCAGCTCTTGCTCCACAGAACGACGCCAAGTAGATCTAGGGCGACCATGTTTCCGCTTGCCGGGCATCTTCCAGGTCAGGGCCACTTTGGATAGGTGGGTGTCAGGTTTCTTGAGGATATGCCCAAACACTTTTTATTTTATTTTCTTTATTGGGGAAAAAAAACAGATACAGGCCAATAAGATTTACAATCCAGGCAAAGTTAAAACAGTACATATAGCCTACATCCTAAGACAATTCCCACTAGGAGGTCCGACAATAGTTTTAGGATAGCATTGTGATCGGAACTAAATACACAGACATACACTATATACTTAAACTTAACAATAACGACATTTAACACTTCTAAAGTATATAAACACATGCATAGGTTTATCATAAAAATAAATCATTGCTAATGAACACTACAAGATATACAAAAGAAACAAAATTACACAATATATAGAGGCTTAAAATTAAACTTGCACTTGCAGTTTCGTCATTAGATCTTTGCGAACAAACCAGGTTTTGAATCCTACAGTAGCACGGCCTTTACATTGGAATTGAAGATACTCACTTTAGTTCTTCTCGTCAGGGTAGAGGAGTTCCCCACAGGTTTAAGCTGGTCGAATGCAGCTCAGGCTTTGTTTATTTGTGCTTCAATGTCAGCTACAACAATGTGCTACCCCATACTAAACTATTTTTTATCGAGCAGACATGTCTGCGAGCATTACTACAATTATGCTATACACCACCCAAAGGCGTTTAAGTATTGAGGGAAGGAAGGAAAAAATTCGCACACATCTAGTAGGCCTCCATAGCTCAGTTGGCAGTAGCGATTGGGCTGGTGTTCCAATGGTCGCAGATTCGAGTCCTGCCGAAGTTAATTTAAAAATTTGTAGTAACGCTCGCAGACGTTTCTGCTTGATAAAAAATAGCATACATAATATGGTAACAAAAATTCACTGCCTAATCTATATCTGTATTGGTAAACAAGCGTCCCAGCAACGAAAGTGACGTCTCTTTCTCATAGTAGATGTGGGCAGTGTACCTTGCACTCCTGCGGCATGGGCGGCGGCGCACCAGGCGGTTCTTCGGCCGCGAACCACGGGCCCAGGTGCGCCAGCGACACCTGCTCGATGAACGACGCGCCGTACTTGCGGTAGTACCACCACTCGAAGATCAGGATCAGTCCCGAGATCAGCGACGACGTGCCCGTCAGCGCTACGTAGAACTTCGGCGTCAGCGCCGACAGAAACGTCGACGAGTCCCACATCTTGATGTAACACAGACTCCGTCGGTCAGTGGAACACCACGAAACACCCGCGACACTTGGCCAATGATCACCCACTGATATATTAACTTGACACTAGCAACTTAATTTATCCGTCACATATTTTCATGAATTTCATGTTATTCATAAAAATCATTAAAAAAACAAATACACAACAAATACAATACACTCTTCAGAGCTTGTCAATTATTGAACTAGTATTTTCCTTGTTGCAGTCAGCCAGTCAATGTAACATCCTCAGGTAACATCCAACCGCAAGCGCGTATTCCTGAAGTGATTCAATTTGCTCGACGGCGATTGGTCAATGTTATAGTTTTTTCGATAGAGAAAAATACTCTTTTCAAATGTCAAATTTGACATTTTATTTCTAATTTTAAATGGTGCTAAGTTGGTGCTAAGACTATATTTATTCTTCCTATGATACCTTTGGGTTTTCTATTTCATTTAAGATTATTATTGTTTTTTCTTCTTATGCATTTAAATACGATATATTACCTAGCACCCATAGTACAATCATTATTTGTCTTGCCACATATGAGTCAAAATAGTGTGTAATGTGGAGTCTTGCCAGTTCGCGCTTCGCGCCTCCTTTGACGCGGGCTAATAAACCGGCAAAAAACGGGGAACTAGGCGCGAAGGCGTGAACAATCTGCGAAATCGACGCCACACTTACGTTCGCGGCTTCGCGCCGTGATTCGCGCATGAGTGTGGAGGGCCCTAACTATAAATAAATATTAGGGGACATCTTAAGCTCGCTCCAGACTACGCGGCGCGAAGCCGCAAACGCGAGTGTGGAGTCGATTTCGCTGATTAGCGAACTAGACTCCACACTCACGTTCGCGGCTTCGCGCCGCAATTCGCGCACGAGTGTGGAGGGCCCTTTACACAGATCAACCTAGCTCCAAACTAAACAAAGCTTGTACAGTTAGCTGCAGGAAAGGCACCCCCCCCCCCCCCTGCATACAAAGTTTTGTAAATTGGTATGGACGTGGGGTACCTTTTCTCTGCAGTTGACTGTACAAGCTTTGCTTAGTTTGGAGCTAGATTAAGGCCGCGAACGTGAGTGTGGAGTCTAGTTCGCTAATCAACCAAATCGACTCCACACTCGCGTTCGTGGCTTCGCGCCGCGTAGTCTGGAGCGCGCTTAAGATGTCCCCTAATATTTATTTATAGTTAGGGCCCTCCACACTCATGCGCGAATCACGGCGCGAAGCCGCGAACGTAAGTGTGGCGTCGATTTCGCAGATTGTTCACGCCTTCGCGCCTAGTTCCCCGTTTTTTGCCGGTTTATTAGCCCGCGTCAAAGGAGGCGCGAAGCGCGAACTGGCAAGACTCCACATTACACACTATTTTTATTAAAGTCAGAGACGCGTTATTATATTTTGGAAGCAATGGAGACTACCAGTATGGAAATTAATACGTATTATAAATTAAACGAATGCTCTAAAGAAAATGTACAACATATATATTGAATCGAAATAGTTAGGTAATCTGACACAACTGTTAGAAAAACATTGTTGCTTAGCAACCATCATTCTGTGTGAAGAATGAGGTTTTAATACTTTCCCTCAACAATGTGTGTAAGGCCGATTCTTTTTCTCAGCAGAACAAGCCTTGGTCTTGGCATTGGTTTTGTAAACATGTCTGCCAGTTGGTCCGTTGTGGATATCCTTTCCACAGTTAATTGTCCATCGAGAACCTTTTCTCTTACGAAGAAGTGTCTAATCCGTATGTGTTTGGTTCTTTTGTGGAACTCGGGATTATAGGCAAGGCGAACAGCAGCCTCGTTATCAACGAAGAGAGTCGGAATCTCCTTGATCTGTGTTAGTTGGCTGAATATTCTCTGGAGCCAAATTAATTCTTTTGTAGCTTCACTGGCTGCAACAACCTCAGCTTCAGTTGTAGAGATTGAGACTGATGGTTGTCTTTGACTCAGCCACGAAACAGCGCCTCTCGCGTATAAACAAGTCACACCAGTAGTCGATCGTCCTGTTGTCTGATCTCCTCCATGGTCAGCATCACTGTACCCAACAATAAAGTCTTCGGGATGGTTTGATTTGTACTTTATACCGAAACCGCTTGTTCCCTTTAAGTATCTAAAAATCTTTTTGACCATGAGCCAATCCGACTCCTCAGGGTTCTCAAGTTTTCTAGATGCGATCCCAACCGCATATGCTATATCTGGACGAGTTCCTACCATCAGGTACGTCAGAGCACCTACTGCTTCTCGATATGGAAAGTCCTTTTTCCGTTCTACTACTTTCCCTGTTTCAGTAGTCAGTGTCACTGATTCCTTTTGAATGGGAGTTGATAGGGGATTACAGTCAGCCATATGAAACCTCTCTAGAATTTTCTTAGTGTAAAATTCCTGTTTTATGCTGATAGATCCATCGTCATCTTGTATAATTTCTAAACCTAAGTAGTAGGATGCAGGTTTTGTAGTTATCTTCAACCTTTTTTGCAAGTCTTTTAGAAATTCGTTAGTAACTTCTGCATCTGTAGCAGCAGCTAGCCCATCATCCACATACAAAGTTATAAGAAGCTTCTTTCCATTAATCTTCTTAACAAATAGGCAACTGTCTGCATCACTCTGTGTGAAGCCTAAATCTAAAAGAATTTCAGCGAAGCATGAGTTCCAACAGCGTGGTGCTTGTTTCAGACCATATAAACTTCGTTTTAGCTTCCAGACTTTCTTTGAGCTATCATTGAAGCCATCTGGCTGATCCATGTATATGTCTTCTTGAAGTTTTCCATACAGGAATGCTGTTGAGACGTCGAATTGCGTGAGTACCAGTCTTTCCTTAGCCGCAACGCTTATGAGCGCTCTTATTGTTGCCATCCTTGCGACAGGACTGAAAGTTTGGTCATTATCAACACCTTTTCGCTGCTTAAAGCCTTTTACCACAAGGCGCGCTTTAAATTTATCTACAGAGCCATCAGGGTTTCTCTTGATTCTATACACCCATTTTGAAGAGAGCGCCTTTCTATTTGATGGTAGTTCACTGAGCGTCCACACATCGTTTTCTTTTAAAGATGCTAACTCCTTTTTCATGGCATCCTCCCATTTTTCTCTCAGAGGGCTCTTTATAGCCTCTCTGTAGGACTGAGGATCTGTAAAAGTGTCAATATTACATACATAGTCGTCGAATTTCTCTGGAGGTCGAAGGGTCGATCTTCGTCTTAAGTCGTATCTGGGCTGTACCGTATCAGAGTTTACGGAGTCAAAGAATGCTTCTCCCTCTGGTTCTTCTTCAACAGGAACAGACGCAGACGCGATTGGATTCATCTCCTCAGCTGATGCTTCGTCGTCAGCTGTCATGGATCCTTCTGGTCTTTCCTCATAAAGCTCTCGATGTTCACCAGCGCTTAGCGAATCTTCGACTTCTTGTCTTTCATCGTTTAGACATGGAATTTCACCGACGCTAATCGAATCTTCGACTTCATTTTCCTCCCTAAATTCGAACGGCGATATATTTTCTTGGCGATATATTGGTAAGTCGTTTGGTACTGGTACACCAAAGTTTAATGTTGGACGGTATTCTGGTGATACTATCTTTATCTCCAGTTCATTGGATTTCAAATCTCTAGATTTCTGTTGAACTTTAATCTCAGAGTTTTCTCTGTTGAGCGGCTTTTCCTCAAATATGACATCGCGAGATCGTATAAGCCTATATTTGTTGTTTTCTATTGCTGCCCATATACGATAACCGTCATCATTATCGTATCCGACGAGTCTTCCTTTAAGTGCTTTCTTCGAAAGTTTCTGTCTCTTTTGTTTTGGAATGTGAGCATAACACATGCTGCCAATTATCTTTAAGTGGGATATTTTTGGCTTCTTACCATTCCATATTTCAAACGGCGACTTATTTTCGACTTTGGAGGGGCCTGTTCTATTAATGACGTATGTCACCGTGTTCACGATCTCTGCCCAAAGCGCTTGAGGGAAACCTTCGCCGCTGTACATGATCGTTCTTGCTGCTTCGACTAAAGTACGATTGTCGCGTTCACAGCAAGCGTTTTGCTCCGGCGTGTATGGCATTGTCAGCCTCTGTTTGATTCCATTCTTAGCAAGAATCTCTCTGACATCTTTATTGTCATATTCACCGCCATTGTCACTTAAAAGCGTCTTTATTGCGTGACCAGCATTGCGTGCTTCTAAAATCATTTGTTCAAGTTTCTGTTTTACTTCAGACTTGGCTTTCATAAAGTATATCAGACGATATCCAGAGTAATCGTCACGAAACAGAACGAAATAACGTAAATTTGTGATAGAGTTGGGAAATGGTCCGCACACGTCGCTATGAATTAGCTCACCTGGCTGTGATGCTCTAGTTCTCGTACCAAATTTCTGTCTGTGCGATTTACCAAATATGCAGCTTTCACATAAAGTATCATCTATGGGAAGCTCTATCCCTAATTCTCGTTTCACAAACGTTCTAATATGCCGCTTATTCTGGTGGGCAAATCTCTCATGGTAAAGTTGAGTCTCTGTTGTTAGATAGGCCACCATCTTCTTTGGTATGATATTTTTGACATCTAATTTATAGAGACCACCACATTTTTGTCGTCTTCCGATAGCCTTGACATTTCCATTGATAGATATACTGCAATTTTGAGTTGTAGATATAAACTTGCTATCGGGATTCTTATCGTGAGCCGCTAGGACCGAGAATAGATTTTTCTGGATACCTGGAACATACCATACATCTTGTAATGTGACAGTAGAGACTTTATCATTGACATTTGCTTCTAAGTCTACCGATCCTTTTCCTTTGGCTTGTAAAACATGACCATTGGCTGTTGTAACGGTATGCGTGTCATCAAAGTTATGAAAAGTTGTGAACAAGTCACCTCTATTAGTAATATGGCTGGTGGCACCATTATCTACGTACCAATTGTCCTTATCGTGCTCAACGGCTGATACTTCTTCCTGCACCAGCATAACTGTCATATTTACTACTGACGCTTGGGAAGTAGATGGCGTACTTTCGCCCTTCTGTGCATTGCTGTTCTTCGGAGGTTTGCCATCTCGTATCCATTTTTGACAGTTCTTTACGCGATGACCGATTTTTGAACAGTAATTGCATTTAATCTTCTTATCTTTGTTCTTCTTATCAATTACTCGTACATTATTTGAGTGAGCAACTAATGCTTCTTGTTCAGGTACGGAATTACCTTTGATTGATCTTTCGTAAGCACAAAGATGATTTGTTAAACTCTCTATTGTTCTATCTGCTTTCGGAACCAAGAGCCAGCTACTTTTAAATGATGAATATTCCTCGCTTAGTGTGTCAAGAATTTTACAGATCAAGAGGAGTTCTGTTAACTCATTTTCATCTTTTTTCAAATCTTGATTAAGTTCGGACCAAATATTCTTTAATTTACTCATATGCGTCGCTATGTCATCTTTTGAGTTCCGTTTGAATCCGAAGAAGCTCATGCATAAATTATAGCTTTTATCTTCACTAGTCCCGTCAAACAATCTGTGGAGTTCTAACCAGACTTCTCGAGCAGTGTTGTACCGCATGACTTTTTGAAGAGTATCATCAGTCATGTTGCTTGTTAAGAGGAGCAAAGCACTACAGTCAGCCTTCGTATAGGTAGCAAGCTGGTCTCCTGCCCCCGCTGCCGCTGCTGCTTCCTCTACATGAGCGGGCTTCGTTAATTTACCTTCGACAACATCCAACGCATTTGGAATGCTCCTTAAGGTGGTTCGACTAGGTTACCCAAAGCTTAAACCCCGCTAGATGGCGTCACTTTCGCAAATTTTCAGGTTTAATTTTTTTGTGGAATAGTGTTGGTATCTGTATACTTAAAAGTATGTTTAGCGCACTCTTTACATAAATATTGAACTATTATAATAAACATTGAATACTTCATTAGTGCAAAAAACACTTTTAAAGTCGACAGAGTGTTTCTGTCATGCTATTTCCTACTATTACTCACACATGCAAACAGTGTTTCCGTGATGCTTGTAGTAGACAATTTCATGCAGTGTAAGTATGCTGCAATGGCGTTGCGGTATGTTCGTGGAAATACGTGCAAGAGGATTCGGGTTCGAGACTGGTACGTCAGGGGTACTTTTTTTGTCCATTTTGTGTTATCTTATGTTTCTTATACCTTTTATTCTTCGAATTCTTGTCCGATTCCGATATAACCGAAATATATTTCAGTGATATCGGAAACGGCTCTAACGATTTCGATGAAATTTGCTGTAAGGGGTTCGATCTAATCTAGCTAGGTCTTATCTCTGGGAAAACGAGCGTTTTTGAGTTTTTACTTATGTTTCCTTTTTCTCCCAGATATTCAGTATTATTAATAAATTAGTTTATAACGTTTTATAAAAATATGTGACGTTTTGAACTAAAAGGTACCACATTGTCGGTTGTCGATTAGGTTGATTTCATTTTGAAGCTTTATGGAAATATGACAACAATAAGTAGGTACCCGTTTGGTTGAAAACGCCACATATATTGAAAACCTGACTTTCACAAATCTCACCTTTTTGGGTTCTTCCAACTCAGAAAGGATGGAGAATACTGACGATTCTTAGTAGCACTAGCCCAAGGAAGTCCAGGTTTGTAAGTAGGTATCAGTTTTTTTTTAAAGCGCTAAATATAGTTCTCCAAGTAAAGCAATCCCTTACTGCCCAGCCTCTATAGTATTTTTCAAACTGGAAGGGTACGATGATAGATTTCATCTCCATACAATTTATAACCTAATAATGCCAAATGTTGCAAAATTATATTGAATTGAGATCTATCATCGTACCCTTGCAGTTTGAAATATTTATTTACGATACAAGTGCGGAAAAGAGAAAATTCGAAACGAGTGCGACAGATTAAAACACGACCGCAGAGAGTGTTTTAAATCGACACGAGTTGCGAATTACCTATTCGCACGTGTATCGTACAACGTTTTACAGTACATATGGCCCTTTAAACTTTCGACATATGCATGAAAAGTGCTCTTTACGCACTAGGGCGAGAAAGTTGCACCATATGTACTGTAAAATACTTTTTAGTACATATGGTGCTACATATACGTTACCGCCCTAGTGCGGTAATTAGTACAATACGTGCATATGTCGAAAATGTAAAGGGCCATAATTATGTACTGTAAAACGTTGTACAATACACGTGCGAAAAGGTAATTCGCAACTCGTGTCGATTAAAACACTTCCTTCGGTCGTGTTTCAATTTATCGCCACTCGTTGCCAATTTCCTACTTTTCGCACTTGTATCGTAATGTACTAATAATAAAGTAGTAATTGTAAAATAAAATTAAAACTTTTTTATATATTTTTTTTGGATTCAAGTAGGTACAGTGAGTAACAACATTGCATGGCCTTCTAATTATAACTATTATAGAAAACGGGATATTTATCATGTTTATTTATATTATTTATTTCTCGATATTTTGGCCGGTCTTGCAAGACCAGTCGTTGTGGAGATCCCTGGGGAGGCCTACGTCTTGTTGGTGTAGATGGATTCACACAACAAATGAAATAACATTTTTTCATATTTGTTATCCGTAGTTGTCCCTGTACCTGAAAGAAAAATAATATCATGATAGCACAAAATCTCTAATGTTATAGGAAGAAAGATGATGCAACAATATGGATTCTAATAAAGTTATCATTTACTTACCTAGTAATAATTGTGTTTTTCATTCATAGACAAAATTCCATAATTTTCATCCCCACGAAAAGTTTTATTTTCCTTTATTGCAGTGAGGATGTCCTGATTTTTTCTGGCTAATGAAGGAAAACATTTTATTTCCAAGAATGTCTTCATTTTGCACAATACCTAAAAAAACCTAGAGTTAGTGACACATTGACTATTCGGCAACCAAAACAGTAATAACTACATTATATAGGTATTGTTCACTGCTTATATCTACCATTACGGAAGAAGTGAGAATTATTTTCTAAAAAGATCGGCACGAGAAAATTACAATGTACAATGAAGGAATGAAACTGTACCTACCTTACGAAACTTCACCATCATGAATTCCGCTTCAATTGAGTCTGAATTTTTCTGGAAAACGAAAACGCAGACCAGAACACCGATGATTTTTGTAACTTGATTTAGACGTTGCTATCATTTTCAATTTATACAAACAAATTGATAAGCATAGATGTAGGTATCCATGTTGATAAGTCACAATAAACATGACCCGATGTGTCAGTGTCAACACTGTCAAATAAAAATGCACTAAACATGACGGCACTGCAAATCCTGCCAGGTCGGCCAGGCAACGTCGCCAACGTCATAGAGTGGCAACGCCGCACGCAACGTATTTGTACACGACATTTGTGACACACACATACGTAAAATTGATGAAAAAATTACGTTGATTTATGTATGATTTCTGTATGAAACAAAGTTTTTCTATTAATTTAGCGCAAACGAATATTCGAAAGTAGATAAATGAGCAAATATTTGTGTAGTAATAGTGTGTAGTGCCTTAATTAAAGCAGATTGAATTTTGTATGAAAATCGAACCACCTTAAGGCGATACATATTTTATATTTCCAAGTTGACCAATTACTTTTGCCTTCGAGACTTCCGATCAACAATTTTGTAGTCGTTAAATTATGATCCATTATGCTTGGCACATCACCTATTAAAGTCAGAGACGCGTTATTATATTTTGGAAGCAATGGAGACTACCAGTATGGAAATTAATACGTATTATAAATTAAACGAATGCTCTAAAGAAAATGTACAACATATATATTGAATCGAAATAGTTAGGTAATCTGACACAACTGTTAGAAAAACATTGTTGCTTAGCAACCATCATTCTGTGTGAAGAATGAGGTTTTAATAATTTTGACTCATATGTGGCAAGACAAATAATGATTATAATTATATTATATAAAGCGGCTATATTTTACGGTTTTACAACAAAACAAAATGGAAAAATAGCTAAATCACGTATGATGCCATAGATAGATAACTAGCAGTTAAACTCGATCAGCTGATGCTGTTCCGCCATCTTGACGCGAACCAAACTGTGAAATAGCTGTGAAGTTTGCGAGTGTGGAGTCATACGTCAACGTCAGTCAACGTCGCGACAGGTTCTCTCCGCGAAGTCGCGCCGCGATTCGCGCACATAGTCTGGAGGGGCCTGTTGGTTGGTCAAGCAAATCTTGTCAGTAGAAAAAAGCGGCAAATTTAAAAAATGTATGCGCGAAAATTTGTCGTGCCAATAAAAAATTGTAATTTCGTGCCTTTTTCTACTGACACGATTTAAATAAAATAAAAAAAAACTATATTTAAAAAAACTATATTTAAATAGATTTTCTTGACCAATTATATTGATTATTTATAAATATGTTTTACCAAGCCCTTAAATTCTGCCATAACTGACTAAAAAATACTAAAAATCATAAGCTCGCTCCAGACTACGCGGCGCGAATGCGAACGCGCCGCGGTTCGCGCACGAGTGTGGAGGGAGCTTTATAATGCAGTTGCTCAAAACACTAGCGTTCAGGGTAACATACAAATGCCATCTGATTTTTGAAAAAAAAAAAACAGTGACATTGACATTTGACGTTTACGTAACACACTTCTCAATCTTCTCATCCCTCGTATCGAGGTCTCCCTAAATCCTTTGGAAAAAAGCAAAAAGATGCTGGGACGGCTGGGCAAGAGGCACGCCGAGATGGCGGCGTCGTTCGCAACGTCGGGCGCGGGCTTCGGCGGCGCAGCGTTCCTCGGGCTGCTCTACATGACGGATTGGCGCGTGTTCGTCACCTACATCCCCTTCTACGGCGGCAAGTTCGCGAACGAGAAGCAGGAGTAACCTTAACCTTACGATCCTAATTTATTGTCTAGTGTCCTGTAACTTGTAATTATAAGAATTAGCAGTCGCTTACTCCTTTGTTTCATTTACAGACCTTATGTAAGTAGTAGCTTTAATTGAACTTGAAGGTAGCGCAAGGCGCAGTTTTACAATATCGAACTTTGCGTATAAGACACTGCTGCTACATTTTGTTCTACTATTGTGTAAGTACTTTTCTTTCACCAGCCTTAGCTGTTAGCTGTAATTAGGATTTGCATTCCGAATCCGAAATTATGAAATTATCCGGATCCGCGGATCTTCCCAATCTTCCCATACATTTTGGTTTTTGAGGAGTAGCGCGTTAAGTGAGTGGTTCGTTTTTATATATTCCCATAAATAAAACAACTTTCCTTATTTACTAATCAGGTGGTGGTATATTTAAATATAATATTTACTTACTGCCGTGGCGCGACAACCCGAAGTGGATCTTGGCCTCCGACACCAAAGACCGCCATGCTACTCTGTCCAAATATAATACAATATGTTATAATCCTATAGCCATTTAGATGGACGGTAACAAGAAGAAGCCTCCAGATGAGGCTGATGATAATGACATGAACTGGGAGACAGTCTCACGTAAACATAACTTGGATTTATCACCCACCAAGCTGGACCCTTCCCCTAAAAAAATTGTAATTGACCCGACAGAGGCAGACAAGCAGTCGGGTAATACAAATAATACAGTCAGGCCTAATAATAGTCATGTGGTCCAGGGTCCTGAAAATAAAAATAATTAAATCAATAGGCCAAGCAATAAGAAGGTATAGAGGGAAATGCTAGGAACACAATTTTAAACTTTGTAGCTTTGTTTGAACTAGTTAGGAGATGAACATATAAAAAGTCCCCGGCCGTAACCCTGGTGCTGGGGGGGAGGGGGGTTTGAAGGTTCCATTTTTCGGTTTTTCGATTATATCTCGGAAACTATGCGTCTGAGCGACTTGGCCACTTATACCAAATGAAAAGAGATTTAATTTGTTACAAGTTTCTTAAGTTTTTCGATATCATCACCATACCATACCATAAATGAATTCAGCACCCCCGATTTATACGAAAACGATCCCAAACCCGGCCTAGCAGCTTCACTGATGTAGATAATAATATAATCAAGATAAAAATGAAAGCCCTAAATAAACCTTCAAGAGCGGATATCTCAAAAACTATACAAGATATCGAAAAACTTGACTGACTAAAACTTGTAACAAATTAAATCTCTTTTCACAATCACTTTTCCTGGCCTACAAGGTAAGTCAAAATAATACAGTCAATTTAAACAAAAATAATTCATATTAAAATTATTTTAAAACGGGTCACTCACGATTATTATGTCAAATAGCTCGTCATGTTTGATCCAATGAGGGCTATCGTTTTTTTGCTCACCAGTTGGCGCCTCTGTTGATGGTGGTCCAAAAGACTAAAGAACAGCTGTCAGTCATTAAAGTGACAAGTGACATTTGACATTTCGAACTATGGAAAAGACCACCATCTACACTAGCGCCGCTAGCGGCGAATTCATACGCGTTAGCCCTCATTTACGAGGATCCTCTTCACGGAGCAACGACACGTCTTCACTGGTCGAGGGCGCCGTGCACTGCGGGCCAAAGCCCGACTCGCACGGCCGCTCGAAACATGTCGAGCTATTCGACTTAATAATACGTGTAACCCGTTTAAAAATAATTTTAAAATGTTTGAGTCTCACGGAGTTATAGTCAACTATAACTTAAGGTTACCTACTTGCTAACCTTAATTAAGGTGCTGACCAAGTATATATATATATATACATTTTGGCTGACCAAATATATATCTTTGTTCATCACCATAAGAATATTTTGCAGATCGTTTAAATTATATCGTTTTCTACTCTTCCATCCACTTCCTTCATGTTGGCGCTTTTTTGCTAATTTTTGTATTTGTCATGTCATGTGTTTGCTTAGAGGATATAACCAAATGGAGACGCCTTGCCTGTACTTTTCTGTACAAAAAAGTCTGCCGATTTTTGCGGGGGAGGGGAAAGTCAAATGTATACGTAACGTAAAAATAGCCATGTCAGATAAACGTCAGTCCATACATGGTGTATGACCATTGGCCGACTATTTTCGACAGAGGGTAACACCCGTTAATAGCTACTCCATTTGGTTATATCCTCTAAGTGTGTTTGTCTGTGATTTGTTTTTAGATTTTCCCAACCACATCCTCCCAAAAATACAAAAGTACTATACCAAACATTCTCCTCACGTGTGAAAGTCAACACCGACATTGGCAAATTCATCCTGTGCCAAATTGCAGAGAGTAAAAGCCAGAGGAAAAAAAAAAAAAAAAAACACCTCATCCCTCGTACTGAGACTATTGAGATCTCCCTAAATCCTTCGAAAAAAAGCAAAAAGATGCTGGGACGGCTGGGCAAGAGGCACGCCGAGATGGCGGCGTCGTTCGCAAGGTCAGGAGCCGGCTTCGGCGGTGCGGCGTTCCTCGGGCTACTCTACATGACTGATTGGCGCGTGTTCGTCACATACATCCCCTTCTACGGCAGCAAGTTCGCGAACGAATCACAGGAACGAGAACCACAAGCGACCACCACACGATCCTAAGTTGTCTAGTGTCCTGTAAATTATAATTATAAGAATTAGCAGTCGCTAACTGCTTTGTTTCATTTATGACCTTGAACTTGAAGGCAGCGTAATGCGCAGTTTTACAATATCGAACTGCGTATTAGACAACTGCTGCTACATTTTGTCCTACTATTGTGGAAGTAGGTACTTTTCTTTCACCAGCCTCAGCTGTAATTTAAGGTAAAGGTGAGCCTCAGTCATACAGGGTGGATTTTCTTACTACCAGATTCCGTGCTGCTACGCGAAAATGGTCTTAGTAGACCTTCCCTCAATTTCAAATTAATGAAGATTGGCCTTTACAGATTTTGGAAAAAACATACAGGATGCGCGGAAAAGGTCATTTTTGGCAAGCTTTTTTTTTATGCGAATCGATCCCATTCCTATCAAGGATCAAAAGATTGTATTGGACCAAAAAAAAGTTTACGGCTAGAAAAGCCACAAATCGAGGAAAACTTCCCATACAATTTGTATGAAAATTAAAACTTTTAATTATCACATGCTTTTTTATGCCAATTGATTCCATTCCTATCCAGTATCAATAGTTTCCTTCCTATATTTACGGTAATGTACTAAAAAGCCACAAATAAAAAAAAACTTTCCATACATTTACTATGTTGAAAACGTGAAATTTTATTCACATTTTTCTATCTCGCTGATAATGATGATGATATTTCAAAAATTATTTGTTCATCATTGTTCAATCTTTCTTTTTTATGTAAGCAATATTTAGTACTTTTGTCAAAATACTGTGTATAATATACAATTATACATAGTCCACTTCTAAAGTTGAAATAATAATTATGATGTTGCATAATAGGGTATTACACACTATTTAAAATTAATTACCTATTTCGCACCATGCATGAAATAAAGCCCCAGATCATTATTAGAAAATAGTTATTTGTTATACAAGGGTGCAAAGTTGTATTTTACCCGCGAGTGTTTCTAACACGAACAAGCGACGAAGTGTGTTTGAACCACGAGCGAAGCGAGTGGTTCTAAAATAGAATCCTGAGCGTAGCGAGTGTTTCAACACACGAGACGTAAAATATATTTGCGCCCGTGTATAACATAAAACTTTTCACCTCACTATAGCGAGAAAAATGCAACATCCACAGGCGTTAATAACACAAATTTAATAACTGATTAATGTGTATAGATAAGTTGAGTAAGTATCACAAATTATACAAGTCTTTTGCCCTAACCGATTCAGGGTTGTTAAATGCAGGTATGTCCATACTAATGAAACAATTTTTTTGTAAATAGTGTATTTTTGTACTATTTTTAGCACATAGACCGAGCTTATAGGATGTCTCGCGGTCACCGCCCGTATGGTGTATAGGTCTTATATAAGATTGCTCGCGCGCCGCTCCGATCAGTCGCGCCCAAGAATACGACAGAGTATATTGAAATGATATCGCATAATTTTAGTCAGATAATTTATAACTTATAAGACATTAAGTTTTATCCAAAATCCTGGTTTTGATTCCGTAAACAACCGAAGAAAATAATATTTTAGCAAATGAATGCTTGTTTGTGGGACGACCAAAATCGGGTACCACAGATGCGCAAAAGTGGCCATGTTCATTCTGCGATGAGAGCAAGAGGTTATTAGGGTTGACAGTTGACACTGTGTGAACTTGACATCCCTTTGCGTGTACGACCACAGATAAGATAATGACTTGAATTTTAAATACAAATGAATTTATTTCATTACTTTTTAGCATTAATTTTGACAATCCATAGTGCCATACTTTAGAAAGGGACAGCATCATTCGTCCCTGAATCACTGTCAAACTTCAGTTTTGTAGGAAGTGTCCTTTCTGTAAGTGTTACTAGTAAGTACTATTATTTATTCTGTGGCTATACAAAGTTTATTATGGGGAGATGGAATATGGGAAAAGCAAACAAGCATTTTGTTATTAAGTACCATACACATTAAATTTTATTTATATTGTTACATTACATACAGTGAGATTTAAAAAAGTGCAAATAATTGTCTACCTAATGTGACTTGTTACCGACTTTACCGAGGTCCTTCTCGTCCCGGCCTCGGAGCACGGAGCAGGGCTTCACTATAGTAATATCAAACATTTATAGGCTTATTCTATCTTTATTACTATTACCTACAAGTTTACACAGACCCTCTAGTCTGACACTTCACACTCCAAAACATTTAATGGTTCAACATTAACATATCCTATAAATATATTTTATTAAGTACATAGCCCGTTACGTAGCTTGAATCAGCCTGTTAATACAACATTTAAATTTGACACTATTCTATGAAAGCTTCCTACACGGAAACGAAAGAGATACTTTAGCTAAATGAAACAAAAATTAACAATACCTATCTCAGAAGAGTAGCTAAGTACTTAACAACCTTTTGCTAATTTATATTGATCCATTGTGTTTGTTCTTTGGACGGTAAATATTTCAAAAGAGCAAACGGTTTAGGCCAGATACAGGTCCCTTTAGACTTTGGACCTGCTATCATTTTAGTTGACAAGGTCATTCATTCAACCGGACCGGAGTCATATCCTCGACTAATCTGAACCTAATTAGAATATCTAGTGTTTACGTAATCTATCCGCTGAGGCTACTCATGGTCCGCTTTGTCAGGTAGCATGCGGCGAAATCCTACATAGTTTAAGTAAGTTTTAGTAAGTATAAATAGTAAATTGAAATGACATTCGTCGAAAACATATTAAGCATTTCAAAGACAGTTTCATCGTATTGTACCGTTTCATGAAATTTTTTTTGTCGCGAGCTGAAGATTGTTCATGTACTTTTGCCGCCGACCGTACATCGTCTCAAAGGCATCAGTCGGACTCATCAGGAACAGTGCCCATATTTCCAAACAGAGAAAGAACAAATCAAGAGGACGTATATACATGTAGATTTTTTACAGCTTTAGTAAATTGTTAAAATTGTATTTTGTTTTCCCAGTATAAACTGCATCTACCGTCGCCATCAAAAATATCCGGGCCTAGAAATGTACGTCGTCCACCATGTCGTTCGGTAACACCCGAACATGACACCTAACTATTAACCTACTTCTACACCCTTATTTAAGCACGTCGATACATGTGGGGGCGACGTCGCTCATCTGTCGGCTCCTTATCATATTATAATCGTATCCTCAAATAGGAAGAGCAATAATATAACAACGGTCCTGGTGTGGTGGGTGGGGTAGTGTGTACGGTGTCGGTCGCGCTTGGTGTTGAGTGTTCAGAAGCGCAGCTCGGCGTCGCCGCTGCCGGCGCCGAGCGCGAGCGCGTCCTCGTCCTCGTCGTCGGCGGGCGCGAGGCGGGGGCGAGGGGGGCGGGGGCAATAATATAACAACGGTCCCGGTGTGGTGGGGTAGTGTGTACGGGTCGGTCGCGCTTGGTGTTGAGTGTTCAGAAGCGCAGCTCGGCGTCGCCGCTGCCGGCGCCGAGCGCGAGCGCGTCCTCGTCCTCGTCGTCGGCGGGCGCGAGGCGGGGGCGAGGGGGCGGGGGCAATAATATAACAACGGTCCCGGTGTGGTGGGGTAGTGTGTGGTGTCGGTCGCGCTTGGTGTTGAGTGTTCAGAAGCGCAGCTCGGCGTCGCCGCTGCCGGCGCCGAGCGCGAGCGCGTCCTCGTCCTCGTCGTCGGCGGGCGCGAGGCGGGGGCGAGGGGGCGGGGGCAATAATATAACAACGGTCCCGGTGTGGTGGGGTAGTGTGTGGTGTCGGTCGCGCTTGGTGTTGAGTGTTCAGAAGCGCAGCTCGGCGTCGCCGCTGCCGGCGCCGAGCGCGAGCGCGTCCTCGTCCTCGTCGTCGGCGGGCGCGAGGCGGGGGCGAGGGGGCGGGGGCAATAATATAACAACGGTCCCGGTGTGGTGGGGTAGTGTGTGGTGTCGGTCGCGCTTGGTGTTGAGTGTTCAGAAGCGCAGCTCGGCGTCGCCGCTGCCGGCGCCGAGCGCGAGCGCGTCCTCGTCCTCGTCGTCGGCGGGCGCGAGGCGGGGGCGAGGGGGCGGGGGCA
Organism: Cydia strobilella; assembly: GCF_947568885.1. NCBI lineage: Eukaryota > Metazoa > Arthropoda > Insecta > Lepidoptera > Tortricidae > Cydia > Cydia strobilella. The sequence continues at coordinate 20,489,595 of NC_086048.1, forward strand.
ATAATATAACAACGGTCCCGGTGTGGTGGGGTAGTGTGTGGTGTCGGTCGCGCTTGGTGTTGAGTGTTCAGAAGCGCAGCTCGGCGTCGCCGCTGCCGGCGCCGAGCGCGAGCGCGTCCTCGTCCTCGTCGTCGGCGGGCGCGAGGCGGGGGCGAGGGGGGCGGGGGCAATAATATAATAATAATAATAATATCCCGTAATGATAATTGTATGTGTGGAAATAAAATAAAATAAAAAAAAAAAAAATATAACAACGGTCCCGGTGTGGTGGGGTAGTGTGTACGGTGTCGGTCGCGCTTGGTGTTGAGTGTTCACGTTCAGAAGCGCAGCTCGGCGTCGCCGCTGCCGGCGCCAAGCGCGAGCGCGTCCTCGTCCTCGTCGTCGGCGGGCGCGAGGCGGGGGCGAGGGGGGCGGGGGCAATAATATAACAACGGTCCCGGTGTGGTGGGGTAGTGTGTACGGTGTCGGTCGCGCTTGGTGTTGAGTGTTCACGTTCAGAAGCGCAGCTCGGCGTCGCCGCTGCCGGCGCCAAGCGCGAGCGCGTCCTCGTCCTCGTCGTCGGCGGGCGCGCCGCGCGAGGCGGGGGCGGGGGCGGGGGCCGCGTCGAGGGGGGCGGGGTCCAGCGCTCGCTCCTGCGCTTCTTGCGCGTCTTCGCCCGTCTCGTTGCTCAAGCTGATAGCGTTCGCTGACAGCTTTTCGCCTGCAATTATTATTGTTTATTATACTAAAACGTTGTAATTACAGCGTTCGCCGATACGTTACAATCTTTAATACTACGGAAGTGAGAATAATTAATGACGTAAGGTTTTATTTATCGTGTGATACGGGAAGTTGGTAGAGCAATGAAACAACGTGAATTTATTAGGAAGCGCGGGTATTATAAAAGCTAGTGAATCGTTGACTGACCGGGACACTGCGGCGCGCCCTTGCCCCTCGAGCCGGACAGCTCCTGCCCGTGCGCGTCCACGCACCAGCACACGCCCAGCGCGGCGTGGCACTGCCTGCAATATATACATATAAAAATAGGTATTACTAATATATTTATTGCTATAGGTACGGTACATAACAGTCGCCATAAGATATATCGGAGCGGCCGAGGTGCTCACGACTATCTGAAAACGCCACACGAGTTCGACATTTACAGCTCAAAGACGATAGTGTTACCTGACAGTAGTGGCGCAGACAGCCGCACCAGCCTGTATAGTATGTTACCTGGGCCGGTAGTAGCCGCCCGCGTCGCAGGCGGGCACGTATCCCCCCGCCGCCCTGGCCGCGTGTGCTCTAGCCAGGGCGAGGCAGGGTCGCGTGGCTCGGCGCAGACAGCCGCACCAGCCTGTATAGTATGTTACCTGGGCCGGTAGTAGCCGGCCGCGTCGCAGGCGGGCACGTATCCCCCCGCCGCCCTGGCCGCGTGTGCTCTAGCCAGGGCGAGGCAGGGTCGCGTGGCTCGGCGCAGACAGCCGCACCAGCCTGTATAGTATGTTACCTGGGCCGGTAGTAGCCGGCCGCGTCGCAGGCGGGCACGTATCCCCCCGCCGCCCTGGCCGCGTGTGCTCTAGCCAGGGCGAGGCAGGGTCGCGTGGCTCGGCGCAGACAGCCGCACCAGCCTGTATAGTATGTTACCTGGGCCGGTAGTAGCCGGCCGCGTCGCAGGCGGGCACGTATCCCCCCGCCGCCCTGGCCGCGTGTGCTCTAGCCAGGGCGAGGCAGGGTCGCGTGGCTCGGCGCAGACAGCCGCACCAGCCTGTATAGTATGTTACCTGGGCCGGTAGTAGCCGGCCGCGTCGCAGGCGGGCACGTATCCCCCCGCCGCCCTGGCCGCGTGTGCTCTAGCCAGGGCGAGGCAGGGTCGCGTGGCTCGGCGCAGACAGCCGCACCAGCCTGTATAGTATGTTACCTGGGCCGGTAGTAGCCGGCCGCGTCGCAGGCGGGCACGTATCCCCCCGCCGCCCTGGCCGCGTGTGCTCTAGCCAGGGCGAGGCAGGGTCGCGTGGCTCGGCGCAGACAGCCGCACCAGCCTGTATAGTATGTTACCTGGGCCGGTAGTAGCCGGCCGCGTCGCAGGCGGGCACGTATCCCCCCGCCGCCCTGGCCGCGTGTGCTCTAGCCAGGGCGAGGCAGGGTCGCGTGGCTCGGCGCAGACAGCCGCACCAGCCTGTATAGTATGTTACCTGGGCCGGTAGTAGCCGGCCGCGTCGCAGGCGGGCACGTATCCCCCCGCCGCCCTGGCCGCGTGTGCTCTAGCCAGGGCGAGGCAGGGTCGCGTGGCTCGGCGCAGACAGCCGCACCAGCCTGTATAGTATGTTACCTGGGCCGGTAGTAGCCGGCCGCGTCGCAGGCGGGCACGTATCCCCCCGCCGCCCTGGCCGCGTGTGCTCTAGCCAGGGCGAGGCAGGGTCGCGTGGCTCGGCGCAGACAGCCGCACCAGCCTGTATAGTATGTTACCTGGGCCGGTAGTAGCCGGCCGCGTCGCAGGCGGGCACGTATCCCCCCGCCGCCCTGGCCGCGTGTGCTCTAGCCAGGGCGAGGCAGGGTCGCGTGGCTCGGCGCAGACAGCCGCACCAGCCTGTATAGTATGTTACCTGGGCCGGTAGTAGCCGGCCGCGTCGCAGGCGGGCACGTATCCCCCCGCCGCCCTGGCCGCGTGTGCTCTAGCCAGGGCGAGGCAGGGTCGCGTGGCTCGGCGCAGACAGCCGCACCAGCCTGTATAGTATGTTACCTGGGCCGGTAGTAGCCGGCCGCGTCGCAGGCGGGCACGTATCCCCCCGCCGCCCTGGCCGCGTGTGCTCTAGCCAGGGCGAGGCAGGGTCGCGTGGCTCGGCGCAGACAGCCGCACCAGCCTGTATAGTATGTTACCTGGGCCGGTAGTAGCCGGCCGCGTCGCAGGCGGGCACGTATCCCCCCGCCGCCCTGGCCGCGTGTGCTCTAGCCAGGGCGAGGCAGGGTCGCGTGGCTCGGCGCAGACAGCCGCACCAGCCTGTATAGTATGTTACCTGGGCCGGTAGTAGCCGGCCGCGTCGCAGGCGGGCACGTATCCCCCCGCCGCCCTGGCCGCGTGTGCTCTAGCCAGGGCGAGGCAGGGTCGCGTGGCTCGGCGCAGACAGCCGCACCAGCCTGTATAGTATGTTACCTGGGCCGGTAGTAGCCGGCCGCGTCGCAGGCGGGCACGTATCCCCCCGCCGCCCTGGCCGCGTGTGCTCTAGCCAGGGCGAGGCAGGGTCGCGTGGCTCGGCGCAGACAGCCGCACCAGCCCGCCCGGCCGGCGCCGCAGCCCGACAGGAACGGCCGCAGGCAGCGCTCGCGCGAGTCGTGCCCTGGAAACATTGGTACCAGATTTCGTCGAGATTTTACCTACAAATACCCGCAACAACCCGCTAATAAAGAGCCGCCGAAACCCTATGATTCTATGCGCCAAAGCAAAATGGCGTCAGGCCGCGAGCGATTTTAAGTGAAATTTCTAAATAATCTAAACAGTTTTTTTAGTGCAATGTTATTATATTGCTTTTATTCGGTTTATTTATAGGTATTATTAGAAATTATCATTACGCACAAAGGCATTTTTAATTTTTAATATTTATTTTAAATTTCCGTCGGATGTGTGGCTTCTCGCCACTAGTCAGTGACCAGTGACGTACTAAACGCAATGAAGTGCATGCACTTCATTGAGGTGCGAAAACATTTTCTTCGAGACGCCGCCTCTAGGTCGGACTCGCTCACCGAGGGTTCCGTACATTACATAATTTTAACAATGTATTTTTTATGTGAAACGTGAGTGAAAGGTAAATTGCGGTTTACGATTTATGACGTATTAAAAAAAACTACTTACTAGATCTCGTTCAAACCAATTTTCGGTGGAAGTTTACATGGTAATGTACATCATATATTTGTTTTCAGTTTTATCATTCTCTTATTTTAGAATTTACAGGGGGGGGGACACACATTTTACCACTTTGGAAATGGCTCTCGCTCTCTCAGTTTAGAAAAAAATTATATTAGAAACCTCAATATCATTTTTGAAGACCTATCCACGTATGGGTTTGATGAAAAAAAATTTTTGAGTTTTAGTTCCAAGTATGGGGAGCCCCCAAAATTTATTGTTTTTTTTTCTATTTTTGTGTGAAAATCTTTAATGCCGTTCACAGAATACATCTACTTACCAAGTTTCAACAGTATAGTTCCTATAGTTTCAGAGAAAAGTGGTTGTGACATATATACGGACGGACGGACAAACAGACATGACGAATCTATAAGGGTTCCGTTTTTTGCCATTTGACTACGGAACCCTAAAAAATCACGTTTGTTGTATGGGACACTTAAATATTTATTTTATTTTGTTTTTAGTATTTGTTGTTATAGCAGCAACAGAAATACATCATCTGTGAAAATTTAACCCCCTTTAAGGGGGTAGAAGTAGAACCAAAATAAAACAAGTGATTTTGGCCAACTTTTGGGGCCAAATACTTAGCAGTTCGCGCGCCATCGGTGTCGAGGTGCGTGAACATCCAGCGCGGCTACGGCTCGTAGTCACGAGGGAACCCTGTGAATAACGTTCTAACTGGTAAAGTTTGAATTTGATACTCACTAAGCGCGTACAGTTCGGTGGACGACAACATCCCGTCACCGTCGGTGTCGAGGTGCGCGAACATCCAGCGCGTCTCCGGCTTGCAGTCACGAGGGAACCCTGCAGGTAGTATAACGTTTTAGTTAGTTATTCGAACAACATACAAGTCCTACGTAAGTAATACGTACCGTGGCGGTCCGGCGGCGATTCCCCAGCCTCGTCCATCAGCACGGAGAACCAGTCGAGCAGCCGGTCGGCCATCTTGTCGGGCGCGCAGCCCTCGGCGGCGGGCTCGGCGGGGGCGGGGGCGGGGGCGGTGGCGCCGGCGGGGCGCTCGCGGCGCCGCTCGGGGCCGGCGCCGGCGCGCGAGGCCGGCCGGCGACCGCGGCGGCGGCCGCGGCGGTGCCACTCCTGCATATAACATTCATAAATTAATATTATAGGGAAATTCTTACACTAATTGGCTGAGTCCCACGGTAACCTCAATAAGGCTTGTGTTGTAGGTACTCAGACAACGAAAAAAATATACATAATGTTAATTGTCATTGCTGCATGTCCCAATGTCGCGTCCTTGGGACTCGAGGGACTAGCAGCTCGAGCATTCAGGGTTTTAACGTTTTAACGCGTTACAATGAGGCAGAGAATGTTCAGCTTGTTTGATAACTTTAGATAATGTACGTTTCCCACCGACCGGCTGGAGTCAGCGCGGAGGAGCGCATTTTCAATGTCTCAATGTGCCTATACATTATGTATAATATGTATGGCAGAAATAAATAAAAATAAATGAATAAATATTCTTTATTTGCTTAAAATATGGTACAATGAGATGGTATAGATAACATATTTCTGCACTAAGACATATTTTGCTAGTTAGCATGCAAATGTACACTTAACCTAAACTTAAACCTATCTAAATTCTACTTAATACTATTACATGCAAACAAGTCATCTATAGTGTAAAACATCTTAGTTACCAGCCAACGATAAAGTTGAGTTTTAAATAAATTAAGAGGGAGATCCTTAACATTATCTGGAAGAGCATTAAATATTTGTATACATATATAATAACTGTTTTTCATAAAAAGGGAACTACTGGGAACAAAATCAATTACAAGTCTGTTTGGGTTTCTTGTGCATCTATGGTATACCTCTTTAGCCTTTTTGAACAGATAAGGGCATTTCTTTACAAAAACAGCAGCTTCAAAAACGTACATACATGGTAATGTCAAAATTTCGTGCTTCGCGAATAATGGCCTACAAGATTCTCGTTGATGTACCCCACACATTGCCCTTAAACATTTTTTTTGTGCTATAAAAGCCCTACTCGTGTCAGTGGAATTACCCCATACAAGGAGTCCATATCTTAACTGAGACGCTACATATCCGTGATATGCCATTAGTACTGTGTTCCAGCTAGATATGTTGCGAAGTCGTTTCAGGACATATACAAATTTTAACAGTTTATCACACTCAGTTTATCACTGTGTCTATATGGTTCTTCCAACTACAGTTCATGTCTAAGGTGATTCCTAAGAATTTTACAGTTTCAACTTCCTTAATTTGTGTATTGTTGTATCGGACATCTAATGACTTTCCGTTGTTTCTTACACTACGGAATTGGATATATTGAGTTTTATTAAGATTAATAGATAAATTATTGAGTTCAAGCCATTCGATTATAGATTGTATAGTATTATTAATGTCATTATTATATTGAATTTCATCATTACATGTCACTAGAATTGATATGTCGTCAGCAAACAGCGTACATTGATGTGTAGTTATATCTGGTAGGTCATTGACATATATCAAAAAAAGTAGGGGTCCTAGTACACTACCTTGTGGCACTCCTTGGCAAATTTCCATGTACGAAGATCTATGATTAACTATAGTTGAGTGTACAGAGTTAGCAGAGAGAAGCGATGGAGTCCGACCGGGGCGACCGGAGCCGTCCGCGTGCGCGAGCAGCCAACTTTGCTATACCCCAACCGAATGCGCTCCGACGCCGCCCGTTCGGTGGAAATCGTACTTATATAAGGCCGCGGACTAAACGCACCCACGCGGCAAACCAAGGCCGTGCATACATTTGGTCGAAACTGTCGAGAGCAATGTATGAATGGCCACGATCTGCCGGTCGAATACGTTTAGTCCGGAGCCTAATGATTCAATATTTTTTGCATTATCACCTCATGTTCAGAGGAGTCCGGTGTGCGGTGGCGACAGGGACAGAACCCGCGGCACGCGAGCGCCACGGGTGGCGCGGGGCGACGCACGCAGTTGTGCAGGTCGAGCCGGCACAGAGATGAGTATGTGCGGTTGTCGGAGCCGCATAGGAACTGCACAGAAAATTGTCTTTATATTCTTCTAAACCGTGATTCTGCAACCGTAAGTTGCAGTAGGTACGTATATGCATAATCGGATGAAATAGGGCTAAAATAGGGCATGTTTATTTGCTCCAACTGCAGTCGGCTGTTGTGATTATGGTATACCTATTAGATGTAATGCTAGGTGCATTCGGCAGCAGAAAATTACCAAAATGATCGTCGTCACATTTTCCTAAAACAAAACTATAGCCAGGATCATTTTCTAACACTTCGGTTGCTTAGCAAATTTTGATCCTGACAAAATAGTCGGCACCGAAAATAACCAAGCGGGTGGGATTTTCGAAACAACCTGAACACTTTAAAAGCGTGTGCAGATCATTTTGAGCACCTGACCCGCTTACTTCTTGCTTCTGTAGGTACCTGTGCCCTTGGCACGGAGCCGCAGCCGACGCAGCGCTCGTCGCCGCCGCTCCCGCTCCCGCTCCCGCCCGCGGGTGCGGGTGCGGACGACTCGTAGAACACGTCGTCCTCGCGGGCCGCTTCCGAGTCCGCGTTCACCACCACGTCTCTGCAACATTCCGAGACAGCAGCTAGCAGTGACCTCGCCAGTAAACAAAGGAAGAACAGTACTCGCCAGTGCTGCATGTCAAACTATACATATGTATCTAACTTATTTACGCTAAGTTTTTCAGTGTGCGTACCCAAGTACTTGAGTACGCACACTGACTTGACTTGACTTGGCACTTGACTTGGGTCCACTGGGTCATACTCATACAACAAGAGGCTGATATTCCTTGAATTCCAATGTATATAAAGTGAACGAATATATGTATATGTTTGTCAATTATACAACGTAACAATGCAGGTAATAGTCGACGCAATTAACTGAACAATCGTAAATCTTATTGCAAGCGAAATAAGGTTTATTCTATTAGTGGCCAGTCATGTATGTTGATGTTAGTAGAGTCACACCAAGATAGCGCAGCACAGACTTGGTAAGCGACAGTTTACCAAGTCTGTGCTGTGGTATCTAGCTTGGTGGTGTGAAGGTGCGTAAATATGATGTTTATAATACCACCGCACTTTTGTAGCAAAATCTGTGCAAGGGTTATACTAGGCTCCAAAGATGACATAATTATTTTATTTACATGTGATTTGCGATACATAGCAGACTACTGAGGTTCAACGAATTCGGGTACAATCAATCGATCAAATGCTGACATGTAACAAAAACCGCATGCGACGGAGTCTGTTATTTGATTAGGCTTGTTACTACCTAGTTGTTATTATACATACCCGTTACGCAGGAGACGCGCGCGGTCTGCGCAGAGCGCGGTGCGCTCGTCGCGCAGCACGCACTGCTCGCGGCGCGCGCACACCAGCGCGCGGCACAGCGGGCCTGCAACCACACACAACACAACATGACAACACACAAGAGGTACCTAATATGCTCGCTTGGATTTCAATTTTTTGACTATAATGTTTACACAGCAAAGTGCAATTTGCCGTGGCATGTATTTAACAGATCACCAGATTTAGTAAAATTTAACACAAAAAAAATCGTTTTTACCACCAGAAATAATGAATGATCACCAAAATAAGAACTCCTAGTTAATGAGAAATGATTACCAAATTTGTACCATTTTTTTATCCTTTTAAAACAAATAACACCAAAATAATCATTATTAATCCAAAAATAGGAAATCATCACCAAACATAGAACTCCATTTTAATGTGAAATTATAACCTAATTTTTTAATCTTGTTATCCTATTAAAGCAAATGACTCCAAACGAATCATTGTAAACCCAAAAATACTTAATGATTACCAAAATTAGAACTCCATTTTTATAGTAGCATTTTGTTTCTGTAAGGGTCGCAGTTCTAACCTAACTTAACCCACTTTTCTTCTAGCATTTTGTTTCTGTAAGGGTCGCAGTTCTAAGCTAACCCACTTTTCTGGTAGCATTTCGTTTCTGTAAGGGTCGCAGTTCTAACCTAATCCAACCCACTTTTATAGTAGCATTTCGTGTCTGTAAGGGTCGCAGTTCTAACGTACGGTGCGGGGTACGGGGGGTTGAGCGGGAGGGGCTAGTAAAATTTTGCATCATTTTACTTTATTTGGTAATATGTATACATTTTTTGGTAATCATAGCGGTTTATTTAGGTAAAAATATCGCATTAATTTGCTCTTCAAGATTTGGTGGTTATTCATTATATTTGGTGATCATTCATGATTTTTGGTGTTTGTATACAATTTGAAGTGCAGTCGTGATTTAAGCAGGTGGTAGTTTTGTAATTTTAGACCTTATTTTTTTGGTGTTTAGTTTTTTTTTTTGTGGTCATTATATTTGGTGCCATTTGCCGTGGCATAATAAAGAACTTTTCAATCGAATGGCTTAATTAAGTTACGAAATTTGAAAAGCTAATTTAAGTCACTATTGTACACAATGCATTTCTACGAGTCAATACACTCGAGTCAATACTGAACACTAAAACTAGGTATCTATTGAAAATCTAAGTTCTACCGAAACGAAGTGCACCGGTGTCGTGGCGGTTCGTTGATATCTTTACTTCTCTTTGTTTTTAATTAATACGATTTTCTTTCAATTGTATCTTAAGTATAAACCAAAATAGACAGCTTAGTAGATCCACTATCTACTTGTATATAATAGTATACGTACTGTTCGGGTCGAACAGGTACCGCCGCGGGCGCCGCGCCGTGCCCTCCTGCAACACATCACACAACCTCCGTCAACTCAACATCACCTGCTTCATTTAAATTGTTACCTATGAGTTTATTTATATTATTTTTCACCACACCAGCTGGTAAAAGTTCTTTTGATTCTTCAAAAACTGATGAGAAAGTTGCATTTTATCCACTAGTGTGGCAAACAAAGTACGAGTATAATCAAATGCAAATGTTGAGTTGTTTCCTCAGCTTATGTTGGCTGGTAGAATTAACTTTTAAATGGTTAATTTGAATGATAAACATTTACCTCATAACATTCATTTTGAATTGATTTTGTTTGATATTTTACAGTCAATATTTTCCTTGCGTTGGTGTGGTGAAAAATTTTGTGTTTCACTGGCTGGCAAAATTTGTTTAACCCTCGTGCCTTGAAACCCTCGCAACGCTCAAGATTCCACTTTTCGAACCACTATTGCTACGCTCGTGGTTCAATTCAGTTTTGGAATCTTTCGCTTGCTGTGGTATCAATAGTAGCACGAGAGGAAGAAAACAACAACTCAGCCCCCTTTATAAAACAAATAAGTAATTGCATAAGTGTTTTGTGAGTGTTTTGGTGTAATCGACCTGTCAGTTGTTCGGAACTGTCAAATAAAAAAAACTATTTACTTAATCATAGAATCTGGTCACAAAATTTATGAGAATCGGTTGAGAATTGCGACCTGTAGAGGAAAACATCCGGACATACTCGTACGAAAGCAAAATGCCAGAGTCAAAGCGTAAACCTTCGCTACGCTTCGGTCAATAATAGAGTCGATAGTCGATAATCAGTTGAATTATTAAGATAGTTGTAACGAGTGTAACGACGTATTTACAACTTATTGCATTGGTTTTTTTAAGTGAGATTTAACCTATGCCCAGAATTACTTAGTCTTTGGTCTAGACTCCTTGAGAGGTTACGAGCTCTTTTTCCTACTAATTTTAGTGAGTAAGAGTGTTTTTGCCAGCGGGTCGAAAACGACTCAATCGAGAATATATGGGTTAAGTAACTGCATTACACAAAACAATACTACATATACCTACATATACATAGGTACCTAATATCTACAAAAAAGCCCAAGGGACGCATTGATGGCCTCGCAGAACTCACGCTCCATCAACTAAACTAGGCTCTAGGCCCCGTGCATACAGAAGGAACGTGGAACGAACATCTCGCGTTCATAATTGACGAGCGAGCGAAGCGCTCCCGCATTTATTCTCTTTGGCGAAAATACGAAGGCTGAGCCCTTAATCCTCCGGGTCACGTACAAAGGCGCGCTAATTAGCGCCCGTATTTACCACAGTCCACAAACACTTCAACATACATAATAGGTATAGCTCACAATAGACGTATCGTAAAAGCCGTGAAACATTTTTTCCCTGGAGGGTTCTGGCCCTGGAGGTACAGGAGGGATAAAAAGTACAGTTCTAGGATTTAATTCGTGGATTAATTATTATTTATTTACTCTAGGTTTACAGCCCACTTTGCTTTTGATAGATGTTTATCCGGTATCATTTACTATCCTACATTCTCCAGGGCAAAGATTAATTGTTAATTTCACGGTTTTCCTCTTAACTATTTTTGCCTTTAACCGGTTACGATCCCAATTCACAGAGCATTATTGAAGCACAGAGGCGCCCCCGGGCCGCCATTAGCTGTAATTGCTCCGACCCTGAACTAGAGGTAAGGTTGCTACCACATCATCGTCGAACTCGAAGTCCTGGTCGGAACGGCGCGCGGCGGCGGGCAGGCTCAGCGCGACGGCGCCCAGCAGCGCGAGTAGCACTCCGCGCATGGCTGCTGTGTCGAGACGGTCGGTCGGCGTGGAGGCGCGCCGCACACTGCGGCTCGCGCACCCACCACCCACCCCACCGCCAATCTAAGGAAGGTTGTAAGGAACACCCACCGTAAACTGACCGCGGGATCGCTGGCGAGTAAGCGTGGGCGAGGCTGAGTTAAGCTGGCCAGGTTACAGCGCAGCGCAGCCTTTGGTGAATAGCAATGAAGGCTGCATGCGCACCTCTTGTGCGTTGCCTTCATGAACGCCGCCTCTTAGAGACTGTTTCCGCAACTACTCCACTCTAAACACATTTATACATTTTATTTGTATTTGTACCTTAGACTAGCGTGTGATGACGATGAAGTGAATGTTTTTGAAAAAAATATATGTTATAGAGTATTAGTTTAAATATAAATACATAAAATACCCAAAACTAATCACCCGTCCCTATCTCGGAAATATAATAAAAAATTAAAGCGAAAATTTTACTACTTATAAGGATATTTGGAACTCCATTTTTTTTATAATACATCTAGAGTCTAGATTACTTACATAATACGTATAGTTACAAAAAATGGGTTCAGTAGTTTAGATAAAAAAATGAAAACCAATTTTGTTCTTTTTTTTATTTTCTCAAAAACCTGCAGCGTTTTAGGGTTAATATTTTGTGAAATAGCATCTTACATCTGACCTAATAAATTGGCAAAACGGCAATCAATTGGCTTCTGGGGCCGATGCCCCATACCACCATACTAACAATACTACGGCTATACCCATTGGCATGTAGATAGTTTTTGTTATGGGGAAGGATATAGAATAGTTTTCAACACCAAAATCACCCATTAAGGGTGAAAAGGGTGTGGAAAAGGGTGTTAGGGGGAAAGGGGGGTTGAAGTTGTATAGGGAATCAGTAAAAGGATTTCACAATCGTATAAAAGATGCCCACCACCCCCAACCCTTTAAATTAGGGGATGGAAGATTGTCATAAGCAACTTACCAAAAGAAGTGAAATCCCACTAAAAACAGCATTTTCACGTAAAATTTAATGTTGCCAAAACGAAACCATAAGACTCGCACTGTCATAAAGTTATCAGATCTCTTGTAGAGCCAAGCTTCTAACTCTACAAGCCCTAAGCCCTTTAGTCAAAATAACAAAATATGTGGCTTGGCCGTTTCGTTAGGTACTACAAGAACTATTGTATAATAAAAAAAATTAATACCTAGTAAATAAATTTTTCACCTTACGCCCGTGTGAAGGTAGCGAAACGGCCAATAGAAAATAATAAAATAGGTAATATAAAAAAAAATACAGCAATACATTAATGACACGAATTATTTTATTATTTACGTCTTTCCTGAATGTTTTATGGCTAATCGATAAAAAGCAGATTGGATAAAAATAAACTTCCCAAATTACTCACTCCACGCAGACGAAGTCGCGGGCAAAAGCTAGTATTGTAATAAAGTTCCCCCTATCCTAAGCGTTCGTCTACGACAGAGTCGCAATCGAACCCATAATTAAATAGTACGGTACCCCACTAAACTAAAGTTATACATAAAGTGTCTTATCTACGCGCTCTCTTCTCTACTCCCGCTCGTCCCAAGGCATCCAGTTTTCCCTCCCTCCTCCCACACTCCCCCCTCGCGAGCCTCCATCCCGCTGCACCGCGAGCGCGGACTCGGTCACGTCTCCGCCAGGAGCCGGGGCCGGGACCGTGTAGAAAACAATCAATGTCTGATGCCGCAGAGGATTTAAACCGGATTAACTTGCAGATGCGTGTGTGAACGACCACAAATCTTACAGACCACTACATTGGTAGTCTTTGAATATGCGTATGTTACGATTGCTGAGGTCAGGTTACGCTGGTTGGTCCGTATTTGCGAATGCGGGCGGCGAGCCGCCGCGGCGCCGCGCGATCGATCGGCGGCACGCAGCCGCCGCCGTATACATCACTCATACATCGCTGCGTACTGATTGCAATCTATTTTGTATTGGATCCGGGTTGTTTTGAACCTGGATTCGGGCCCTCCCAATAAATCCCGAATCTAATCCGTCTGTAAGTGTCGATTACAACAAAATGGATGACCAAACATGAGTTTAGCACGGTTTATTTAGCTTTTAGGTAGTATAGGTACAGTCGAGCTCATAAATATGTATACTTTTCTACACCTTAGTCCATTGCAATAAGGTGAAAAAGTTTATACACATTTATGAACTCGACTGTACCTATACCTACTGCCACTGTCAGTGAAAACTTTTTTTTCCCCTCACTAGCTCGGAAAGCCGTCTTTTATCCTTTAAAACAAGCGGGGAAAAACGCATTTTATCCACTAGTGGGGAAAGTAATTTGACCTTGAATGGAGCGTGTTTAAGTAGCTTGACAGATAACAAAACGTAAAACGCTCATAATAATGGTTCGTTCGATATTAATTATCATTTAAGTCATAAACCTTAAAATTCCATAATAAACGTTTGTTTTTTAATAATTATGTTAAATATAATTCTGAACGCACAAGTTAAGTCGATGCAATTTCAAAACGCATCATTGACATTTCATACGTCAGAAATGTCAACATTGACAACAAAAATTTTGCTTTAAAACTTCTCACGTAAAAGTACAGAATTTCGAGAGTTTTTTGTTATAATATCGTAAAAAAATGAGTGATTCCAGTTGATGAAGATGATCTAACGCCTGTGGATATTGCACTTTCCTCGCTATAGTGAGGGGAAAAGTTTTGTGTTACACACGGGTGCAAATGTATTTTACTTCTCGTGTGTTTAATTCCACACTCGCGGGTAAAATACAACTTTGCACCCTTGTATAACAAATAACTATAGCAGCGCTGTGCATTTTTTGTGATGGGGAAATAGTACATTTCGATGCTAGTGCGGAAAGTATGTCATTACTTCATAAGTACCGAGATATCTTGCCACGAGCCGTAGGCGAGTAACAAGACTCGGGCCGAGTGAAGAATGACATATCCGCACGTGTATCGAACGACGTTTTTTAATACAGTTGCGAAAAAATAAGAAAAACAACAAGTAAGGAATGGAATTCGAAACTTTTATATTATTAATTCTGTGACATCATTGACATTGACATTATGAAGAGGTGTTTTTCTAGCTTTTATTCGACTAGAATAGATTTTGTTATTATTATTGAACCCACTTCAATGAAAGTTTTTTTTTCAAATGCATGTTCTACAAGACAGAAACAATTGTAAATATTAAAACATTGTACTATTATTACCTAAATATCGTTATTTACGATTATTTGTGTATCGTATATTTATAAAAACAATATCGAATGTTTCCTTTGGAAACTTAAAACATTCTTGCAGTAAGAAAATACGCCTCTTCTTTGACAGGCGTTCCGTTCCATTCAGACAACTTACTTGTATTAAGAACAGTTTTTCAACATTAAAAAATAAACGTGTTATAATACTTATAATGATGAAGAGGTAAGTAATAAAATATGAAATATGCATATTTTTCGTATTCTTACATTAACAGTAGGTTTTTATGTTGATTACAATGGTTAAAGGAAACTAATATTAACACTCATCAATAAGTAGTCATGAATTGGAACAAGTAAAAATTTAAAAAAATTGGAAAAGTAAAAAGCACTAGTTCGCGAAAACCAACTTTCCGCACGCTAGACAGCCACGAAAAGTAGTACTTTTTGAGCAACTGTATTAAAAAAAATGTTAAACTCGCGACAGATTTCGCGACAGGTCACGTGACCGACAGATTGAAAATTCGTAAGACGGACACGTGACCTGATCGAAATTATCGATAAAAGTTGATTTTTCTGAGATAAACTTTTTAATGTTAAATAATTGTAATAGTTCTGAAGTGTTAAATTTTTAATGTAATACAAATTGTTATATTTGTGTACGATAGCGCAATAAATGAGTATTGTTGAAGGTTTAAATATATTAATAACGGGTCACTCACGTATTTTAAGGTGGTTCGACTAGGTTACCCAAAGCTTAAACCCCGCTAGATGGCGTCACTTTCGCAAATTTTCAGGTTTTATTTTTTTGTGGAATAGTGTTGGTATCTGTATACTTAAAAGTATGTTTAGCGCACTCTTTACATAAATATTGAACTATTATAATAAACATTGAATACTTCATTAGTGCAAAAAACACTTTTAAAGTCGACAGAGTGTTTCTGTCATGCTATTTCCTACTATTACTCACACATGCAAACAGTGTTTCCGTGATTGCTTGTAGTAGACAATTTCATGCAGTGTAAGTATGCTGCAATGGCGTTGCGGTATGTTCGTGGAAATACGTGCAAGAGGATTCGGGTTTGAGACTGGTACGTCAGGGGTACTTTTTTTTGTCCTTTTTGTGTTATCTTATGTTTCTTATACCTTTTATTCTTCGAATTCTTGTCCGATTCCGATATAACCGAAATATATTTCAGTGATATCGGAAACGGCTCTAACGATTTCGATGAAATTTGCTGTAAGGGGTTCGATGTAGCTAGGTCTTATCTCTGGGAAAACGAGCATTTTTGAGTTTTTACTTATGTTTTCTTTTTCTCCCAGATATTCAGTATTATTAATAAATTAGTTTATAACGTTTTATAAAAATATGTGACGTTTTGAACAGGTTAAAGGTACCACATTGTCGGTTGTCGATTAGGTTGATTTCATTTTGAAGCTTTATGGAAATATGACAACAATAAGTAGGTACCCGTTTGGTTGAAAACGCCACATATATTGAAAACCTGACTTTCACAAATCTCACCTTTTTGGGTTCTTCCAACTTAGAAAGGATGGAGAATACTGACGATTCTTAGTAGCACTAGCCAGTCAAGTCCAGGTTTGTAAGTGTCAGGTATCAGTTTTTTTTTAAGCGCTAAATATAGTTCTACAAGTAAAGCAATCCCTTACTGCCCAGCCTCTATAGTATTTTTCAAACTGGAAGGGTACGATGATAGATTTCATCTCCATACAATTTATAACCTAATAATGCCAAATGTTGCAAAATTATATTGAATTGAGATCTATCATCGTACCCTTGCAGTTTGAAATAGTTATTTACGATACAAGTGCGGAAAAGAGAAAATTCGAAACGAGTGGCGACAGATTAAAACACGACCGCAGAGTGTTTTAAATCGACACGAGTTGCGAATTACCTATTCGCACGTGTATCGTACAACGTTTTACAGTACATATGGCCCTTTAAACTTTCGACATATGCATGAAAAGTGCTCTTTACGCACTAGGGCGAGAAAGTTGCACCATATGTACTGTAAAATACTTTTTAGTACATATGGTGCTACACATACGTTACCGCCCTAGTGCGGTAATTAGTACAATACGTGCATATGTCGAAAATGTAAAGGGCCATAATTATGTACTGTAAAACGTTGTACAATACACGTGCGAAAAGGTAATTCGCAACTCGTGTCGATTAAAACGCTTCCTTCAGTCGTGTTTCAATTTATCGCCACTCGTTGCCAATTTCCTACTTTTCGCACTTGTATCGTAATGTACTAATAATAAAGTAGTAATTGTAAAATAAAATTAAAACTTTTTTTATATATTTTTTTTGGATTCAAGTAGGTACAGTGAGTAACAGTAGAACAACATTGCATGGCCTTCTAATTATAACTATTATAGAAAACGGGATATTTATCATGTTTATTTATATTATTTATTTCTTGATATTTTGGCCGGTCTTGCAAGACCAGTCGTTGTGGAGATCCCTGGGGAGGCCTATGTCCAGCAGTGGATGTCTTGTTGGTGTAGATGGATTCACACAACAAATGAAATAACATTTTTTCATATTTGTTATCCGTAGTTGTCCCTGTACCTGAAAGAAAAATAATATCATGATAGCACAAAATCTCTAATGTTATCGGAAGAAAGATGAAGCAACAATATGGATTCTAATAAAGTTATCATTTACTTACCTAGTAATAATTGTGTTTTTCATTCATAGACAAAATTCCATAATTTTCATCCCCAGGAAATGTTTTATTTTACTTTATTGCAGTGAGGATGTCCTGATTTTTTCTGGCTAATGAAGGAAAACATTTTATTTCCAAGAATGCCTCTTCATTTTGCACAATACCTAAAAAAACCTAGAGTTAGTGACACATTGACTATTCGGCAACCAAAACAGTAATAATTACATTATATAGGTATTGTTCACTGGTTATATCTACCATTACGGAAGAAGTGAGAATTATTTTCTAAAAAGATCGGCACGAGAAAATTACAATGTACAATGAAGGAATGAAACTGTACTTACCTACCTTACGAAACTTCACCATCATGAATTCCGCTTCAATTGAGTCTGAATTTTTCTGGATTTTCGCGGACCAGAACACCGATGATTTTTGTAACTTGATTTAGACGTTGCTACATATATTATTATACTCTTTGCGTTGCTATCATTTTCAATTTATACAAACAAATTGATGTCACAATAAACATGACCCTATGTGTCAGTGTCAACACTGTCAAATAAAAATGCACTAAACATGACGGCACTGCAAATCCAGCCAGGTCGGCCAGGCAACGTCGCCAACGTCATAGAGTGGCAACGCCGCACGCAACGTATTTGTACACGACATTTGTGACACACACATACGTAAAATTGATGAAAAAATTACGTTGATTTATGTATGATTTCTGTATGAAACAAAGTTTTTCTATTAATTTAGCGCAAACGAATATTCGAAAGTAGATAAATGAGCAAATATTTGTGTAGTAATAGTGTGTAGTGCCTTAATTAAAGCAGATTGAATTTTGTATGAGAATCGAACCACCTTAAGTTGAAAAACGCTCGACATGTTTCACTCCGTACCGAGAAGCGTTGTCCGTGTCATCAGGAGCTTGCGTTGCGTTGCGTTGTTGTTGTTGCGTTGCCGGTACGGAGTGAAACATGTCGAGCGTTTTTCGACTTAAAATACGTGAGTGACCCGTTATTAGTATATTTAATATGTCTGTGTCTCACGGAAGTTTTGTTATTAAAATTGTTGAAGTGATTGATATTTTGGAATGGTTAGGGAATAATTTTGCACGAATTGCTTTAATTATCAGTATAAAAGTATAATACTATCATTTATGTGGTAAAATACAATATTCAAGTTTTCACTTCTGCCGGCACTCCCGGAGTGCAACCCGTTGTTTTTTTATTACAAATTCGTTAGGCGCTTAGTGTGTAAATAAAAACTGTTTTTTGGAAAATAATACAGATAGCAAAAGAATCACTTTTTATTTATCTCAGTTTACTTTGATTAATTTAATAGCCGTTTAAAATATTTTTAGAGAATTTTCAATCTTGGCCGAATGCCGGATAGATGTGTATTAATTGTGTGCCTTATATAGACATAGTATATACGAGTAGTTATAGACATGAAACCGAGCGACCAGGGGTAAGAGAAAGACATATTTATGTATTGACAGTTTCATGTATGGCAGCATAATCCTTTTTTTTTTTTTTTTAATTTATTTAGAAACAAACAGTCTCTTATATTAATAACTTGTTATAATCCTTTTTTTCTTTCACTCTTGTACATTTTGACTATCTTTCTCTATCAAAGAGTGTCAGGCCCTTGGTGTCTTCGATGCCTAACCTGTCAAAGAATGACAATAAGGCGGACGAATGTTTGAAATGTCACCGTATTTACAGCTCGCTCCAGACTACGCGGCGCGAAGCCGCGAACGCGAGTGTGGAGTCGATTTCGCTGATTAGAATAGAATAGAATAGAAATAATTTATTCGTTCGATTAGCGAACTAGACTCCACACTCGCGTTCGCAGCTTCGCGCCGCGATTCGCGCACGAGTGTGGAGGGCCCTTAAGAATTTTCTTCGCAAGTGTGATGAAAAACATTGTGTGTAACTCCGGGAGTGGACATAGATGTCCATAAAAATGATTATAATATAACCCACCCACCCAAACCTATGCGACTGGCGCACCCTTGTTTTTAACCTGGGTAGTAGAGCCTAATCAAAATACCAATTCGT
This sequence comes from Cydia strobilella, assembly GCF_947568885.1. Lineage (NCBI taxonomy): Eukaryota > Metazoa > Arthropoda > Insecta > Lepidoptera > Tortricidae > Cydia > Cydia strobilella. The sequence continues at coordinate 20,508,983 of NC_086048.1, forward strand.
GAATAGACGTAATTGCGTTGAGGTTTGCTAACGACTGTACCTCTTTATGACGATGTTTAGGATATTCATAACTAAATAAGTACATTTAGCTGCAGACACGTTTGACTGAAGCTGAGCCGATCGTCTTATTTATAGCTCTACTATAAATAAGATTGTCAGATTTTTTGCGCATTTTTGTTGTTCTAATTACTTTGTTTTTGCAGGTGATTTATATTTGTTATAACTTGATAAATAGACGCAAACGTACTAGATAGTGGCGTCTCCACGCCGTCTACAAAATAATCCCATTACAATAATTGACCACTACTCTACTGTGTATTAGTAAGTTAGTGCCGCCGCCGCGTCGCCGCCCCGCCGGCGCCACGCCCGGGAGTCCCGGGAGCGACGACCGGGGACAGGCGACCGGCGACAAACACGCGCCACATAAACAAACAGGGATGCCCGAACTAGTCCCTATGTCTACATTATTGTGGCAGAATAAATACAGTTGTTATATTATAATATACTTAGTAAGTTAACCTTGTGTGTGGCACATCGTCAACCCCCTCTGCTTAGGTTTCTTTGATAATGGTTTTGTTAAACGATTTTTTTTATCAGATTTTTTTAGGTGTTTAGTAGAAATGTGTCATGGCTTTTAATTTTAAATAGACTGAAATGATCGGGGTTTTAAATTGATTGAAAACGTATCACTTTTGTATGTTTTCCATAAGAAAACGAATTTAAAATCACACTCGCATCGGTCACCTCGCAAAGCTTAAACTTAGTATTGGAGCATCGTTAAAAAGTTACACATGTCGCACGCAGCAAAGTACAAACGCTGCCTCTCTGTACAAGTTCGACATGATAAAGGCAAGGTAAATATGTTCCTATCATAATTTAGATCTTTATTCCAAAGTGATAGGGTTCAATTTTGTGTAATTTTTGGCACCGTTGTACCTACCCGTTCCCGTTAACATTTCGTACCGCGACATTTCTAGTCAAATGACTAATAATTAGTATTTGTATTGGACCTAGAGAACACACATTTGATTTTGTTCTAAAATCAAAAAGGAAACACAAGATACAAAATACTGTGTTTAATATCATTATAATAAATATGCATTAACAACACCCTACCATTTGCACTTAAACAATAAGATAATCACAACTCGACGGTTCCGTCACCGGGCTCTCGCGGCCCCATAGCATACTACGAGCTCCTGTAGGCTCCTACGGGATTCTACAGGGTCCCACAGACCCCACAGGCTGCTACAGGTTGGCGAGGAAGTGCCACTTGTCCACTGCAACAAATAAATACAGATAACTAGCTGAAAATCATAAGTTCAGAAGGTCTACCGCGAAAATCGAAATTTCGTTATCTACCTCCATCTCTGGAATATATATGCAGGAGTGATAGACAGGAGAGGATTTTCGCGGTAGGCCCTCAGGACTGTAGGTACTATGAACTTTCGGTATTAAAAAACTTACTTTATTTTATTAACATGAATTTTAATAAAAATTATAATGTTTCAAAATGTTGTGATTTGTTGCCCGACACCGATTACGTTACTAAAATATACAGAATAAAACAGATTTTGAGCTACCACTAGTTTGCAAGACCGGAAACATAGACGGGAGTGCTCGACAAAATGTCAACGGGTCTCCGAGACGAGTCGACAGCAAAAAAGATCAAAATGGCGACCAAATTTGATAATGGTCCGAGCGCGGCGAAGTTAGACTTGCGGGGACTCGAGATCTCCAAGAATAAAACGTATTCAGCTCAAGATGGCGGCGGTTTGAGCCTTATCATGGTGGCGATTTTTGGGAAAGCTGAAAACTAGGCGAGCGCGCATCAATCCCCCGCAAACTGCCAGTATTATAAGGCTCTTATGTGTAAATCACGAATTCAAGTAATTCACGCTTATTAGAAGTGTACAGGCAATCGAGGCGAGTTCAGCGTCGGACTAAAAGTCCCGTAGCGGCCGAGCGCTGCGCGTTATTCGCTTGAGACCTAAAATCGAGCTGCAGTATGGCTCTCCCTCTCTCCCGGTGTTTCTCTGCCCCGGGGGTCCGACTGGCGCGCTGTACTCACCGCCGGGCGGCACGGACTGTGGCAGGGAACGCGGCGGCGCCTTGGCCAGCACGGCGGCCGCCTCCGACCGCTCCACCTGCCCCGGGGGTCCGACTGGCGCGCTGTACTCACCGCCGGGCGGCACGGACTGTGGCAGGGAACGCGGCGGCGCCTTGGCCAGCACGGCGGCCGCCTCCGACCGCTCCACCTGCCCCGGGGGTCCGACTGGCGCGCTGTACTCACCGCCGGGCGGCACGGACTGTGGCAGGGAACGCGGCGGCGCCTTGGCCAGCACGGCGGCCGCCTCCGACCGCTCCACCTGCCCCGGGGGTCCGACTGGCGCGCTGTACTCACCGCCGGGCGGCACGGACTGTGGCAGGGAACGCGGCGGCGCCTTGGCCAGCACGGCGGCCGCCTCCGACCGCTCCACCTGCCCCGGGGGTCCAACTGGCGCGCTGTACTCACCGCCGGGCGGCACGGACTGTGGCAGGGAACGCGGCGGCGCCTTGGCCAGCACGGCGGCCGCCTCCGACCGCTCCACCTGCCCCGGGGGTCCAACTGGCGCGCTGTACTCACCGCCGGGCGGCACGGACTGTGGCAGGGAACGCGGCGGCGCCTTGGCCAGCACGGCGGCCGCCTCCGACCGCTCCACCTGCCCCGGGGGTCCGACTGGCGCGCTGTACTCACCGCCGGGCGGCACGGACTGTGGCAGGGAACGCGGCGGCGCCTTGGCCAGCACGGCGGCCGCCTCCGACCGCTCCACCTGCCCCGGGGGTCCGACTGGCGCGCTGTACTCACCGCCGGGCGGCACGGACTGTGGCAGGGAACGCGGCGGCGCCTTGGCCAGCACGGCGGCCGCCTCCGACCGCTCCACCTGCCCCGGGGGTCCGACTGGCGCGCTGTACTCACCGCCGGGCGGCACGGACTGTGGCAGGGAACGCGGCGGCGCCTTGGCCAGCACGGCGGCCGCCTCCGACCGCTCCACCTGCCCCGGGGGTCCGACTGGCGCGCTGTACTCACCGCCGGGCGGCACGGACTGTGGCAGGGAACGCGGCGGCGCCTTGGCCAGCACGGCGGCCGCCTCCGACCGCTCCACCTGCCCCGGGGGTCCGACTGGCGCGCTGTACTCACCGCCGGGCGGCACGGACTGTGGCAGGGAACGCGGCGGCGCCTTGGCCAGCACGGCGGCCGCCTCCGACCGCTCCACCTGCCCCGGGGGTCCGACTGGCGCGCTGTACTCACCGCCGGGCGGCACGGACTGTGGCAGGGAACGCGGCGGCGCCTTGGCCAGCACGGCGGCCGCCTCCGACCGCTCCACCTGCCCCGGGGGTCCAACTGGCGCGCTGTACTCACCGCCGGGCGGCACGGACTGTGGCAGGGAACGCGGCGGCGCCTTGGCCAGCACGGCGGCCGCCTCCGACCGCTCCACCCGCCCCGGGCTTCCCGCAACTGATACGTTCATCCTGCACATACAACAAAACTTTTATCAAATGTTTATTTTACCTCCACAAATCATATAAAATATTCTTTCTTATTTTTTTAAATGACCTCCACAGAACAATTCTCGTAACCCCCCGGACCCTGGAACGCCACGCCACGTCTATTATAGTTAAGTATATGCGGCGCGTCATCATAAACTATGGCGGAATGCACACAAGTTGATAGGTCTCTTCTCGGTCCTGTCCTATTGGGCTGCAGCTGCGCGCGTCACTTAACGTCTTTGGCGGTCAAAAGGTTAAGTCTTTCTAATTTAAAATGTTCCCGTAAGTATGTCCCCAATCAGGTGAAACATCCTGTATACATTACGTAAGATGAGTGAAGGACAACTCACTTGTTGATGTCGGCGGCGTCGCTCACGTCGCCGGCCACCAGCGCGCGCCAGAACTCGTGCACCTGCGCGCAACACAACACGGCTATAAGAAGATTCGATATGTTACTCCTGTGCGTGTGCGTGTGCGTGTGCACAGGAGTAACATATCGAATCTTCTCATTATCACATGTCACTAATGGACAGAAAAAGCTAAAAATGACAACGTTAACCAACATTGTTTCTTAATAATAAATGTGAAAAAAATAACATGCGCAATAAAATACCGTGTCGGGCCACAAAGCGTACCTAATTAAGTTTCTGACAGAATATAGATATCCTTTTAATGTGTTATTAAGTTTTCCAAAATGACAGCATTCAGCAGAGGAGCATTTTTTCATCAACAAAATTTTTTTCTTTACTTTCAGCTCAAATTGGCACGAGCAAACTGAAAACTGGGCCTCATGTCACGAGATGATATCGATCGCTCGCGAACGTCCAGTGGGTTTACCGCGAAAACCACAATTTCGTTATCCGCTTCTCTATCGCTAAAATATGCAATATTGGATACGGAGGCGGTCGACGAAATTTCGAGTTTCCAGGTAGACCTCTTCAGTAGCAGTACGAGTGAAACGTACCTCGTCGATGACCTTGTAGGCGAACTCCTTGTCCTTGGGCTCGGCGTCGAAGGCGAACTGGTTCTGCGGCTTGCCGTCGGGCACCTTGTACAGACGGAACCACTCCACCGTGGCCTTCAGCAGCCCGGGGAACACCTTCTCCACGTCGCCCACGTCGCTCAGGGATGAGGCCAGCGGGTCGCGAGAGTCTGCAACGATCATCTCATTTAATATCTTGGAACTAGCTCACGCTCGTGCCGAACTGTCCGGGGAAAAGTTGAAGACGCAATAGCGCAGGGCGGTAACCCATATGTTGGGCCGACCGAATTAAAATTCCACTCTACAAACGATCGAGAAGAGTATACGAGAAATGGCGGTGGAATGTGAAGCGTGAAACGGCCCCGACCACTCTGCCAATAGTGTGACGATAACTTCTTTGTTAAGTCTGCTGAGCTAACACGATCATGGTTTTTGGAATAAAAGAAAAATATAATTCACACTGAGCTCCCGAGCGACATAAACTTCCTCAGTTGGTGAAGATCCCAGAGTCGCGAGTTTTAGTCTCATCTGAAGTAATTTTTATTTTGCATTTTTACATTATTTTATTTTACAAAAATTAATTATAGGTACTTATTCACATTTTAGAAAGTATTGTTCCATCGACAGTCAACACTTTGTTTTCCACTTTTGGTAGTAATATAACAAAGTAACGATGTCGAAATGCAACAATAGGACTTAATGCAGCGTCGGCCGGTACCACGAGTTTTCGCTGACGGTGTCCCTTTTCTTTACGACGAACACGAACACAGGTTAAAGAATAGAACGGGCCGATATACCGATAGCGATCAGCTTCCAGTCGGTCTCGCCTTCGTCGATGAGCGCCAGCGTGCCGAGGATCTTGACGGACACGACGTCCCCTCGACTCGCCACGCGGGTGCCGATCTCGATCACATCGATGGGGTCGTTGTCTCCGCGCGCCTGCGTCGCGGGGTCCACGTGCGACGGGTTCTCCCAAGTCTATCGGAAAACACAATATATTATTATTCATTAAGATTTTATTGACAAATAATGAAAAAATGTTACTAGAGCCGAGATGCTTACACATCAATGAGAGATGCTCACAAAAATCAACTTAACAGCTGTACATGAGTCGTGTTGAAACATGTCACTAATATCATTGACTGAATGCTGTTTTGTGTTGCGACTGATATTTATTGCTGTAACTTCCTAATCAGTTCACCCCCACCCCTAGTCGCCATACCTATATAAAAGTATGAAATAATGAAATATCATGACAAAAGTCTGGACAGCACAGCACCATAAAAATCCAGACATAAGCAAAGTATAAACGGCAAGTATATGTGAAAAAGATGGACTGCAGTAACTCGGCCGTGGCAGAGCAGCACGCTCTCGAGACAGGCACGTCGCACTATCTCCGATTCGACAAGGCGAGGTTACTGGTACGTGAAAAATGTTACATACCGCGTAAAATACGTGAAGCGATCGAGATTGGGCGGCGCCCTAATTTCAACCGAGACAGCGGCTGGGCTGTGGCGCCAGCATGGAATCCTGTAATCCAGGGACGAAAATCCGGTGCGTGTTGTGACAGTGCAGTGGACATAGTGAGGTCGTGTTGTTCATCGCTACAAGTGTTGGGTGACCCAAACCCGCCATCGCGCCCGCCTACAACAACAGCGCAAGACTCCCCTCAACCGGTTATATCAGCGCCGCAGTACGTGACGCCCATCCGTCGTGACCGCTACTCACTCAGGCACTGTTAGTGCTTGAAAATGGAGAACTAGGCTCTCCGAAACATGTCGCGCGAGTGACTAAAAACACGTGAGTGAAACCGCTATGTTAGTTAAGTTAATATGTTTCACGATAGTTTAAATTCAAGTATATGTATACCTGCGGTAGGGCTCCGTAGTTCCAGATGTAGCCGTGGTGCGGGAACACGTTGGCCACGAAGCGCAGCGCGCCCTTCTTCACGTCCTGCTTGATGGGGTTGAGCGCCTCGCCCAGCGACAACTCCATCTTGGCGTTGCTCCAGCGGGGGACCTGAAAATTAAACATATTTTAAACTCTGCCTAGTCTACCTACACTAAACAACTAATGATCAACAAGCTGTTGATAATGAATTGTTTGTCAACATTTTGATCGGCTAAGCTAGAATAAAACGCTTACAGTACCTATGTGAGTCGCTACTATGTATATGAAATGACTTCAAGGTTCAAATAAATTCAAGTGTCTGTCTAATACATTGAAAATACATTGAATATGGCCAAACTACATTGACAAATGACAACTATATATAGTACATATTTCTAAAACCCAAAAAACATTCTACTCTGACATTCAAAATTAATAAATATGCCGGCCAGCATCCAGTATAGTGCCAGTCGGCCTCGCGCAGGACGGGTTGCACTCCGGGACGGGAGTGCCGGCAGAAGTGAAAACTTGAATATTGTATTTTACCACATAAATGATAGTACTTTTATACCGATAATTAAAGCAATTCGTGCAAAATTATTCCCTAACCATTCCAAAATATCAATCACTTCAACAATTTTAATAACAAAACTTCCGTGAGACACAGACATATTTAATATACTAATAACGGGTCACTCACGTATTTTAAGTCGAAAAACGCTCGACATGTTTCACTCCGCACCGACAACGCAGCAACAACAACAACGCAACGCAACGCAAGCTCCTGATGACACGGACAACGCTTCTCGGTACGGAGTGAAACATGTCGAGCGATTTTCGAATACGTGAGTGACCTGTTATTAATGTATTTAACACTTCAACAATATTCATTTATTGCGCTATCGTACACAAACATAACAATTTATATTACATTAAAAATTTAACACTTCATAACTATTACAATTATTTAACATTAAAAGGTTTATTTGCAAATGCAAAAGGAAATGAGGTGCGGAGCGACGAGCTCGTTGCCGTTGCTCATCGGCACAGAGGGAGTGGAGAAGGTCCACAAGTTTACGTACCTCGGTAGTGTAGTGTCGGAAACAGGAGGGACCGAAGAGGACATCGCTTCGAGAATCGCCAAGGGGAAAGCAACCTTCGCACAGCTCCGTCCGGTATGGCAATCGCGGAAACTGACTAGGAGAGTTAAGCTCAAGATATTCCGGTCCAACGTGAGAACCGTATTGCTGTACGGATGTGAGACGTGGAAGGTCACTAACAACATCTCGCGTCAGCTCCAAGTCTTCATCAACCGCTGTCTTCGCCGTATCCTCGGTGTATACTGGCCCGAGAGAATATCCAACGTAGATCTGTGGGAACGTTGCGGTGAGACTCCGATCGACCAGCAGATCAAACGCCGCAAGTGGAACTGGATCGGCCACACGCTCCGAAGGGACCCGGATCACATCCCGAGGCAAGCCCTAGACTGGAATCCCCAAGGAAAGCGGAAACGTGGTCGCCCTAAGCAATCCTGGCGGCGGACGATCATCGCAGAGGCGGCGACCATTGGCAAGACGTGGAGCGAAATGAAGCGCGAAGCTCAAGACCGAACGGGATGGCGGAGCACTGTGGATGCCCTCTGCCCCATCTAGGGGATATAGGACCATAAGTCAAAGTAAGTCAAAAGGTTTATTTCTCAGAAAAATCAACTTCCATCCATAATTTCGATCAGGTCACGTGTCCGTCTTACGAATATTCAATCTGTCGGTCACGTGACCTGTCGCGAATTTAACATTTTTTCCCCATCACAAAAAGTACACAGCGCCGCTAAAGAAGTTTTCACTTTAAAAAATCACGTTTGTTGTATGGGAGCCCCATTATTTTATTTTGTTTTTAATATTTGTTGTTATAGCGGCAACAGAAATACATCATCTGTGGAAATTTCAACTGTCTAGCTATTACGGTTCATGAGATACAGCCTGGTGACAGACAGACGAACGGACAGGGGAGTCTTAGTAATAGGGTCCCGTTTTTACCCTTTGGGTATACGGAACCCTAAAAATCATCTATAGTTTAATTCCTTACACAAGTTCACCTCAAATGAAAGGAATAACTTCTTCATTTTACTTGGATTTGTTAAGATAAGATGTTTATTTGTAAAGTCATGTACATGAGATGTTATTAGTTATACAGGAAGCTTCCATGACACCCTCATTACCTCGTTGTCGTGCACAAATTGTCTTATATTTAGCTTAATACTAACTTACATTACGGGCCATGTATGCTATTATGTATAATAATATTAAGATTAATGTATAATTAATAACTGGTCAGAGCAAGTTTCATATATGTTGTCCCTTGTTACAACTCGTGTTGTCGCTTTCTTCCCTGTCTCCGCCAATAAATTAAATTAAAATTAAGATAAAGGCACAGCTTAATATAAACGGACTGAATAGAAGGACTCACCTCCACAACCATGTTTACAAGGCGCTCAGCCTTGTTGGCCCACAGCGGGATGTCGTGCAGTGGGGAGATGGGGCCACTTTCATCACCTGCCAAACATTATAGCAACATGTTTAATTATTTTGTGCTAAGCTTTCCTACTGTATGTGACTAGAAACAGTAGCAACCTTCAGCAAATTTCGGTGGAAGGGTATCAAGTGCCAGTGGTTCATGTGGTGGTGATAATGCATATCAACTTTAATATGTGTTCTTAGATTTAAGTAACATTTTATATTGAGTATGCTAGTGCGTCACATGGGCGTAAGGTGAAAAACTTATTCACTATTCATTATTTTTTTATTATGAAATAGTTCTTATACGGTTTCATATAAATATTTTGGAAAAAATAAAAAATAAAAAATTGATTAATTTTTTTTCTAAATGCCTAAATTTTTCTTATTTTAATATACACACAAAAAATAAAATAAAACGTAAAAAAGCCCTATTATTCCTAAAGGTGTAGAGTTTGTGAAGTTAGGCCTTGTAGAGTTAGAAGCTTGGCTCTGCAAGAGATCTGATAACTTTTTTTGACAGTGCAAGCCTTATGGTTTCGTCTTGGCAACATTTTATGATTTTACGGAAAATGTTTTTGGTGGGATATTTATTTCGTCATAAACTGATCAATTGACTTTCGAAAATGAAACAAATAAAAAAATATTTCTATTGAGATCAGCTTGAAAAATGTTTCAAAAATAATTTACAATTGGCCATCTCTCCCGAGGTATCCTAGAGTGATGACCATATCATTACAGGAGAGATGGCCATAACTTAACTCTTCATTTTAGTATCTGTTTAGTTTGCATTTTTATTACCCAAGTCCCCTTTCTTCTCAAGACCTAGTGAAGGCCACCTAATACCAGCAAACAGCGCATTTAAAGCAATCATGGAGAAGAGGCACGTGATATTTTTTCCACGCCCGCAATAGTTATATTTCTCAATTAACTAATTTTTCCTTTTTTTATTCGTTATCATGCATATAGGGACATCCTCACTGCTATCTGATAACTTTTGGCATACCTAATCTGTGATAGATATATCTTCATCACTGTGTACCTTCACGGCCATAATACCCCAACTTATACTGGCCATCTCTCCTTTTTGTCTGGGAGAGAAGACCATGCCTAAAATCAAAACAAGTTGAGACTCGAGCTTCATTCTTTTTTAGGTTAGAACAAAACTACAACTGTATACTTTGCAGCAAAAGCAAATAACACCATTAGAATAAGACCAGCATCACCACCATGTAAAATATGAACCCTCTAGCATGACGTGAAGCGTACTAAACAAGAACTAGCGCCACCTAGCCATCAGAACCATGACATATTTCGATGGGCCATCTCGCCCTTGTGGCCATCTACCCCGGAATTACCCTATATTAAAATATAAATCCAATCTGCTTTTTATCAATTCCCCATACAAACTTCCACCCCCCTTTTCACCCTTTTCATTTAAAGGATGATTACTGGGATAAAAACTACCCTATGTCCTTCCCCGGGACTCAAACTATCTCTATATTCAATTTCAACTAAATTGGTTCATTCCAAATGGGTCTGAAATATACTTCCAACTACAAAGCAAATTATGAACACAAAAAGTGTTGCTATCTCGCAAGCTGACTTTTGTCTCATCGTGTCCCTATTTACGTGGAATTACCCGGGACGGAATTAATATAATAAGACAACCTATACTACTATCATAGCCAGGAAATAAACTATGCTGAAATATACATAAGTTATTGCAAATAGTCGCATATCAACATAAGTAAATAGCAGATTATAATCAGATAACTGATAAATACTTTAGTTAATCAGAGTTATAATTTCATCATAAAAAAGTTTTTCAAGGTAAACATGATAACAGAAGGTAGCACATTATCTAATCTAATTCAATCCCTAAAAGATATGTTTTTGAAGATTTTCTTCCTAACAACTGTTACGGAGAAATAGTCCTATGGAGTTTAATAGGCTATACTGCAAAGCCCCACAGGTAGCCAAAGGAGATTCATGGATCAATAGTAATGCGCTAAAATAGCTCTAGCATAGCCTATTCATTAGTAAACCATTAACTGACGTCAGCACTGTTGTCCCACCGTAAATATTTAACCCTGTCAACTATCGCTCAAGGTCGAGCACGGGCTGGAGCAGGTCATATTCTGCAGCACTTCCTCATATGCAATCATTCTCAATTCATTTAGAAAGTGAAGAGTTAAAGTCAATGTCACGACGACCCGGAACAAGGAACCACTTCCACGCGGGCACTCGAGATAAGTATCGTTATCGGACATCGCCGGCGCGTGTGACGGGCACAGTGGATACACTCACGGAAGAAGACCCGGTAGTCGGGCGAGTACGCGGAGCCGCGCTCCTCGGCGGTGAACATGTTGATGTCGGGGAGCGCGCACGGGGCCGCGGCGCTGCAGAACTGAGCGGGAACGGACGCACTGACGCGGCGGAGAGACGCGACGCCGACCCCCGGCGCGAGCAGCTGGGCTACAAGTGACAGCAGCCGCGGCCCGCGAGCCACCGCGCAACGTGCCAGTGACATCTTGCCGATACTGGCTAATCCTACGTAGCGCGCGTTCCGTTACACTCACGTCACGCGATATGTTATGTAATCTTATTCATTTGTAGATAACTAGCAAAAATCAGATCTTTTTAAAGGCTCGCGGAGTTTTTTTACCACTTCATGATATATTCAAGAGTTACACTTGTCGGTGGAGCGATTTCCATGAATGTCGGTTTGATGTCGGTCCTCTTGGCGCAGTCAGAAACAGAATATACATATATTATACTACTCTTTGATACATACTACCCAAACATTAAGCCCGCTTCAGACTACGCGGCACGAAGCCGCCAACGCGAGCGTGGAGTCGATTCCGCTGATTAGCGAACTAGACTCCACACTTGCGTTCGCGGCATCGCGTATGTAAATATGTAAAGCCTTACATATTCAAGTGAAGTAAAAGAAAACCAACAATAGGAGTTAGATGCCAATTGCCAAGAAAATTAATTGTATGAAATTCGAGTAAGAAGAACCCACGAAGAACCACCTTAAGGCTTAATATATACTTTCAAACATGCATTTTTGAGACAAAGCAAACCGCTTGGAACAGATGTTCCTGAGGGTTATCTGAGCTGATTTAGCCCGGTTGCCACGAGGTTCCCCCAGCAGGTGGGCAGGGGGGGGGGGAGTGCCTCCGGCGCGCCCCACTAAGCTTTATATCTGCATACATCTAGCAAATATATCAAGTTTGGTGTCTTTTTCGTATAAATCGAGGATGGAGAATTCATTTTTGTGACTAAATTTTAACTCACCCATACAAAAAATTCGAGAAATACAAAATTTAAAAAAATTTTTTACACTTTTTTTTAGAAAATCCTCAATAGAATTAAAACTATGAGAATTTGCTCTAGAAAAAAAAATACCCGTGAATAGCCCAGTTATCCTACTATTATAGAATAGTAAACTTGTCAAACATTTTTCTTTTATAACTCTGTTAAAAAAATGTTTTGTGTCGCGCGGCGTACCCGCGTTGTAAGAGCGGTATGCAGCTTTTAGGATTTTTAAGTATGTTTAGATGATTTCTGATAAGTTGTTATTCTTCTGGTTGTAGATTACATTAATAAGTTACTTCTGGACGTGATATATAGTTGGTCAAGCAAATCATGTCAGCAGAAAAAGGCGCGAAATTCAAGTTTTATATGGGACGATATCCGTTCACGCCTACATTTTATAAATTTGCCGCCTTTTTCTACTAAAAAGATTTGCTTGACTAACTATATATATATATTTGTCGGAGCGTGACTCCAGAAGGACACATTGCAGCGTTACATTTCAGTTTTAGTCGCCTGTATACAATCGATTAGCAAAGTTTTGCTATGTATTCTTGGTTGATAATGTAATTTATCGAGTTATGTAGAGAGTAACGCCATCTATTGGCATTATTGTTGATATAAGATTAGGTACAGGCTTCGGAACCACAAGTGGTTTAGCTTGCGTGAAGTTTGGTACGATTTGGCAGTTTTGTTGGTAACTGGTCAAGCAAGTTGGCCTACATTCACTTTGGTGGGCATTCATTCGGGGATTCTCGATCGGACCTTGCTAGATATCGGACGTTAGCCAACCTCGTGCCTAAACTCACCGCGTTCCTGAAGGCTTATATCTGAAGGATTATTCTGAAAGCTTATAGATTCCAACGTTCTTTAATCATTTAGCTAAGTGTTTTATTCCAAGTGTTAATTTGATTTCTTATGAGTCATTAGAGGTTTACTATTGTAAAAATTAGAAAATAAGTGTTGTTTTGAAAAGATATGTCCCGCCGAGTTTGTTGCCGGTCCCATATAGGGTTAAATCTTCTCGGGTCAAGAGGTGTACGGTTGTAACCGGAATAGCTTTGTTTGACGTTCATATAATCGCATTGTAATATGCCTACCTACTTGAATAAAGATTTGAACGTTACAAGTGATTTTGTTATTTCAAATTAAATTGTCTTTCATTGCAAGCGTGACTAGTTATTTTTATTATTTAGTACGAAAGTATAGTAGACACTAGGTTGATGAGTCCGTAGTATTATTTCATACACTGGTAGCAGTGGTAGTATACTATTTAGCTGTGTAGGCATACATCGATGTACTGCGCCCACTACCGCCACCGCTATAGGCCACCCCACGCCCCATATCCACGACATATATAAGAACTATATATACAAATATAAATTAAATATATAAATAAAGATGTTGCGAAAATTTTCGCCAGTAGTTATTATAAATGTGATAAAATTAACATAGATGTTTGACAAAAAATGCGGGTTAAAATTAGATATTTATTGTTCGCAATTGCCACCACATGCACATAGGTCCGTACATTTTAGTTTTTTTAACGCAGTTGCACCTCCTTGCTCATTTGTTTTGCAGCGGCAACGAATAATCTCCAAACAAGCAGCAGCCGCCGCAGGTCGGCTTGTCCATATGGGCTCCCAATAACCATTTTATTTGGACCAGCCCCAGTCAGCAGAGCATGGTAGCTGTTGCTGAGAGGATATAATCTGTCCCCAAACCTCCTCCCCAAACTCCTCCTTGGTAAACTGCACGGAGAATATGTTTACGTAGGGCATCTTCTGTTGGAGGCAGATTCTCTAACTGGAGATGTTTTATTGTGTGTTTGTGTATTGTTGTCTCTTCGGCACTAAACAGTTTAGAAGTCATTCAAGTAAATTAGCAAAAAATGACCATTCCTCCCCTTTATCTCCGAATCTACTGGGTCAAAAATTTAAAAAAAAATACACAAAATAGATCTTTGCCTATAGATTACCGGAAAACCTGTTAGAAATGCGCAGTCAAGCGTGAGTCGGACTTAATTACTTAGGTTTTGATCCGACTCCTACGGGTTTTTTAAAGACATTTCACTCACGTTTCACATAAAAAATACATTGTTTAAATTGTGTAATGTACGGAACCCTTGAAAACGCGAGTACGAATCGCACTTGGCCGGTTTTTTTTTTGAAGGCGGTTAAAAACGTGACCATTTTAAAGTTCGACAGGGGTCGCCAACGGCTGACATTTATTTAAGATCTTGGCCAAACTATATATTCCAACTTATCCTAATATCCCACATACTACTTACTTACTTACATACTTATGGTCACCCGAATTCGAACGAGATGCAAGGCTTCTCATGTGGACACACTTTTTGGCCAGTGTACTGGATCCGTGGACAAAATACGATACTACTAACGGCATCTAGTGACGAGTAGTGGAACTACTTTTTGCAACTCCATTAAAAGAGGTCGCTAGTAGTATTATACCAAGTGTTTCATAGCAGTGTAGAGTATGTGCGGAAAGACAAAAGTCGTAGAATGTATTGGGCCCCATACATTTCACGACTCTTCTTTCCGCACAGACTTATATTACTACAACCCCGTCCCGTGACCACAATATGCAAGCAAATTGTTTCTGACATATGGCGTGCCGCCCTGTGGATATTAGTTATGTAACGGCATCCAGTGAAAACACGATACTACTAACGGCATCCAGTGACGAGCACCGGAACTAAAGAATACGATTCGATGGACTACAGGGGTCGCTAGTAGTAGTACTAGTAGTTTAAAGGTCCCTTTTTATAGTTTTTCGTAAATAACTCGTAAACGGTGGCCCGTACGACATCCAGTGGAAACACGATACTACCAAAGAGGATATAATAGGGTATAGAGGTACTGTCATAGTAAATTTTGTAACCAGTTTATTCACTGCCATCATGGCTTAAAGATTTTTTGGAAGATGAAATGTAATTCTTTTGTAGTTTAGTGTATTTATTGGACATGTCTCATTTTACAATTTTTAATTTAAGCTTGAAATTGACATTATATAGGTATCGATATTTTTGACATAAACTTACAATCGTTTTAAGCATGTATATTATTATTGTATATTTAATTTTATAAATTTTGGTAAAATAAAATCAGTTATTGACTAGAAATAAATATATATTATATAATACAACTATGAAATTATTAAAAGTTAAATAAGACACTGTCAAATATATTGTACATATATAAATTAATCTTTAGATTTAAGATAACTAAGATTTTACTCGTTAAACGAATTCTTCTGATAGGAATAGAATGTCACATGAGTCCTGCATATTTAAAACATTATAATATTATATATAATAAACATTTGGTTAACAATTGTGTACCGAATTTATAATAATGCATTGTAATTTTAATAATTTAATGTATGTGAATAATAATGTAATTTAGAATAGCATTGTAAATTACTGTGTAAAATTTTAATTTTATTAATAAATGATTGTATTGTATTGTATTGTATTGTATTGTATTGTATTGTATTGTATTGTATAATTGCCTTGCCCTACCAGGGCCCATGTGAAACTATTATATATGTAACACCTGTGTACCATGGATGCAATAAATAAATATGAAATATGGAAATATGAAATATGAAACCTATCGACACACTTTAATACTAAAAAAGAAGATTTAAAAAATACGATAAAATTATTCTTTTTATTTGCATTAATTTTTTCATATGATTTTGACCCATGTTCTTTCACTGATATGCGTTAAAATCGTTAAAAATGTTTACAGAAACGTTGCCTACGCCTTGTAAAATGTTGTACGAGTACGTGTCGTCTTGTCGTTTGCGGTTATATCAAAAATACACAGTATAATTTTTTTAAATTAAGCAATGATTCGGTGTTCCCGGTAGATGGCACCACTCAATAAATGCAATAACTAAATAATAAATGGCGCTGTTAAAATTTTCCTCAGAATCATGTGGCGATTTCGCAATTACAGTGGTTAGGTAAGGTTCGGAGTTAGGTTAGGTTTTGAGTTAGGTTAGGTTTTGAGTTAGGTTAGGTTTTGAGTTAGGTTAGGTTTTGAGTTAGGTTAGGTTTTGAGTTAGGTTAGGTTTTGAGTTAGGTTAGGTTTTGAGTTAGGTTAGGTTTTGAGTTAGGTTAGGTTTTGAGTTAGGTTAGGTTTTGAGTTAGGTTAGGTTTTGAGTTAGGTTAGGTTTTGAGTTAGGTTAGGTTTTGAGTTAGGTTAGGTTTTGAGTTAGGTTAGGTTTTGAGTTAGGTTAGGTTTTGAGTTAGGTTAGGTTTTGAGTTAGGTTAGGTTTTGAGTTAGGTTAGGTTTTGAGTTAGGTTAGGTTTTGAGTTAGGTTAGGTTTTGAGTTAGGTTAGGTTTTGAGTTAGGTTATAGGGTCTATTCTCGGTCGATTTCGTTGAAATTTGGCATAGGGGCTTTTTTTTACCTGATCTATCTATGGTCTTTCGCTTTTGGTATTGAATCGCCCTGCGTCTGGTACCTCCCATACATTTTTTTTGAAAATTTGCGGTTTTTAATTTTTTATTAAAAACTTATAATAATTAGGTGTTTGGTTTCTACCCTACCCCAAAATTTCAATAATTGCGCATCGAATGACGTTTTTTACATTAAAATCGGATAATAAATAAAGATTTTAGACCCGGGTTAGATTATTTTTGCATTTTTTTTAATTTTTTTTTAGCGTCCAAAAATTTTGAAAAAAATATATAAGGTAGGCATGCCGTACCTCGTGCACCTACTACGTGGTGCCGATAGCTCGAATTTCAAGTCCATTTTTTTTTATCTCTTACCGTTTTTGAGATATTAATTTTTTAGAGATAAAAATATAGAGAAACATTGCTATTACCTTCATCAGGCGCCTCGACCGATTTTGTATGGGAAAAGCTAATTCCGACTCGAACTTGACCGAAATTCAGTTTGAGGAAAAATTCTGTATCTTCTAAACGGCTGGTCCGATTTTGATAGGACTTTCACCATTGGTCATGGGATGGAAAATGTAGTTTGACGCATCTGTCAAAACTGTCAAAATTGACAGTTTGACAGTTTTTGTCATTTTTACTGAAAATTAACTTGTTTTGTTATTGTTTGGTACTAAGTGACATAGTTTATGTACTTAGTGTTGTTTGACATATCTGTCAAATTTGACAGTTTGTCAGTTTTTGCCATTTTCAGTGAAAATTCTCATTTTGGGATATAATTTAGCACCAAGTGACATTGTTAAGTGTAGATTTATACTATCTGTCAAATCTGTCAAAATTGACATTTTGTGAAATTTTGACAGTTTTGGGTCCAAAATCGAAACGGCTGGTCCGATTTTGATAGGAACTTCAACAGTAGGCATGGGATGGAAAATGTAGTTTGACACATCTGTCAAAAATGTCAAAATTGACAGTTTGACAGTTTTTGTCATTTTTAGTGAAAATTAACATGTTTTGATAAAGTTTGGTACTAAGTGACATAGTATAGAGTTGTTTGACATATCAGTCAAATTTGACAGATTGACAGTTTTGGTCATTTTCAGTAAAAATTATCTTTTTGGGATATAATTTAGCACCGAGTGACATGGTTAATACTATCTGTCAAAATTGACAGTTTGTGACATTTTGTCTGTTTGGTTCCCAAATCGAAACGGCTTGTCCGATTTTGATAGGACCTTCAACATTAGTCATGGGATGGAAAATGGAAAATGGAAAACCTATTAGATTAGGTTAGGTTAGGTTAGGTTAGGTTAGGTTAGGTTAGGTTAGGTTAGGTTAGGTTAGGTTAGGTTAGGTTAGGTTAGGTTAGGTTAGGTTAGGTTAGGTTAGGTTAGGTTAGGTTAGGTTAGGTTAGGTTAGGTTAGGTTAGGTTAGGTTAGGTTAGGTTAGGTTAGGTTAGGTTAGGTTAGGTTAGGTTAGGTTAGGTTAGGTTAGGTTAGGTTAGGTTAGGTTAGGTTAGGTTAGGTTAGGTTAGGTTAGGTTAGGTTAGGTTAGGTTAGGTTAGGTTAGGTTAGGTTAGGTTAGGTTAGGTTAGGTTAGGTTAGGTTAGGTTAGGTTAGGTTAGGTTAGGTTAGGTTAGGTTAGGTTAGGTTAGGTTAGGTTAGGTTAGGTTAGGTTAGGTTAGGTTAGGTTAGGTTAGGTTAGGTTAGGTTAGGTTAGGTTAGGTTAGGTTAGGTTAGGTTAGGTTAGGTTAGGTTAGGTTAGGTTAGGTTAGGTTAGGTTAGGTTAGGTTAGGTTAGGTTAGGTTAGGTTAGGTTAGGTTAGGTTAGGTTAGGTTAGGTTAGGTTAGGTTAGGTTAGGTTAGGTTAGGTTAGGTTAGGTTAGGTTAGGTTAGGTTAGGTTAGGTTAGGTTAGGTTAGGTTAGGTTAGGTTAGGTTAGGTTAGGTTAGGTTAGGTTAGGTTAGGTTAGGTTAGGTTAGGTTAGGTTATAGGGTCTATTCTCGGTCGATTTCGTTGAAATTTGGCATAGGGGCTTTTTTTTACCTGATCTATCTATGGTCTTTCGCTTTTGGTATTGAATCGCCCTGCGTCTGGTACCTCCCATACATTTTTTTTGAAAATTTGCGGTTTTTAATTTTTTATTAAAAACTTATAATAATTAGGTGTTTGGTTTCTACCCTACCCCAAAATTTCAATAATTGCGCATCGAATGACGTTTTTTACATTAAAATCGGATAATAAATAAAGATTTTAGACCCGGGTTAGATTATTTTTGCATTTTTTTTAATTTTTTTTTAGCGTCCAAAAATTTTGAAAAAAATATATAAGGTAGGCATGCCGTACCTCGTGCACCTACTACGTGGTGCCGATAGCTCGAATTTCAAGTCCATTTTTTTTTATCTCTTACCGTTTTTGAGATATTAATTTTTTAGAGATAAAAATATAGAGAAACATTGCTATTACCTTCATCAGGCGCCTCGACCGATTTTGTATGGGAAAAGCTAATTCCGACTCGAACTTGACCGAAATTCAGTTTGAGGAAAAATTCTGTATCTTCTAAACGGCTGGTCCGATTTTGATAGGACTTTCACCATTGGTCATGGGATGGAAAATGTAGTTTGACGCATCTGTCAAAACTGTCAAAATTGACAGTTTGACAGTTTTTGTCATTTTTACTGAAAATTAACTTGTTTTGTTATTGTTTGGTACTAAGTGACATAGTTTATGTACTTAGTGTTGTTTGACATATCTGTCAAATTTGACAGTTTGTCAGTTTTTGCCATTTTCAGTGAAAATTCTCATTTTGGGATATAATTTAGCACCAAGTGACATTGTTAAGTGTAGATTTATACTATCTGTCAAATCTGTCAAAATTGACATTTTGTGAAATTTTGACAGTTTTGGGTCCAAAATCGAAACGGCTGGTCCGATTTTGATAGGAACTTCAACAGTAGGCATGGGATGGAAAATGTAGTTTGACACATCTGTCAAAAATGTCAAAATTGACAGTTTGACAGTTTTTGTCATTTTTAGTGAAAATTAACATGTTTTGATAAAGTTTGGTACTAAGTGACATAGTATAGAGTTGTTTGACATATCAGTCAAATTTGACAGATTGACAGTTTTGGTCATTTTCAGTAAAAATTATCTTTTTGGGATATAATTTAGCACCGAGTGACATGGTTAATACTATCTGTCAAAATTGACAGTTTGTGACATTTTGTCTGTTTGGTTCCCAAATCGAAACGGCTTGTCCGATTTTGATAGGACCTTCAACATTAGTCATGGGATGGAAAATGGAAAATGGAAAACCTATTAGATTAGGTTAGGTTAGGTTAGGTTAGGTTAGGTTAGGTTAGGTTAGGTTAGGTTAGGTTAGGTTAGGTTAGGTTAGGTTAGGTTAGGTTAGGTTAGGTTAGGTTAGGTTAGGTTAGGTTAGGTTAGGTTAGGTTAGGTTAGGTTAGGTTAGGTTAGGTTAGGTTAGGTTAGGTTAGGTTAGGTTAGGTTAGGTTAGGTTAGGTTAGGTTAGGTTAGGTTAGGTTAGGTTAGGTTAGGTTAGGTTAGGTTAGGTTAGGTTAGGTTAGGTTAGGTTAGGTTAGGTTAGGTTAGGTTAGGTTAGGTTAGGTTAGGTTAGGTTAGGTTAGGTTAGGTTAGGTTAGGTTAGGTTAGGTTAGGTTAGGTTAGGTTAGGTTAGGTTAGGTTAGGTTAGGTTAGGTTAGGTTAGGTTAGGTTAGGTTAGGTTAGGTTAGGTTAGGTTAGGTTAGGTTAGGTTAGGTTAGGTTAGGTTAGGTTAGGTTAGGTTAGGTTAGGTTAGGTTAGGTTAGGTTAGGTTAGGTTAGGTTAGGTTAGGTTAGGTTAGGTTAGGTTAGGTTAGGTTAGGTTAGGTTAGGTTAGGTTAGGTTAGGTTAGGTTAGGTTAGGTTAGGTTAGGTTAGGTTAGGTTAGGTTAGGTTAGGTTAGGTTAGGTTAGGTTAGGTTAGGTTAGGTTAGGTTAGGTTAGGTTAGGTTAGGTTAGGTTAGGTTAGGTTAGGTTAGGTTAGGTTAGGTTAGGTTAGGTTAGGTTAGGTTAGGTTAGGTTAGGTTAGGTTAGGTTAGGTTAGGTTAGGTTAGGTTAGGTTAGGTTAGGTTAGGTTAGGTTAGGTTAGGTTAGGTTAGGTTAGGTTAGGTTAGGTTAGGTTAGGTTAGGTTAGGTTAGGTTAGGTTAGGTTAGGTTAGGTTAGGTTAGGTTAGGTTAGGTTAGGTTAGGTTAGGTTAGGTTAGGTTAGGTTAGGTTAGGTTAGGTTAGGTTAGGTTAGGTTAGGTTAGGTTAGGTTAGGTTAGGTTAGGTTAGGTTAGGTTAGGTTAGGTTAGGTTAGGTTAGGTTAGGTTAGGTTAGGTTAGGTTAGGTTAGGTTAGGTTAGGTTAGGTTAGGTTAGGTTAGGTTAGGTTAGGTTAGGTTAGGTTAGGTTAGGTTAGGTTAGGTTAGGTTAGGTTAGGTTAGGTTAGGTTAGGTTAGGTTAGGTTAGGTTAGGTTAGGTTAGGTTAGGTTAGGTTAGGTTAGGTTAGGTTAGGTTAGGTTAGGTTAGGTTAGGTTAGGTTAGGTTAGGTTAGGTTAGGTTAGGTTAGGTTAGGTTAGGTTAGGTTAGGTTAGGTTAGGTTAGGTTAGGTTAGGTTAGGTTAGGTTAGGTTAGGTTAGGTTAGGTTAGGTTAGGTTAGGTTAGGTTAGGTTAGGTTAGGTTAGGTTAGGTTAGGTTAGGTTAGGTTAGGTTAGGTTAGGTTAGGTTAGGTTAGGTTAGGTTAGGTTAGGTTAGGTTAGGTTAGGTTAGGTTAGGTTAGGTTAGGTTAGGTTAGGTTAGGTTAGGTTAGGTTAGGTTAGGTTAGGTTAGGTTAGGTTAGGTTAGGTTAGGTTAGGTTAGGTTAGGTTAGGTTAGGTTAGGTTAGGTTAGGTTAGGTTAGGTTAGGTTAGGTTAGGTTAGGTTAGGTTAGGTTAGGTTAGGTTAGGTTAGGTTAGGTTAGGTTAGGTTAGGTTAGGTTAGGTTAGGTTAGGTTAGGTTAGGTTAGGTTAGGTTAGGTTAGGTTAGGTTAGGTTAGGTTAGGTTAGGTTAGGTTAGGTTAGGTTAGGTTAGGTTAGGTTAGGTTAGGTTAGGTTAGGTTAGGTTAGGTTAGGTTAGGTTAGGTTAGGTTAGGTTAGGTTAGGTTAGGTTAGGTTAGGTTAGGTTAGGTTAGGTTAGGTTAGGTTAGGTTAGGTTAGGTTAGGTTAGGTTAGGTTAGGTTAGGTTAGGTTAGGTTAGGTTAGGTTAGGTTAGGTTAGGTTAGGTTAGGTTAGGTTAGGTTAGGTTAGGTTAGGTTAGGTTAGGTTAGGTTAGGTTAGGTTAGGTTAGGTTAGGTTAGGTTAGGTTAGGTTAGGTTAGGTTAGGTTAGGTTAGGTTAGGTTAGGTTAGGTTAGGTTAGGTTAGGTTAGGTTAGGTTAGGTTAGGTTAGGTTAGGTTAGGTTAGGTTAGGTTAGGTTAGGTTAGGTTAGGTTAGGTTAGGTTAGGTTAGGTTAGGTTAGGTTAGGTTAGGTTAGGTTAGGTTAGGTTAGGTTAGGTTAGGTTAGGTTAGGTTAGGTTAGGTTAGGTTAGGTTAGGTTAGGTTAGGTTAGGTTAGGTTAGGTTAGGTTAGGTTAGGTTAGGTTAGGTTAGGTTAGGTTAGGTTAGGTTAGGTTAGGTTAGGTTAGGTTAGGTTAGGTTAGGTTAGGTTAGGTTAGGTTAGGTTAGGTTAGGTTAGGTTAGGTTAGGTTAGGTTAGGTTAGGTTAGGTTAGGTTAGGTTAGGTTAGGTTAGGTTAGGTTAGGTTAGGTTAGGTTAGGTTAGGTTAGGTTAGGTTAGGTTAGGTTAGGTTAGGTTAGGTTAGGTTAGGTTAGGTTAGGTTAGGTTAGGTTAGGTTAGGTTAGGTTAGGTTAGGTTAGGTTAGGTTAGGTTAGGTTAGGTTAGGTTAGGTTAGGTTAGGTTAGGTTAGGTTAGGTTAGGTTAGGTTAGGTTAGGTTAGGTTAGGTTAGGTTAGGTTAGGTTAGGTTAGGTTAGGTTAGGTTAGGTTAGGTTAGGTTAGGTTAGGTTAGGTTAGGTTAGGTTAGGTTAGGTTAGGTTAGGTTAGGTTAGGTTAGGTTAGGTTAGGTTAGGTTAGGTTAGGTTAGGTTAGGTTAGGTTAGGTTAGGTTAGGTTAGGTTAGGTTAGGTTAGGTTAGGTTAGGTTAGGTTAGGTTAGGTTAGGTTAGGTTAGGTTAGGTTAGGTTAGGTTAGGTTAGGTTAGGTTAGGTTAGGTTAGGTTAGGTTAGGTTAGGTTAGGTTAGGTTAGGTTAGGTTAGGTTAGGTTAGGTTAGGTTAGGTTAGGTTAGGTTAGGTTAGGTTAGGTTAGGTTAGGTTAGGTTAGGTTAGGTTAGGTTAGGTTAGGTTAGGTTAGGTTAGGTTAGGTTAGGTTAGGTTAGGTTAGGTTAGGTTAGGTTAGGTTAGGTTAGGTTAGGTTAGGTTAGGTTAGGTTAGGTTAGGTTAGGTTAGGTTAGGTTAGGTTAGGTTAGGTTAGGTTAGGTTAGGTTAGGTTAGGTTAGGTTAGGTTAGGTTAGGTTAGGTTAGGTTAGGTTAGGTTAGGTTAGGTTAGGTTAGGTTAGGTTAGGTTAGGTTAGGTTAGGTTAGGTTAGGTTAGGTTAGGTTAGGTTAGGTTAGGTTAGGTTAGGTTAGGTTAGGTTAGGTTAGGTTAGGTTAGGTTAGGTTAGGTTAGGTTAGGTTAGGTTAGGTTAGGTTAGGTTAGGTTAGGTTAGGTTAGGTTAGGTTAGGTTAGGTTAGGTTAGGTTAGGTTAGGTTAGGTTAGGTTAGGTTAGGTTAGGTTAGGTTAGGTTAGGTTAGGTTAGGTTAGGTTAGGTTAGGTTAGGTTAGGTTAGGTTAGGTTAGGTTAGGTTAGGTTAGGTTAGGTTAGGTTAGGTTAGGTTAGGTTAGGTTAGGTTAGGTTAGGTTAGGTTAGGTTAGGTTAGGTTAGGTTAGGTTAGGTTAGGTTAGGTTAGGTTAGGTTAGGTTAGGTTAGGTTAGGTTAGGTTAGGTTAGGTTAGGTTAGGTTAGGTTAGGTTAGGTTAGGTTAGGTTAGGTTAGGTTAGGTTAGGTTAGGTTAGGTTAGGTTAGGTTAGGTTAGGTTAGGTTAGGTTAGGTTAGGTTAGGTTAGGTTAGGTTAGGTTAGGTTAGGTTATAGGGTCTATTCTCGGTCGATTTCGTTGAAATTTGGCATAGGGGCTTTTTTTTACCTGATCTATCTATGGTCTTTCGCTTTTGGTATTGAATCGCCCTGCGTCTGGTACCTCCCATACATTTTTTTTGAAAATTTGCGGTTTTTAATTTTTTATTAAAAACTTATAATAATTAGGTGTTTGGTTTCTACCCTACCCCAAAATTTCAATAATTGCGCATCGAATGAC
Source organism: Cydia strobilella (assembly GCF_947568885.1). Taxonomy (NCBI): domain Eukaryota; kingdom Metazoa; phylum Arthropoda; class Insecta; order Lepidoptera; family Tortricidae; genus Cydia; species Cydia strobilella. Next base: position 20,533,066 of record NC_086048.1, read on the forward strand.
GTTTTTTACATTAAAATCGGATAATAAATAAAGATTTTAGACCCGGGTTAGATTATTTTTGCATTTTTTTTAATTTTTTTTTAGCGTCCAAAAATTTTGAAAAAAATATATAAGGTAGGCATGCCGTACCTCGTGCACCTACTACGTGGTGCCGATAGCTCGAATTTCAAGTCCATTTTTTTTTATCTCTTACCGTTTTTGAGATATTAATTTTTTAGAGATAAAAATATAGAGAAACATTGCTATTACCTTCATCAGGCGCCTCGACCGATTTTGTATGGGAAAAGCTAATTCCGACTCGAACTTGACCGAAATTCAGTTTGAGGAAAAATTCTGTATCTTCTAAACGGCTGGTCCGATTTTGATAGGACTTTCACCATTGGTCATGGGATGGAAAATGTAGTTTGACGCATCTGTCAAAACTGTCAAAATTGACAGTTTGACAGTTTTTGTCATTTTTACTGAAAATTAACTTGTTTTGTTATTGTTTGGTACTAAGTGACATAGTTTATGTACTTAGTGTTGTTTGACATATCTGTCAAATTTGACAGTTTGTCAGTTTTTGCCATTTTCAGTGAAAATTCTCATTTTGGGATATAATTTAGCACCAAGTGACATTGTTAAGTGTAGATTTATACTATCTGTCAAATCTGTCAAAATTGACATTTTGTGAAATTTTGACAGTTTTGGGTCCAAAATCGAAACGGCTGGTCCGATTTTGATAGGAACTTCAACAGTAGGCATGGGATGGAAAATGTAGTTTGACACATCTGTCAAAAATGTCAAAATTGACAGTTTGACAGTTTTTGTCATTTTTAGTGAAAATTAACATGTTTTGATAAAGTTTGGTACTAAGTGACATAGTATAGAGTTGTTTGACATATCAGTCAAATTTGACAGATTGACAGTTTTGGTCATTTTCAGTAAAAATTATCTTTTTGGGATATAATTTAGCACCGAGTGACATGGTTAATACTATCTGTCAAAATTGACAGTTTGTGACATTTTGTCTGTTTGGTTCCCAAATCGAAACGGCTTGTCCGATTTTGATAGGACCTTCAACATTAGTCATGGGATGGAAAATGGAAAATGGAAAACCTATTAGATTAGGTTAGGTTAGGTTAGGTTAGGTTAGGTTAGGTTAGGTTAGGTTAGGTTAGGTTAGGTTAGGTTAGGTTAGGTTAGGTTAGGTTAGGTTAGGTTAGGTTAGGTTAGGTTAGGTTAGGTTAGGTTAGGTTAGGTTAGGTTAGGTTAGGTTAGGTTAGGTTAGGTTAGGTTAGGTTAGGTTAGGTTAGGTTAGGTTAGGTTAGGTTAGGTTAGGTTAGGTTAGGTTAGGTTAGGTTAGGTTAGGTTAGGTTAGGTTAGGTTAGGTTAGGTTAGGTTAGGTTAGGTTAGGTTAGGTTAGGTTAGGTTAGGTTAGGTTAGGTTAGGTTAGGTTAGGTTAGGTTAGGTTAGGTTAGGTTAGGTTAGGTTAGGTTAGGTTAGGTTAGGTTAGGTTAGGTTAGGTTAGGTTAGGTTAGGTTAGGTTAGGTTAGGTTAGGTTAGGTTAGGTTAGGTTAGGTTAGGTTAGGTTAGGTTAGGTTAGGTTAGGTTAGGTTAGGTTAGGTTAGGTTAGGTTAGGTTAGGTTAGGTTAGGTTAGGTTAGGTTAGGTTAGGTTAGGTTAGGTTAGGTTAGGTTAGGTTAGGTTAGGTTAGGTTAGGTTAGGTTAGGTTAGGTTAGGTTAGGTTAGGTTAGGTTAGGTTAGGTTAGGTTAGGTTAGGTTAGGTTAGGTTAGGTTAGGTTAGGTTAGGTTAGGTTAGGTTAGGTTAGGTTAGGTTAGGTTAGGTTAGGTTAGGTTAGGTTAGGTTAGGTTAGGTTAGGTTAGGTTAGGTTAGGTTAGGTTAGGTTAGGTTAGGTTAGGTTAGGTTAGGTTAGGTTAGGTTAGGTTAGGTTAGGTTAGGTTAGGTTAGGTTAGGTTAGGTTAGGTTAGGTTAGGTTAGGTTAGGTTAGGTTAGGTTAGGTTAGGTTAGGTTAGGTTAGGTTAGGTTAGGTTAGGTTAGGTTAGGTTAGGTTAGGTTAGGTTAGGTTAGGTTAGGTTAGGTTAGGTTAGGTTAGGTTAGGTTAGGTTAGGTTAGGTTAGGTTAGGTTAGGTTAGGTTAGGTTAGGTTAGGTTAGGTTAGGTTAGGTTAGGTTAGGTTAGGTTAGGTTAGGTTAGGTTAGGTTAGGTTAGGTTAGGTTAGGTTAGGTTAGGTTAGGTTAGGTTAGGTTAGGTTAGGTTAGGTTAGGTTAGGTTAGGTTAGGTTAGGTTAGGTTAGGTTAGGTTAGGTTAGGTTAGGTTAGGTTAGGTTAGGTTAGGTTAGGTTAGGTTAGGTTAGGTTAGGTTAGGTTAGGTTAGGTTAGGTTAGGTTAGGTTAGGTTAGGTTAGGTTAGGTTAGGTTAGGTTAGGTTAGGTTAGGTTAGGTTAGGTTAGGTTAGGTTAGGTTAGGTTAGGTTAGGTTAGGTTAGGTTAGGTTAGGTTAGGTTAGGTTAGGTTAGGTTAGGTTAGGTTAGGTTAGGTTAGGTTAGGTTAGGTTAGGTTAGGTTAGGTTAGGTTAGGTTAGGTTAGGTTAGGTTAGGTTAGGTTAGGTTAGGTTAGGTTAGGTTAGGTTAGGTTAGGTTAGGTTAGGTTAGGTTAGGTTAGGTTAGGTTAGGTTAGGTTAGGTTAGGTTAGGTTAGGTTAGGTTAGGTTAGGTTAGGTTAGGTTAGGTTAGGTTAGGTTAGGTTAGGTTAGGTTAGGTTAGGTTAGGTTAGGTTAGGTTAGGTTAGGTTAGGTTAGGTTAGGTTAGGTTAGGTTAGGTTAGGTTAGGTTAGGTTAGGTTAGGTTAGGTTAGGTTAGGTTAGGTTAGGTTAGGTTAGGTTAGGTTAGGTTAGGTTAGGTTAGGTTAGGTTAGGTTAGGTTAGGTTAGGTTAGGTTAGGTTAGGTTAGGTTAGGTTAGGTTAGGTTAGGTTAGGTTAGGTTAGGTTAGGTTAGGTTAGGTTAGGTTAGGTTAGGTTAGGTTAGGTTAGGTTAGGTTAGGTTAGGTTAGGTTAGGTTAGGTTAGGTTAGGTTAGGTTAGGTTAGGTTAGGTTAGGTTAGGTTAGGTTAGGTTAGGTTAGGTTAGGTTAGGTTAGGTTAGGTTAGGTTAGGTTAGGTTAGGTTAGGTTAGGTTAGGTTAGGTTAGGTTAGGTTAGGTTAGGTTAGGTTAGGTTAGGTTAGGTTAGGTTAGGTTAGGTTAGGTTAGGTTAGGTTAGGTTAGGTTAGGTTAGGTTAGGTTAGGTTAGGTTAGGTTAGGTTAGGTTAGGTTAGGTTAGGTTAGGTTAGGTTAGGTTAGGTTAGGTTAGGTTAGGTTAGGTTAGGTTAGGTTAGGTTAGGTTAGGTTAGGTTAGGTTAGGTTAGGTTAGGTTAGGTTAGGTTAGGTTAGGTTAGGTTAGGTTAGGTTAGGTTAGGTTAGGTTAGGTTAGGTTAGGTTAGGTTAGGTTAGGTTAGGTTAGGTTAGGTTAGGTTAGGTTAGGTTAGGTTAGGTTAGGTTAGGTTAGGTTAGGTTAGGTTAGGTTAGGTTAGGTTAGGTTAGGTTAGGTTAGGTTAGGTTAGGTTAGGTTAGGTTAGGTTAGGTTAGGTTAGGTTAGGTTAGGTTAGGTTAGGTTAGGTTAGGTTAGGTTAGGTTAGGTTAGGTTAGGTTAGGTTAGGTTAGGTTAGGTTAGGTTAGGTTAGGTTAGGTTAGGTTAGGTTAGGTTAGGTTAGGTTAGGTTAGGTTAGGTTAGGTTAGGTTAGGTTAGGTTAGGTTAGGTTAGGTTAGGTTAGGTTAGGTTAGGTTAGGTTAGGTTAGGTTAGGTTAGGTTAGGTTAGGTTAGGTTAGGTTAGGTTAGGTTAGGTTAGGTTAGGTTAGGTTAGGTTAGGTTAGGTTAGGTTAGGTTAGGTTAGGTTAGGTTAGGTTAGGTTAGGTTAGGTTAGGTTAGGTTAGGTTAGGTTAGGTTAGGTTAGGTTAGGTTAGGTTAGGTTAGGTTAGGTTAGGTTAGGTTAGGTTAGGTTAGGTTAGGTTAGGTTAGGTTAGGTTAGGTTAGGTTAGGTTAGGTTAGGTTAGGTTAGGTTAGGTTAGGTTAGGTTAGGTTAGGTTAGGTTAGGTTAGGTTAGGTTAGGTTAGGTTAGGTTAGGTTAGGTTAGGTTAGGTTAGGTTAGGTTAGGTTAGGTTAGGTTAGGTTAGGTTAGGTTAGGTTAGGTTAGGTTAGGTTAGGTTAGGTTAGGTTAGGTTAGGTTAGGTTAGGTTAGGTTAGGTTAGGTTAGGTTAGGTTAGGTTAGGTTAGGTTAGGTTAGGTTAGGTTAGGTTAGGTTAGGTTAGGTTAGGTTAGGTTAGGTTAGGTTAGGTTAGGTTAGGTTAGGTTAGGTTAGGTTAGGTTAGGTTAGGTTAGGTTAGGTTAGGTTAGGTTAGGTTAGGTTAGGTTAGGTTAGGTTAGGTTAGGTTAGGTTAGGTTAGGTTAGGTTAGGTTAGGTTAGGTTAGGTTAGGTTAGGTTAGGTTAGGTTAGGTTAGGTTAGGTTAGGTTAGGTTAGGTTAGGTTAGGTTAGGTTAGGTTAGGTTAGGTTAGGTTAGGTTAGGTTAGGTTAGGTTAGGTTAGGTTAGGTTAGGTTAGGTTAGGTTAGGTTAGGTTAGGTTAGGTTAGGTTAGGTTAGGTTAGGTTAGGTTAGGTTAGGTTAGGTTAGGTTAGGTTAGGTTAGGTTAGGTTAGGTTAGGTTAGGTTAGGTTAGGTTAGGTTAGGTTAGGTTAGGTTAGGTTAGGTTAGGTTAGGTTAGGTTAGGTTAGGTTAGGTTAGGTTAGGTTAGGTTAGGTTAGGTTAGGTTAGGTTAGGTTAGGTTAGGTTAGGTTAGGTTAGGTTAGGTTAGGTTAGGTTAGGTTAGGTTAGGTTAGGTTAGGTTAGGTTAGGTTAGGTTAGGTTAGGTTAGGTTAGGTTAGGTTAGGTTAGGTTAGGTTAGGTTAGGTTAGGTTAGGTTAGGTTAGGTTAGGTTAGGTTAGGTTAGGTTAGGTTAGGTTAGGTTAGGTTAGGTTAGGTTAGGTTAGGTTAGGTTAGGTTAGGTTAGGTTAGGTTAGGTTAGGTTAGGTTAGGTTAGGTTAGGTTAGGTTAGGTTAGGTTAGGTTAGGTTAGGTTAGGTTAGGTTAGGTTAGGTTAGGTTAGGTTAGGTTAGGTTAGGTTAGGTTAGGTTAGGTTAGGTTAGGTTAGGTTAGGTTAGGTTAGGTTAGGTTAGGTTAGGTTAGGTTAGGTTAGGTTAGGTTAGGTTAGGTTAGGTTAGGTTAGGTTAGGTTAGGTTAGGTTAGGTTAGGTTAGGTTAGGTTAGGTTAGGTTAGGTTAGGTTAGGTTAGGTTAGGTTAGGTTAGGTTAGGTTAGGTTAGGTTAGGTTAGGTTAGGTTAGGTTAGGTTAGGTTAGGTTAGGTTAGGTTAGGTTAGGTTAGGTTAGGTTAGGTTAGGTTAGGTTAGGTTAGGTTAGGTTAGGTTAGGTTAGGTTAGGTTAGGTTAGGTTAGGTTAGGTTAGGTTAGGTTAGGTTAGGTTAGGTTAGGTTAGGTTAGGTTAGGTTAGGTTAGGTTAGGTTAGGTTAGGTTAGGTTAGGTTAGGTTAGGTTAGGTTAGGTTAGGTTAGGTTAGGTTAGGTTAGGTTAGGTTAGGTTAGGTTAGGTTAGGTTAGGTTAGGTTAGGTTAGGTTAGGTTAGGTTAGGTTAGGTTAGGTTAGGTTAGGTTAGGTTAGGTTAGGTTAGGTTAGGTTAGGTTAGGTTAGGTTAGGTTAGGTTAGGTTAGGTTAGGTTAGGTTAGGTTAGGTTAGGTTAGGTTAGGTTAGGTTAGGTTAGGTTAGGTTAGGTTAGGTTAGGTTAGGTTAGGTTAGGTTAGGTTAGGTTAGGTTAGGTTAGGTTAGGTTAGGTTAGGTTAGGTTAGGTTAGGTTAGGTTAGGTTAGGTTAGGTTAGGTTAGGTTAGGTTAGGTTAGGTTAGGTTAGGTTAGGTTAGGTTAGGTTAGGTTAGGTTAGGTTAGGTTAGGTTAGGTTAGGTTAGGTTAGGTTAGGTTAGGTTAGGTTAGGTTAGGTTAGGTTAGGTTAGGTTAGGTTAGGTTAGGTTAGGTTAGGTTAGGTTAGGTTAGGTTAGGTTAGGTTAGGTTAGGTTAGGTTAGGTTAGGTTAGGTTAGGTTAGGTTAGGTTAGGTTAGGTTAGGTTAGGTTAGGTTAGGTTAGGTTAGGTTAGGTTAGGTTAGGTTAGGTTAGGTTAGGTTAGGTTAGGTTAGGTTAGGTTAGGTTAGGTTAGGTTAGGTTAGGTTAGGTTAGGTTAGGTTAGGTTAGGTTAGGTTAGGTTAGGTTAGGTTAGGTTAGGTTAGGTTAGGTTAGGTTAGGTTAGGTTAGGTTAGGTTAGGTTAGGTTAGGTTAGGTTAGGTTAGGTTAGGTTAGGTTAGGTTAGGTTAGGTTAGGTTAGGTTAGGTTAGGTTAGGTTAGGTTAGGTTAGGTTAGGTTAGGTTAGGTTAGGTTAGGTTAGGTTAGGTTAGGTTAGGTTAGGTTAGGTTAGGTTAGGTTAGGTTAGGTTAGGTTAGGTTAGGTTAGGTTAGGTTAGGTTAGGTTAGGTTAGGTTAGGTTAGGTTAGGTTAGGTTAGGTTAGGTTAGGTTAGGTTAGGTTAGGTTAGGTTAGGTTAGGTTAGGTTAGGTTAGGTTAGGTTAGGTTAGGTTAGGTTAGGTTAGGTTAGGTTAGGTTAGGTTAGGTTAGGTTAGGTTAGGTTAGGTTAGGTTAGGTTAGGTTAGGTTAGGTTAGGTTAGGTTAGGTTAGGTTAGGTTAGGTTAGGTTAGGTTAGGTTAGGTTAGGTTAGGTTAGGTTAGGTTAGGTTAGGTTAGGTTAGGTTAGGTTAGGTTAGGTTAGGTTAGGTTAGGTTAGGTTAGGTTAGGTTAGGTTAGGTTAGGTTAGGTTAGGTTAGGTTAGGTTAGGTTAGGTTAGGTTAGGTTAGGTTAGGTTAGGTTAGGTTAGGTTAGGTTAGGTTAGGTTAGGTTAGGTTAGGTTAGGTTAGGTTAGGTTAGGTTAGGTTAGGTTAGGTTAGGTTAGGTTAGGTTAGGTTAGGTTAGGTTAGGTTAGGTTAGGTTAGGTTAGGTTAGGTTAGGTTAGGTTAGGTTAGGTTAGGTTAGGTTAGGTTAGGTTAGGTTAGGTTAGGTTAGGTTAGGTTAGGTTAGGTTAGGTTAGGTTAGGTTAGGTTAGGTTAGGTTAGGTTAGGTTAGGTTAGGTTAGGTTAGGTTAGGTTAGGTTAGGTTAGGTTAGGTTAGGTTAGGTTAGGTTAGGTTAGGTTAGGTTAGGTTAGGTTAGGTTAGGTTAGGTTAGGTTAGGTTAGGTTAGGTTAGGTTAGGTTAGGTTAGGTTAGGTTAGGTTAGGTTAGGTTAGGTTAGGTTAGGTTAGGTTAGGTTAGGTTAGGTTAGGTTAGGTTAGGTTAGGTTAGGTTAGGTTAGGTTAGGTTAGGTTAGGTTAGGTTAGGTTAGGTTAGGTTAGGTTAGGTTAGGTTAGGTTAGGTTAGGTTAGGTTAGGTTAGGTTAGGTTAGGTTAGGTTAGGTTAGGTTAGGTTAGGTTAGGTTAGGTTAGGTTAGGTTAGGTTAGGTTAGGTTAGGTTAGGTTAGGTTAGGTTAGGTTAGGTTAGGTTAGGTTAGGTTAGGTTAGGTTAGGTTAGGTTAGGTTAGGTTAGGTTAGGTTAGGTTAGGTTAGGTTAGGTTAGGTTAGGTTAGGTTAGGTTAGGTTAGGTTAGGTTAGGTTAGGTTAGGTTAGGTTAGGTTAGGTTAGGTTAGGTTAGGTTAGGTTAGGTTAGGTTAGGTTAGGTTAGGTTAGGTTAGGTTAGGTTAGGTTAGGTTAGGTTAGGTTAGGTTAGGTTAGGTTAGGTTAGGTTAGGTTAGGTTAGGTTAGGTTAGGTTAGGTTAGGTTAGGTTAGGTTAGGTTAGGTTAGGTTAGGTTAGGTTAGGTTAGGTTAGGTTAGGTTAGGTTAGGTTAGGTTAGGTTAGGTTAGGTTAGGTTAGGTTAGGTTAGGTTAGGTTAGGTTAGGTTAGGTTAGGTTAGGTTAGGTTAGGTTAGGTTAGGTTAGGTTAGGTTAGGTTAGGTTAGGTTAGGTTAGGTTAGGTTAGGTTAGGTTAGGTTAGGTTAGGTTAGGTTAGGTTAGGTTAGGTTAGGTTAGGTTAGGTTAGGTTAGGTTAGGTTAGGTTAGGTTATAGGGTCTATTCTCGGTCGATTTCGTTGAAATTTGGCATAGGGGCTTTTTTTTACCTGATCTATCTATGGTCTTTCGCTTTTGGTATTGAATCGCCCTGCGTCTGGTACCTCCCATACATTTTTTTTGAAAATTTGCGGTTTTTAATTTTTTATTAAAAACTTATAATAATTAGGTGTTTGGTTTCTACCCTACCCCAAAATTTCAATAATTGCGCATCGAATGACGTTTTTTACATTAAAATCGGATAATAAATAAAGATTTTAGACCCGGGTTAGATTATTTTTGCATTTTTTTTAATTTTTTTTTAGCGTCCAAAAATTTTGAAAAAAATATATAAGGTAGGCATGCCGTACCTCGTGCACCTACTACGTGGTGCCGATAGCTCGAATTTCAAGTCCATTTTTTTTTATCTCTTACCGTTTTTGAGATATTAATTTTTTAGAGATAAAAATATAGAGAAACATTGCTATTACCTTCATCAGGCGCCTCGACCGATTTTGTATGGGAAAAGCTAATTCCGACTCGAACTTGACCGAAATTCAGTTTGAGGAAAAATTCTGTATCTTCTAAACGGCTGGTCCGATTTTGATAGGACTTTCACCATTGGTCATGGGATGGAAAATGTAGTTTGACGCATCTGTCAAACTGAAAATTAACTTGTTTTGTTATTGTTTGGTACTAAGTGACATAGTTTATGTACTTAGTGTTGTTTGACATATCTGTCAAATTTGACAGTTTGTCAGTTTTTGCCATTTTCAGTGAAAATTCTCATTTTGGGATATAATTTAGCACCAAGTGACATTGTTAAGTGTAGATTTATACTATCTGTCAAATCTGTCAAAATTGACATTTTGTGAAATTTTGACAGTTTTGGGTCCAAAATCGAAACGGCTGGTCCGATTTTGATAGGAACTTCAACAGTAGGCATGGGATGGAAAATGTAGTTTGACACATCTGTCAAAAATGTCAAAATTGACAGTTTGACAGTTTTTGTCATTTTTAGTGAAAATTAACATGTTTTGATAAAGTTTGGTACTAAGTGACATAGTATAGAGTTGTTTGACATATCAGTCAAATTTGACAGATTGACAGTTTTGGTCATTTTCAGTAAAAATTATCTTTTTGGGATATAATTTAGCACCGAGTGACATGGTTAATACTATCTGTCAAAATTGACAGTTTGTGACATTTTGTCTGTTTGGTTCCCAAATCGAAACGGCTTGTCCGATTTTGATAGGACCTTCAACATTAGTCATGGGATGGAAAATGGAAAATGGAAAACCTATTAGATTAGGTTAGGTTAGGTTAGGTTAGGTTAGGTTAGGTTAGGTTAGGTTAGGTTAGGTTAGGTTAGGTTAGGTTAGGTTAGGTTAGGTTAGGTTAGGTTAGGTTAGGTTAGGTTAGGTTAGGTTAGGTTAGGTTAGGTTAGGTTAGGTTAGGTTAGGTTAGGTTAGGTTAGGTTAGGTTAGGTTAGGTTAGGTTAGGTTAGGTTAGGTTAGGTTAGGTTAGGTTAGGTTAGGTTAGGTTAGGTTAGGTTAGGTTAGGTTAGGTTAGGTTAGGTTAGGTTAGGTTAGGTTAGGTTAGGTTAGGTTAGGTTAGGTTAGGTTAGGTTAGGTTAGGTTAGGTTAGGTTAGGTTAGGTTAGGTTAGGTTAGGTTAGGTTAGGTTAGGTTAGGTTAGGTTAGGTTAGGTTAGGTTAGGTTAGGTTAGGTTAGGTTAGGTTAGGTTAGGTTAGGTTAGGTTAGGTTAGGTTAGGTTAGGTTAGGTTAGGTTAGGTTAGGTTAGGTTAGGTTAGGTTAGGTTAGGTTAGGTTAGGTTAGGTTAGGTTAGGTTAGGTTAGGTTAGGTTAGGTTAGGTTAGGTTAGGTTAGGTTAGGTTAGGTTAGGTTAGGTTAGGTTAGGTTAGGTTAGGTTAGGTTAGGTTAGGTTAGGTTAGGTTAGGTTAGGTTAGGTTAGGTTAGGTTAGGTTAGGTTAGGTTAGGTTAGGTTAGGTTATAGGGTCTATTCTCGGTCGATTTCGTTGAAATTTGGCATAGGGGCTTTTTTTTACCTGATCTATCTATGGTCTTTCGCTTTTGGTATTGAATCGCCCTGCGTCTGGTACCTCCCATACATTTTTTTTGAAAATTTGCGGTTTTTAATTTTTTATTAAAAACTTATAATAATTAGGTGTTTGGTTTCTACCCTACCCCAAAATTTCAATAATTGCGCATCGAATGACGTTTTTTACATTAAAATCGGATAATAAATAAAGATTTTAGACCCGGGTTAGATTATTTTTGCATTTTTTTTAATTTTTTTTTAGCGTCCAAAAATTTTGAAAAAAATATATAAGGTAGGCATGCCGTACCTCGTGCACCTACTACGTGGTGCCGATAGCTCGAATTTCAAGTCCATTTTTTTTTATCTCTTACCGTTTTTGAGATATTAATTTTTTAGAGATAAAAATATAGAGAAACATTGCTATTACCTTCATCAGGCGCCTCGACCGATTTTGTATGGGAAAAGCTAATTCCGACTCGAACTTGACCGAAATTCAGTTTGAGGAAAAATTCTGTATCTTCTAAACGGCTGGTCCGATTTTGATAGGACTTTCACCATTGGTCATGGGATGGAAAATGTAGTTTGACGCATCTGTCAAAACTGTCAAAATTGACAGTTTGACAGTTTTTGTCATTTTTACTGAAAATTAACTTGTTTTGTTATTGTTTGGTACTAAGTGACATAGTTTATGTACTTAGTGTTGTTTGACATATCTGTCAAATTTGACAGTTTGTCAGTTTTTGCCATTTTCAGTGAAAATTCTCATTTTGGGATATAATTTAGCACCAAGTGACATTGTTAAGTGTAGATTTATACTATCTGTCAAATCTGTCAAAATTGACATTTTGTGAAATTTTGACAGTTTTGGGTCCAAAATCGAAACGGCTGGTCCGATTTTGATAGGAACTTCAACAGTAGGCATGGGATGGAAAATGTAGTTTGACACATCTGTCAAAAATGTCAAAATTGACAGTTTGACAGTTTTTGTCATTTTTAGTGAAAATTAACATGTTTTGATAAAGTTTGGTACTAAGTGACATAGTATAGAGTTGTTTGACATATCAGTCAAATTTGACAGATTGACAGTTTTGGTCATTTTCAGTAAAAATTATCTTTTTGGGATATAATTTAGCACCGAGTGACATGGTTAATACTATCTGTCAAAATTGACAGTTTGTGACATTTTGTCTGTTTGGTTCCCAAATCGAAACGGCTTGTCCGATTTTGATAGGACCTTCAACATTAGTCATGGGATGGAAAATGGAAAATGGAAAACCTATTAGATTAGGTTAGGTTAGGTTAGGTTAGGTTAGGTTAGGTTAGGTTAGGTTAGGTTAGGTTAGGTTAGGTTAGGTTAGGTTAGGTTAGGTTAGGTTAGGTTAGGTTAGGTTAGGTTAGGTTAGGTTAGGTTAGGTTAGGTTAGGTTAGGTTAGGTTAGGTTAGGTTAGGTTAGGTTAGGTTAGGTTAGGTTAGGTTAGGTTAGGTTAGGTTAGGTTAGGTTAGGTTAGGTTAGGTTAGGTTAGGTTAGGTTAGGTTAGGTTAGGTTAGGTTAGGTTAGGTTAGGTTAGGTTAGGTTAGGTTAGGTTAGGTTAGGTTAGGTTAGGTTAGGTTAGGTTAGGTTAGGTTAGGTTAGGTTAGGTTAGGTTAGGTTAGGTTAGGTTAGGTTAGGTTAGGTTAGGTTAGGTTAGGTTAGGTTAGGTTAGGTTAGGTTAGGTTAGGTTAGGTTAGGTTAGGTTAGGTTAGGTTAGGTTAGGTTAGGTTAGGTTAGGTTAGGTTAGGTTAGGTTAGGTTAGGTTAGGTTAGGTTAGGTTAGGTTAGGTTAGGTTAGGTTAGGTTAGGTTAGGTTAGGTTAGGTTAGGTTAGGTTAGGTTAGGTTAGGTTAGGTTAGGTTAGGTTAGGTTAGGTTAGGTTAGGTTAGGTTAGGTTAGGTTAGGTTAGGTTAGGTTAGGTTAGGTTAGGTTAGGTTAGGTTAGGTTAGGTTAGGTTAGGTTAGGTTAGGTTAGGTTAGGTTAGGTTAGGTTAGGTTAGGTTAGGTTAGGTTAGGTTAGGTTAGGTTAGGTTAGGTTAGGTTAGGTTAGGTTAGGTTAGGTTAGGTTAGGTTAGGTTAGGTTAGGTTAGGTTAGGTTAGGTTAGGTTAGGTTAGGTTAGGTTAGGTTAGGTTAGGTTAGGTTAGGTTAGGTTAGGTTAGGTTAGGTTAGGTTAGGTTAGGTTAGGTTAGGTTAGGTTAGGTTAGGTTAGGTTAGGTTAGGTTAGGTTAGGTTAGGTTAGGTTAGGTTAGGTTAGGTTAGGTTAGGTTAGGTTAGGTTAGGTTAGGTTAGGTTAGGTTAGGTTAGGTTAGGTTAGGTTAGGTTAGGTTAGGTTAGGTTAGGTTAGGTTAGGTTAGGTTAGGTTAGGTTAGGTTAGGTTAGGTTAGGTTAGGTTAGGTTAGGTTAGGTTAGGTTAGGTTAGGTTAGGTTAGGTTAGGTTAGGTTAGGTTAGGTTAGGTTAGGTTAGGTTAGGTTAGGTTAGGTTAGGTTAGGTTAGGTTAGGTTAGGTTAGGTTAGGTTAGGTTAGGTTAGGTTAGGTTAGGTTAGGTTAGGTTAGGTTAGGTTAGGTTAGGTTAGGTTAGGTTAGGTTAGGTTAGGTTAGGTTAGGTTAGGTTAGGTTAGGTTAGGTTAGGTTAGGTTAGGTTAGGTTAGGTTAGGTTAGGTTAGGTTAGGTTAGGTTAGGTTAGGTTAGGTTAGGTTAGGTTAGGTTAGGTTAGGTTAGGTTAGGTTAGGTTAGGTTAGGTTAGGTTAGGTTAGGTTAGGTTAGGTTAGGTTAGGTTAGGTTAGGTTAGGTTAGGTTAGGTTAGGTTAGGTTAGGTTAGGTTAGGTTAGGTTAGGTTAGGTTAGGTTAGGTTAGGTTAGGTTAGGTTAGGTTAGGTTAGGTTAGGTTAGGTTAGGTTAGGTTAGGTTAGGTTAGGTTAGGTTAGGTTAGGTTAGGTTAGGTTAGGTTAGGTTAGGTTAGGTTAGGTTAGGTTAGGTTAGGTTAGGTTAGGTTAGGTTAGGTTAGGTTAGGTTAGGTTAGGTTAGGTTAGGTTAGGTTAGGTTAGGTTAGGTTAGGTTAGGTTAGGTTAGGTTAGGTTAGGTTAGGTTAGGTTAGGTTAGGTTAGGTTAGGTTAGGTTAGGTTAGGTTAGGTTAGGTTAGGTTAGGTTAGGTTAGGTTAGGTTAGGTTAGGTTAGGTTAGGTTAGGTTAGGTTAGGTTAGGTTAGGTTAGGTTAGGTTAGGTTAGGTTAGGTTAGGTTAGGTTAGGTTAGGTTAGGTTAGGTTAGGTTAGGTTAGGTTAGGTTAGGTTAGGTTAGGTTAGGTTAGGTTAGGTTAGGTTAGGTTAGGTTAGGTTAGGTTAGGTTAGGTTAGGTTAGGTTAGGTTAGGTTAGGTTAGGTTAGGTTAGGTTAGGTTAGGTTAGGTTAGGTTAGGTTAGGTTAGGTTAGGTTAGGTTAGGTTAGGTTAGGTTAGGTTAGGTTAGGTTAGGTTAGGTTAGGTTAGGTTAGGTTAGGTTAGGTTAGGTTAGGTTAGGTTAGGTTAGGTTAGGTTAGGTTAGGTTAGGTTAGGTTAGGTTAGGTTAGGTTAGGTTAGGTTAGGTTAGGTTAGGTTAGGTTAGGTTAGGTTAGGTTAGGTTAGGTTAGGTTAGGTTAGGTTAGGTTAGGTTAGGTTAGGTTAGGTTAGGTTAGGTTAGGTTAGGTTAGGTTAGGTTAGGTTAGGTTAGGTTAGGTTAGGTTAGGTTAGGTTAGGTTAGGTTAGGTTAGGTTAGGTTAGGTTAGGTTAGGTTAGGTTAGGTTAGGTTAGGTTAGGTTAGGTTAGGTTAGGTTAGGTTAGGTTAGGTTAGGTTAGGTTAGGTTAGGTTAGGTTAGGTTAGGTTAGGTTAGGTTAGGTTAGGTTAGGTTAGGTTAGGTTAGGTTAGGTTAGGTTAGGTTAGGTTAGGTTATAGGGTCTATTCTCGGTCGATTTCGTTGAAATTTGGCATAGGGGCTTTTTTTTACCTGATCTATCTATGGTCTTTCGCTTTTGGTATTGAATCGCCCTGCGTCTGGTACCTCCCATACATTTTTTTTGAAAATTTGCGGTTTTTAATTTTTTATTAAAAACTTATAATAATTAGGTGTTTGGTTTCTACCCTACCCCAAAATTTCAATAATTGCGCATCGAATGACGTTTTTTACATTAAAATCGGATAATAAATAAAGATTTTAGACCCGGGTTAGATTATTTTTGCATTTTTTTTAATTTTTTTTTAGCGTCCAAAAATTTTGAAAAAAATATATAAGGTAGGCATGCCGTACCTCGTGCACCTACTACGTGGTGCCGATAGCTCGAATTTCAAGTCCATTTTTTTTTATCTCTTACCGTTTTTGAGATATTAATTTTTTAGAGATAAAAATATAGAGAAACATTGCTATTACCTTCATCAGGCGCCTCGACCGATTTTGTATGGGAAAAGCTAATTCCGACTCGAACTTGACCGAAATTCAGTTTGAGGAAAAATTCTGTATCTTCTAAACGGCTGGTCCGATTTTGATAGGACTTTCACCATTGGTCATGGGATGGAAAATGTAGTTTGACGCATCTGTCAAAACTGTCAAAATTGACAGTTTGACAGTTTTTGTCATTTTTACTGAAAATTAACTTGTTTTGTTATTGTTTGGTACTAAGTGACATAGTTTATGTACTTAGTGTTGTTTGACATATCTGTCAAATTTGACAGTTTGTCAGTTTTTGCCATTTTCAGTGAAAATTCTCATTTTGGGATATAATTTAGCACCAAGTGACATTGTTAAGTGTAGATTTATACTATCTGTCAAATCTGTCAAAATTGACATTTTGTGAAATTTTGACAGTTTTGGGTCCAAAATCGAAACGGCTGGTCCGATTTTGATAGGAACTTCAACAGTAGGCATGGGATGGAAAATGTAGTTTGACACATCTGTCAAAAATGTCAAAATTGACAGTTTGACAGTTTTTGTCATTTTTAGTGAAAATTAACATGTTTTGATAAAGTTTGGTACTAAGTGACATAGTATAGAGTTGTTTGACATATCAGTCAAATTTGACAGATTGACAGTTTTGGTCATTTTCAGTAAAAATTATCTTTTTGGGATATAATTTAGCACCGAGTGACATGGTTAATACTATCTGTCAAAATTGACAGTTTGTGACATTTTGTCTGTTTGGTTCCCAAATCGAAACGGCTTGTCCGATTTTGATAGGACCTTCAACATTAGTCATGGGATGGAAAATGGAAAATGGAAAACCTATTAGATTAGGTTAGGTTAGGTTAGGTTAGGTTAGGTTAGGTTAGGTTAGGTTAGGTTAGGTTAGGTTAGGTTAGGTTAGGTTAGGTTAGGTTAGGTTAGGTTAGGTTAGGTTAGGTTAGGTTAGGTTAGGTTAGGTTAGGTTAGGTTAGGTTAGGTTAGGTTAGGTTAGGTTAGGTTAGGTTAGGTTAGGTTAGGTTAGGTTAGGTTAGGTTAGGTTAGGTTAGGTTAGGTTAGGTTAGGTTAGGTTAGGTTAGGTTAGGTTAGGTTAGGTTAGGTTAGGTTAGGTTAGGTTAGGTTAGGTTAGGTTAGGTTAGGTTAGGTTAGGTTAGGTTAGGTTAGGTTAGGTTAGGTTAGGTTAGGTTAGGTTAGGTTAGGTTAGGTTAGGTTAGGTTAGGTTAGGTTAGGTTAGGTTAGGTTAGGTTAGGTTAGGTTAGGTTAGGTTAGGTTAGGTTAGGTTAGGTTAGGTTAGGTTAGGTTAGGTTAGGTTAGGTTAGGTTAGGTTAGGTTAGGTTAGGTTAGGTTAGGTTAGGTTAGGTTAGGTTAGGTTAGGTTAGGTTAGGTTAGGTTAGGTTAGGTTAGGTTAGGTTAGGTTAGGTTAGGTTAGGTTAGGTTAGGTTAGGTTAGGTTAGGTTAGGTTAGGTTAGGTTAGGTTAGGTTAGGTTAGGTTAGGTTAGGTTAGGTTAGGTTAGGTTAGGTTAGGTTAGGTTAGGTTAGGTTAGGTTAGGTTAGGTTAGGTTAGGTTAGGTTAGGTTAGGTTAGGTTAGGTTAGGTTAGGTTAGGTTAGGTTAGGTTAGGTTAGGTTAGGTTAGGTTAGGTTAGGTTAGGTTAGGTTAGGTTAGGTTAGGTTAGGTTAGGTTAGGTTAGGTTAGGTTAGGTTAGGTTAGGTTAGGTTAGGTTAGGTTAGGTTAGGTTAGGTTAGGTTAGGTTAGGTTAGGTTAGGTTAGGTTAGGTTAGGTTAGGTTAGGTTAGGTTAGGTTAGGTTAGGTTAGGTTAGGTTAGGTTAGGTTAGGTTAGGTTAGGTTAGGTTAGGTTAGGTTAGGTTAGGTTAGGTTAGGTTAGGTTAGGTTAGGTTAGGTTAGGTTAGGTTAGGTTAGGTTAGGTTAGGTTAGGTTAGGTTAGGTTAGGTTAGGTTAGGTTAGGTTAGGTTAGGTTAGGTTAGGTTAGGTTAGGTTAGGTTAGGTTAGGTTAGGTTAGGTTAGGTTAGGTTAGGTTAGGTTAGGTTAGGTTAGGTTAGGTTAGGTTAGGTTAGGTTAGGTTAGGTTAGGTTAGGTTAGGTTAGGTTAGGTTAGGTTAGGTTAGGTTAGGTTAGGTTAGGTTAGGTTAGGTTAGGTTAGGTTAGGTTAGGTTAGGTTAGGTTAGGTTAGGTTAGGTTAGGTTAGGTTAGGTTAGGTTAGGTTAGGTTAGGTTAGGTTAGGTTAGGTTAGGTTAGGTTAGGTTAGGTTAGGTTAGGTTAGGTTAGGTTAGGTTAGGTTAGGTTAGGTTAGGTTAGGTTAGGTTAGGTTAGGTTAGGTTAGGTTAGGTTAGGTTAGGTTAGGTTAGGTTAGGTTAGGTTAGGTTAGGTTAGGTTAGGTTAGGTTAGGTTAGGTTAGGTTAGGTTAGGTTAGGTTAGGTTAGGTTAGGTTAGGTTAGGTTAGGTTAGGTTAGGTTAGGTTAGGTTAGGTTAGGTTAGGTTAGGTTAGGTTAGGTTAGGTTAGGTTAGGTTAGGTTAGGTTAGGTTAGGTTAGGTTAGGTTAGGTTAGGTTAGGTTAGGTTAGGTTAGGTTAGGTTAGGTTAGGTTAGGTTAGGTTAGGTTAGGTTAGGTTAGGTTAGGTTAGGTTAGGTTAGGTTAGGTTAGGTTAGGTTAGGTTAGGTTAGGTTAGGTTAGGTTAGGTTAGGTTAGGTTAGGTTAGGTTAGGTTAGGTTAGGTTAGGTTAGGTTAGGTTAGGTTAGGTTAGGTTAGGTTAGGTTAGGTTAGGTTAGGTTAGGTTAGGTTAGGTTAGGTTAGGTTAGGTTAGGTTAGGTTAGGTTAGGTTAGGTTAGGTTAGGTTAGGTTAGGTTAGGTTAGGTTAGGTTAGGTTAGGTTAGGTTAGGTTAGGTTAGGTTAGGTTAGGTTAGGTTAGGTTAGGTTAGGTTAGGTTAGGTTAGGTTAGGTTAGGTTAGGTTAGGTTAGGTTAGGTTAGGTTAGGTTAGGTTAGGTTAGGTTAGGTTAGGTTAGGTTAGGTTAGGTTAGGTTAGGTTAGGTTAGGTTAGGTTAGGTTAGGTTAGGTTAGGTTAGGTTAGGTTAGGTTAGGTTAGGTTAGGTTAGGTTAGGTTAGGTTAGGTTAGGTTAGGTTAGGTTAGGTTAGGTTAGGTTAGGTTAGGTTAGGTTAGGTTAGGTTAGGTTAGGTTAGGTTAGGTTAGGTTAGGTTAGGTTAGGTTAGGTTAGGTTAGGTTAGGTTAGGTTAGGTTAGGTTAGGTTAGGTTAGGTTAGGTTAGGTTAGGTTAGGTTAGGTTAGGTTAGGTTAGGTTAGGTTAGGTTAGGTTAGGTTAGGTTAGGTTAGGTTAGGTTAGGTTAGGTTAGGTTAGGTTAGGTTAGGTTAGGTTAGGTTAGGTTAGGTTAGGTTAGGTTAGGTTAGGTTAGGTTAGGTTAGGTTAGGTTAGGTTAGGTTAGGTTAGGTTAGGTTAGGTTAGGTTAGGTTAGGTTAGGTTAGGTTAGGTTAGGTTAGGTTAGGTTAGGTTAGGTTAGGTTAGGTTAGGTTAGGTTAGGTTAGGTTAGGTTAGGTTAGGTTAGGTTAGGTTAGGTTAGGTTAGGTTAGGTTAGGTTAGGTTAGGTTAGGTTAGGTTAGGTTAGGTTAGGTTAGGTTAGGTTAGGTTAGGTTAGGTTAGGTTAGGTTAGGTTAGGTTAGGTTAGGTTAGGTTAGGTTAGGTTAGGTTAGGTTAGGTTAGGTTAGGTTAGGTTAGGTTAGGTTAGGTTAGGTTAGGTTAGGTTAGGTTAGGTTAGGTTAGGTTAGGTTAGGTTAGGTTAGGTTAGGTTAGGTTAGGTTAGGTTAGGTTAGGTTAGGTTAGGTTAGGTTAGGTTAGGTTAGGTTAGGTTAGGTTAGGTTAGGTTAGGTTAGGTTAGGTTAGGTTAGGTTAGGTTAGGTTAGGTTAGGTTAGGTTAGGTTAGGTTAGGTTAGGTTAGGTTAGGTTAGGTTAGGTTAGGTTAGGTTAGGTTAGGTTAGGTTAGGTTAGGTTAGGTTAGGTTAGGTTAGGTTAGGTTAGGTTAGGTTAGGTTAGGTTAGGTTAGGTTAGGTTAGGTTAGGTTAGGTTAGGTTAGGTTAGGTTAGGTTAGGTTAGGTTAGGTTAGGTTAGGTTAGGTTAGGTTAGGTTAGGTTAGGTTAGGTTAGGTTAGGTTAGGTTAGGTTAGGTTAGGTTAGGTTAGGTTAGGTTAGGTTAGGTTAGGTTAGGTTAGGTTAGGTTAGGTTAGGTTAGGTTAGGTTAGGTTAGGTTAGGTTAGGTTAGGTTAGGTTAGGTTAGGTTAGGTTAGGTTAGGTTAGGTTAGGTTAGGTTAGGTTAGGTTAGGTTAGGTTAGGTTAGGTTAGGTTAGGTTAGGTTAGGTTAGGTTAGGTTAGGTTAGGTTAGGTTAGGTTAGGTTAGGTTAGGTTAGGTTAGGTTAGGTTAGGTTAGGTTAGGTTAGGTTAGGTTAGGTTAGGTTAGGTTAGGTTAGGTTAGGTTAGGTTAGGTTAGGTTAGGTTAGGTTAGGTTAGGTTAGGTTAGGTTAGGTTAGGTTAGGTTAGGTTAGGTTAGGTTAGGTTAGGTTAGGTTAGGTTAGGTTAGGTTAGGTTAGGTTAGGTTAGGTTAGGTTAGGTTAGGTTAGGTTAGGTTAGGTTAGGTTAGGTTAGGTTAGGTTAGGTTAGGTTAGGTTAGGTTAGGTTAGGTTAGGTTAGGTTAGGTTAGGTTAGGTTAGGTTAGGTTAGGTTAGGTTAGGTTAGGTTAGGTTAGGTTAGGTTAGGTTAGGTTAGGTTAGGTTAGGTTAGGTTAGGTTAGGTTAGGTTAGGTTAGGTTAGGTTAGGTTAGGTTAGGTTAGGTTAGGTTAGGTTAGGTTAGGTTAGGTTAGGTTAGGTTAGGTTAGGTTAGGTTAGGTTAGGTTAGGTTAGGTTAGGTTAGGTTAGGTTAGGTTAGGTTAGGTTAGGTTAGGTTAGGTTAGGTTAGGTTAGGTTAGGTTAGGTTAGGTTAGGTTAGGTTAGGTTAGGTTAGGTTAGGTTAGGTTAGGTTAGGTTAGGTTAGGTTAGGTTAGGTTAGGTTAGGTTAGGTTAGGTTAGGTTAGGTTAGGTTAGGTTAGGTTAGGTTAGGTTAGGTTAGGTTAGGTTAGGTTAGGTTAGGTTAGGTTAGGTTAGGTTAGGTTAGGTTAGGTTAGGTTAGGTTAGGTTAGGTTAGGTTAGGTTAGGTTAGGTTAGGTTAGGTTAGGTTAGGTTAGGTTAGGTTAGGTTAGGTTAGGTTAGGTTAGGTTAGGTTAGGTTAGGTTAGGTTAGGTTAGGTTAGGTTAGGTTAGGTTAGGTTAGGTTAGGTTAGGTTAGGTTAGGTTAGGTTAGGTTAGGTTAGGTTAGGTTAGGTTAGGTTAGGTTAGGTTAGGTTAGGTTAGGTTAGGTTAGGTTAGGTTAGGTTAGGTTAGGTTAGGTTAGGTTAGGTTAGGTTAGGTTAGGTTAGGTTAGGTTAGGTTAGGTTAGGTTAGGTTAGGTTAGGTTAGGTTAGGTTAGGTTAGGTTAGGTTAGGTTAGGTTAGGTTAGGTTAGGTTAGGTTAGGTTAGGTTAGGTTAGGTTAGGTTAGGTTAGGTTAGGTTAGGTTAGGTTAGGTTAGGTTAGGTTAGGTTAGGTTAGGTTAGGTTAGGTTAGGTTAGGTTAGGTTAGGTTAGGTTAGGTTAGGTTAGGTTAGGTTAGGTTAGGTTAGGTTAGGTTAGGTTAGGTTAGGTTAGGTTAGGTTAGGTTAGGTTAGGTTAGGTTAGGTTAGGTTAGGTTAGGTTAGGTTAGGTTAGGTTAGGTTAGGTTAGGTTAGGTTAGGTTAGGTTAGGTTAGGTTAGGTTAGGTTAGGTTAGGTTAGGTTAGGTTAGGTTAGGTTAGGTTAGGTTAGGTTAGGTTAGGTTAGGTTAGGTTAGGTTAGGTTAGGTTAGGTTAGGTTAGGTTAGGTTAGGTTAGGTTAGGTTAGGTTAGGTTAGGTTAGGTTAGGTTAGGTTAGGTTAGGTTAGGTTAGGTTAGGTTAGGTTAGGTTAGGTTAGGTTAGGTTAGGTTAGGTTAGGTTAGGTTAGGTTAGGTTAGGTTAGGTTAGGTTAGGTTAGGTTAGGTTAGGTTAGGTTAGGTTAGGTTAGGTTAGGTTAGGTTAGGTTAGGTTAGGTTAGGTTAGGTTAGGTTAGGTTAGGTTAGGTTAGGTTAGGTTAGGTTAGGTTAGGTTAGGTTAGGTTAGGTTAGGTTAGGTTAGGTTAGGTTAGGTTAGGTTAGGTTAGGTTAGGTTAGGTTAGGTTAGGTTAGGTTAGGTTAGGTTAGGTTAGGTTAGGTTAGGTTAGGTTAGGTTAGGTTAGGTTAGGTTAGGTTAGGTTAGGTTAGGTTAGGTTAGGTTAGGTTAGGTTAGGTTAGGTTAGGTTAGGTTAGGTTAGGTTAGGTTAGGTTAGGTTAGGTTAGGTTAGGTTAGGTTAGGTTAGGTTAGGTTAGGTTAGGTTAGGTTAGGTTAGGTTAGGTTAGGTTAGGTTAGGTTAGGTTAGGTTAGGTTAGGTTAGGTTAGGTTAGGTTAGGTTAGGTTAGGTTAGGTTAGGTTAGGTTAGGTTAGGTTAGGTTAGGTTAGGTTAGGTTAGGTTAGGTTAGGTTAGGTTAGGTTAGGTTAGGTTAGGTTAGGTTAGGTTAGGTTAGGTTAGGTTAGGTTAGGTTAGGTTAGGTTAGGTTAGGTTAGGTTAGGTTAGGTTAGGTTAGGTTAGGTTAGGTTAGGTTAGGTTAGGTTAGGTTAGGTTAGGTTAGGTTAGGTTAGGTTAGGTTAGGTTAGGTTAGGTTAGGTTAGGTTAGGTTAGGTTAGGTTAGGTTAGGTTAGGTTAGGTTAGGTTAGGTTAGGTTAGGTTAGGTTAGGTTAGGTTAGGTTAGGTTAGGTTAGGTTAGGTTAGGTTAGGTTAGGTTAGGTTAGGTTAGGTTAGGTTAGGTTAGGTTAGGTTAGGTTAGGTTAGGTTAGGTTAGGTTAGGTTAGGTTAGGTTAGGTTAGGTTAGGTTAGGTTAGGTTAGGTTAGGTTAGGTTAGGTTAGGTTAGGTTAGGTTAGGTTAGGTTAGGTTAGGTTAGGTTAGGTTAGGTTAGGTTAGGTTAGGTTAGGTTAGGTTAGGTTAGGTTAGGTTAGGTTAGGTTAGGTTAGGTTAGGTTAGGTTAGGTTAGGTTAGGTTAGGTTAGGTTAGGTTAGGTTAGGTTAGGTTAGGTTAGGTTAGGTTAGGTTAGGTTAGGTTAGGTTAGGTTAGGTTAGGTTAGGTTAGGTTAGGTTAGGTTAGGTTAGGTTAGGTTAGGTTAGGTTAGGTTAGGTTAGGTTAGGTTAGGTTAGGTTAGGTTAGGTTAGGTTAGGTTAGGTTAGGTTAGGTTAGGTTAGGTTAGGTTAGGTTAGGTTAGGTTAGGTTAGGTTAGGTTAGGTTAGGTTAGGTTAGGTTAGGTTAGGTTAGGTTAGGTTAGGTTAGGTTAGGTTAGGTTAGGTTAGGTTAGGTTAGGTTAGGTTAGGTTAGGTTAGGTTAGGTTAGGTTAGGTTAGGTTAGGTTAGGTTAGGTTAGGTTAGGTTAGGTTAGGTTAGGTTAGGTTAGGTTAGGTTAGGTTAGGTTAGGTTAGGTTAGGTTAGGTTAGGTTAGGTTAGGTTAGGTTAGGTTAGGTTAGGTTAGGTTAGGTTAGGTTAGGTTAGGTTAGGTTAGGTTAGGTTAGGTTAGGTTAGGTTAGGTTAGGTTAGGTTAGGTTAGGTTAGGTTAGGTTAGGTTAGGTTAGGTTATAGGGTCTATTCTCGGTCGATTTCGTTGAAATTTGGCATAGGGGCTTTTTTTTACCTGATCTATCTATGGTCTTTCGCTTTTGGTATTGAATCGCCCTGCGTCTGGTACCTCCCATACATTTTTTTTGAAAATTTGCGGTTTTTAATTTTTTATTAAAAACTTATAATAATTAGGTGTTTGGTTTCTACCCTACCCCAAAATTTCAATAATTGCGCATCGAATGACGTTTTTTACATTAAAATCGGATAATAAATAAAGATTTTAGACCCGGGTTAGATTATTTTTGCATTTTTTTTAATTTTTTTTTAGCGTCCAAAAATTTTGAAAAAAATATATAAGGTAGGCATGCCGTACCTCGTGCACCTACTACGTGGTGCCGATAGCTCGAATTTCAAGTCCATTTTTTTTTATCTCTTACCGTTTTTGAGATATTAATTTTTTAGAGATAAAAATATAGAGAAACATTGCTATTACCTTCATCAGGCGCCTCGACCGATTTTGTATGGGAAAAGCTAATTCCGACTCGAACTTGACCGAAATTCAGTTTGAGGAAAAATTCTGTATCTTCTAAACGGCTGGTCCGATTTTGATAGGACTTTCACCATTGGTCATGGGATGGAAAATGTAGTTTGACGCATCTGTCAAAACTGTCAAAATTGACAGTTTGACAGTTTTTGTCATTTTTACTGAAAATTAACTTGTTTTGTTATTGTTTGGTACTAAGTGACATAGTTTATGTACTTAGTGTTGTTTGACATATCTGTCAAATTTGACAGTTTGTCAGTTTTTGCCATTTTCAGTGAAAATTCTCATTTTGGGATATAATTTAGCACCAAGTGACATTGTTAAGTGTAGATTTATACTATCTGTCAAATCTGTCAAAATTGACATTTTGTGAAATTTTGACAGTTTTGGGTCCAAAATCGAAACGGCTGGTCCGATTTTGATAGGAACTTCAACAGTAGGCATGGGATGGAAAATGTAGTTTGACACATCTGTCAAAAATGTCAAAATTGACAGTTTGACAGTTTTTGTCATTTTTAGTGAAAATTAACATGTTTTGATAAAGTTTGGTACTAAGTGACATAGTATAGAGTTGTTTGACATATCAGTCAAATTTGACAGATTGACAGTTTTGGTCATTTTCAGTAAAAATTATCTTTTTGGGATATAATTTAGCACCGAGTGACATGGTTAATACTATCTGTCAAAATTGACAGTTTGTGACATTTTGTCTGTTTGGTTCCCAAATCGAAACGGCTTGTCCGATTTTGATAGGACCTTCAACATTAGTCATGGGATGGAAAATGGAAAATGGAAAACCTATTAGATTAGGTTAGGTTAGGTTAGGTTAGGTTAGGTTAGGTTAGGTTAGGTTAGGTTAGGTTAGGTTAGGTTAGGTTAGGTTAGGTTAGGTTAGGTTAGGTTAGGTTAGGTTAGGTTAGGTTAGGTTAGGTTAGGTTAGGTTAGGTTAGGTTAGGTTAGGTTAGGTTAGGTTAGGTTAGGTTAGGTTAGGTTAGGTTAGGTTAGGTTAGGTTAGGTTAGGTTAGGTTAGGTTAGGTTAGGTTAGGTTAGGTTAGGTTAGGTTAGGTTAGGTTAGGTTAGGTTAGGTTAGGTTAGGTTAGGTTAGGTTAGGTTAGGTTAGGTTAGGTTAGGTTAGGTTAGGTTAGGTTAGGTTAGGTTAGGTTAGGTTAGGTTAGGTTAGGTTAGGTTAGGTTAGGTTAGGTTAGGTTAGGTTAGGTTAGGTTAGGTTAGGTTAGGTTAGGTTAGGTTAGGTTAGGTTAGGTTAGGTTAGGTTAGGTTAGGTTAGGTTAGGTTAGGTTAGGTTAGGTTAGGTTAGGTTAGGTTAGGTTAGGTTAGGTTAGGTTAGGTTAGGTTAGGTTAGGTTAGGTTAGGTTAGGTTAGGTTAGGTTAGGTTAGGTTAGGTTAGGTTAGGTTAGGTTAGGTTAGGTTAGGTTAGGTTAGGTTAGGTTAGGTTAGGTTAGGTTAGGTTAGGTTAGGTTAGGTTAGGTTAGGTTAGGTTAGGTTAGGTTAGGTTAGGTTATAGGGTCTATTCTCGGTCGATTTCGTTGAAATTTGGCATAGGGGCTTTTTTTTACCTGATCTATCTATGGTCTTTCGCTTTTGGTATTGAATCGCCCTGCGTCTGGTACCTCCCATACATTTTTTTTGAAAATTTGCGGTTTTTAATTTTTTATTAAAAACTTATAATAATTAGGTGTTTGGTTTCTACCCTACCCCAAAATTTCAATAATTGCGCATCGAATGACGTTTTTTACATTAAAATCGGATAATAAATAAAGATTTTAGACCCGGGTTAGATTATTTTTGCATTTTTTTTAATTTTTTTTTAGCGTCCAAAAATTTTGAAAAAAATATATAAGGTAGGCATGCCGTACCTCGTGCACCTACTACGTGGTGCCGATGAATTTCAAGTCCATTTTTTTTTATCTCTTACCGTTTTTGAGATATTAATTTTTTAGAGATAAAAATATAGAGAAACATTGCTATTACCTTCATCAGGCGCCTCGACCGATTTTGTATGGGAAAAGCTAATTCCGACTCGAACTTGACCGAAATTCAGTTTGAGGAAAAATTCTGTATCTTCTAAACGGCTGGTCCGATTTTGATAGGACTTTCACCATTGGTCATGGGATGGAAAATGTAGTTTGACGCATCTGTCAAAACTGTCAAAATTGACAGTTTGACAGTTTTTGTCATTTTTACTGAAAATTAACTTGTTTTGTTATTGTTTGGTACTAAGTGACATAGTTTATGTACTTAGTGTTGTTTGACATATCTGTCAAATTTGACAGTTTGTCAGTTTTTGCCATTTTCAGTGAAAATTCTCATTTTGGGATATAATTTAGCACCAAGTGACATTGTTAAGTGTAGATTTATACTATCTGTCAAATCTGTCAAAATTGACATTTTGTGAAATTTTGACAGTTTTGGGTCCAAAATCGAAACGGCTGGTCCGATTTTGATAGGAACTTCAACAGTAGGCATGGGATGGAAAATGTAGTTTGACACATCTGTCAAAAATGTCAAAATTGACAGTTTGACAGTTTTTGTCATTTTTAGTGAAAATTAACATGTTTTGATAAAGTTTGGTACTAAGTGACATAGTATAGAGTTGTTTGACATATCAGTCAAATTTGACAGATTGACAGTTTTGGTCATTTTCAGTAAAAATTATCTTTTTGGGATATAATTTAGCACCGAGTGACATGGTTAATACTATCTGTCAAAATTGACAGTTTGTGACATTTTGTCTGTTTGGTTCCCAAATCGAAACGGCTTGTCCGATTTTGATAGGACCTTCAACATTAGTCATGGGATGGAAAATGGAAAATGGAAAACCTATTAGATTAGGTTAGGTTAGGTTAGGTTAGGTTAGGTTAGGTTAGGTTAGGTTAGGTTAGGTTAGGTTAGGTTAGGTTAGGTTAGGTTAGGTTAGGTTAGGTTAGGTTAGGTTAGGTTAGGTTAGGTTAGGTTAGGTTAGGTTAGGTTAGGTTAGGTTAGGTTAGGTTAGGTTAGGTTAGGTTAGGTTAGGTTAGGTTAGGTTAGGTTAGGTTAGGTTAGGTTAGGTTAGGTTAGGTTAGGTTAGGTTAGGTTAGGTTAGGTTAGGTTAGGTTAGGTTAGGTTAGGTTAGGTTAGGTTAGGTTAGGTTAGGTTAGGTTAGGTTAGGTTAGGTTAGGTTAGGTTAGGTTAGGTTAGGTTAGGTTAGGTTAGGTTAGGTTAGGTTAGGTTAGGTTAGGTTAGGTTAGGTTAGGTTAGGTTAGGTTAGGTTAGGTTAGGTTAGGTTAGGTTAGGTTAGGTTAGGTTAGGTTAGGTTAGGTTAGGTTAGGTTAGGTTAGGTTAGGTTAGGTTAGGTTAGGTTAGGTTAGGTTAGGTTAGGTTAGGTTAGGTTAGGTTAGGTTAGGTTAGGTTAGGTTAGGTTAGGTTAGGTTAGGTTAGGTTAGGTTAGGTTAGGTTAGGTTAGGTTAGGTTAGGTTAGGTTAGGTTAGGTTAGGTTAGGTTAGGTTAGGTTAGGTTAGGTTAGGTTAGGTTAGGTTAGGTTAGGTTAGGTTAGGTTAGGTTAGGTTAGGTTAGGTTAGGTTAGGTTAGGTTAGGTTAGGTTAGGTTAGGTTAGGTTAGGTTAGGTTAGGTTAGGTTAGGTTAGGTTAGGTTAGGTTAGGTTAGGTTAGGTTAGGTTAGGTTAGGTTAGGTTAGGTTAGGTTAGGTTAGGTTAGGTTAGGTTAGGTTAGGTTAGGTTAGGTTAGGTTAGGTTAGGTTAGGTTAGGTTAGGTTAGGTTAGGTTAGGTTAGGTTAGGTTAGGTTAGGTTAGGTTAGGTTAGGTTAGGTTAGGTTAGGTTAGGTTAGGTTAGGTTAGGTTAGGTTAGGTTAGGTTAGGTTAGGTTAGGTTAGGTTAGGTTAGGTTAGGTTAGGTTAGGTTAGGTTAGGTTAGGTTAGGTTAGGTTAGGTTAGGTTAGGTTAGGTTAGGTTAGGTTAGGTTAGGTTAGGTTAGGTTAGGTTAGGTTAGGTTAGGTTAGGTTAGGTTAGGTTAGGTTAGGTTAGGTTAGGTTAGGTTAGGTTAGGTTAGGTTAGGTTAGGTTAGGTTAGGTTAGGTTAGGTTAGGTTAGGTTAGGTTAGGTTAGGTTAGGTTAGGTTAGGTTAGGTTAGGTTAGGTTAGGTTAGGTTAGGTTAGGTTAGGTTAGGTTAGGTTAGGTTAGGTTAGGTTAGGTTAGGTTAGGTTAGGTTAGGTTAGGTTAGGTTAGGTTAGGTTAGGTTAGGTTAGGTTAGGTTAGGTTAGGTTAGGTTAGGTTAGGTTAGGTTAGGTTAGGTTAGGTTAGGTTAGGTTAGGTTAGGTTAGGTTAGGTTAGGTTAGGTTAGGTTAGGTTAGGTTAGGTTAGGTTAGGTTAGGTTAGGTTAGGTTAGGTTAGGTTAGGTTAGGTTAGGTTAGGTTAGGTTAGGTTAGGTTAGGTTAGGTTAGGTTAGGTTAGGTTAGGTTAGGTTAGGTTAGGTTAGGTTAGGTTAGGTTAGGTTAGGTTAGGTTAGGTTAGGTTAGGTTAGGTTAGGTTAGGTTAGGTTAGGTTAGGTTAGGTTAGGTTAGGTTAGGTTA
This sequence comes from Cydia strobilella, assembly GCF_947568885.1. Classification (NCBI taxonomy): domain Eukaryota; kingdom Metazoa; phylum Arthropoda; class Insecta; order Lepidoptera; family Tortricidae; genus Cydia; species Cydia strobilella. The sequence goes on from NC_086048.1 coordinate 20,560,610, forward strand.
GGTTAGGTTAGGTTAGGTTAGGTTAGGTTAGGTTAGGTTAGGTTAGGTTAGGTTAGGTTAGGTTAGGTTAGGTTAGGTTAGGTTAGGTTAGGTTAGGTTAGGTTAGGTTAGGTTAGGTTAGGTTAGGTTAGGTTAGGTTAGGTTAGGTTAGGTTAGGTTAGGTTAGGTTAGGTTAGGTTAGGTTAGGTTAGGTTAGGTTAGGTTAGGTTAGGTTAGGTTAGGTTAGGTTAGGTTAGGTTAGGTTAGGTTAGGTTAGGTTAGGTTAGGTTAGGTTAGGTTAGGTTAGGTTAGGTTAGGTTAGGTTAGGTTAGGTTAGGTTAGGTTAGGTTAGGTTAGGTTAGGTTAGGTTAGGTTAGGTTAGGTTAGGTTAGGTTAGGTTAGGTTAGGTTAGGTTAGGTTAGGTTAGGTTAGGTTAGGTTAGGTTAGGTTAGGTTAGGTTAGGTTAGGTTAGGTTAGGTTAGGTTAGGTTAGGTTAGGTTAGGTTAGGTTAGGTTAGGTTAGGTTAGGTTAGGTTAGGTTAGGTTAGGTTAGGTTAGGTTAGGTTAGGTTAGGTTAGGTTAGGTTAGGTTAGGTTAGGTTAGGTTAGGTTAGGTTAGGTTAGGTTAGGTTAGGTTAGGTTAGGTTAGGTTAGGTTAGGTTAGGTTAGGTTAGGTTAGGTTAGGTTAGGTTAGGTTAGGTTAGGTTAGGTTAGGTTAGGTTAGGTTAGGTTAGGTTAGGTTAGGTTAGGTTAGGTTAGGTTAGGTTAGGTTAGGTTAGGTTAGGTTAGGTTAGGTTAGGTTAGGTTAGGTTAGGTTAGGTTAGGTTAGGTTAGGTTAGGTTAGGTTAGGTTAGGTTAGGTTAGGTTAGGTTAGGTTAGGTTAGGTTAGGTTAGGTTAGGTTAGGTTAGGTTAGGTTAGGTTAGGTTAGGTTAGGTTAGGTTAGGTTAGGTTAGGTTAGGTTAGGTTAGGTTAGGTTAGGTTAGGTTAGGTTAGGTTAGGTTAGGTTAGGTTAGGTTAGGTTAGGTTAGGTTAGGTTAGGTTAGGTTAGGTTAGGTTAGGTTAGGTTAGGTTAGGTTAGGTTAGGTTAGGTTAGGTTAGGTTAGGTTAGGTTAGGTTAGGTTAGGTTAGGTTAGGTTAGGTTAGGTTAGGTTAGGTTAGGTTAGGTTAGGTTAGGTTAGGTTAGGTTAGGTTAGGTTAGGTTAGGTTAGGTTAGGTTAGGTTAGGTTAGGTTAGGTTAGGTTAGGTTAGGTTAGGTTAGGTTAGGTTAGGTTAGGTTAGGTTAGGTTAGGTTAGGTTAGGTTAGGTTAGGTTAGGTTAGGTTAGGTTAGGTTAGGTTAGGTTAGGTTAGGTTAGGTTAGGTTAGGTTAGGTTAGGTTAGGTTAGGTTAGGTTAGGTTAGGTTAGGTTAGGTTAGGTTAGGTTAGGTTAGGTTAGGTTAGGTTAGGTTAGGTTAGGTTAGGTTAGGTTAGGTTAGGTTAGGTTAGGTTAGGTTAGGTTAGGTTAGGTTAGGTTAGGTTAGGTTAGGTTAGGTTAGGTTAGGTTAGGTTAGGTTAGGTTAGGTTAGGTTAGGTTAGGTTAGGTTAGGTTAGGTTAGGTTAGGTTAGGTTAGGTTAGGTTAGGTTAGGTTAGGTTAGGTTAGGTTAGGTTAGGTTAGGTTAGGTTAGGTTAGGTTAGGTTAGGTTAGGTTAGGTTAGGTTAGGTTAGGTTAGGTTAGGTTAGGTTAGGTTAGGTTAGGTTAGGTTAGGTTAGGTTAGGTTAGGTTAGGTTAGGTTAGGTTAGGTTAGGTTAGGTTAGGTTAGGTTAGGTTAGGTTAGGTTAGGTTAGGTTAGGTTAGGTTAGGTTAGGTTAGGTTAGGTTAGGTTAGGTTAGGTTAGGTTAGGTTAGGTTAGGTTAGGTTAGGTTAGGTTAGGTTAGGTTAGGTTAGGTTAGGTTAGGTTAGGTTAGGTTAGGTTAGGTTAGGTTAGGTTAGGTTAGGTTAGGTTAGGTTAGGTTAGGTTAGGTTAGGTTAGGTTAGGTTAGGTTAGGTTAGGTTAGGTTAGGTTAGGTTAGGTTAGGTTAGGTTAGGTTAGGTTAGGTTAGGTTAGGTTAGGTTAGGTTAGGTTAGGTTAGGTTAGGTTAGGTTAGGTTAGGTTAGGTTAGGTTAGGTTAGGTTAGGTTAGGTTATAGGGTCTATTCTCGGTCGATTTCGTTGAAATTTGGCATAGGGGCTTTTTTTTACCTGATCTATCTATGGTCTTTCGCTTTTGGTATTGAATCGCCCTGCGTCTGGTACCTCCCATACATTTTTTTTGAAAATTTGCGGTTTTTAATTTTTTATTAAAAACTTATAATAATTAGGTGTTTGGTTTCTACCCTACCCCAAAATTTCAATAATTGCGCATCGAATGACGTTTTTTACATTAAAATCGGATAATAAATAAAGATTTTAGACCCGGGTTAGATTATTTTTGCATTTTTTTTAATTTTTTTTTAGCGTCCAAAAATTTTGAAAAAAATATATAAGGTAGGCATGCCGTACCTCGTGCACCTACTACGTGGTGCCGATAGCTCGAATTTCAAGTCCATTTTTTTTTATCTCTTACCGTTTTTGAGATATTAATTTTTTAGAGATAAAAATATAGAGAAACATTGCTATTACCTTCATCAGGCGCCTCGACCGATTTTGTATGGGAAAAGCTAATTCCGACTCGAACTTGACCGAAATTCAGTTTGAGGAAAAATTCTGTATCTTCTAAACGGCTGGTCCGATTTTGATAGGACTTTCACCATTGGTCATGGGATGGAAAATGTAGTTTGACGCATCTGTCAAAACTGTCAAAATTGACAGTTTGACAGTTTTTGTCATTTTTACTGAAAATTAACTTGTTTTGTTATTGTTTGGTACTAAGTGACATAGTTTATGTACTTAGTGTTGTTTGACATATCTGTCAAATTTGACAGTTTGTCAGTTTTTGCCATTTTCAGTGAAAATTCTCATTTTGGGATATAATTTAGCACCAAGTGACATTGTTAAGTGTAGATTTATACTATCTGTCAAATCTGTCAAAATTGACATTTTGTGAAATTTTGACAGTTTTGGGTCCAAAATCGAAACGGCTGGTCCGATTTTGATAGGAACTTCAACAGTAGGCATGGGATGGAAAATGTAGTTTGACACATCTGTCAAAAATGTCAAAATTGACAGTTTGACAGTTTTTGTCATTTTTAGTGAAAATTAACATGTTTTGATAAAGTTTGGTACTAAGTGACATAGTATAGAGTTGTTTGACATATCAGTCAAATTTGACAGATTGACAGTTTTGGTCATTTTCAGTAAAAATTATCTTTTTGGGATATAATTTAGCACCGAGTGACATGGTTAATACTATCTGTCAAAATTGACAGTTTGTGACATTTTGTCTGTTTGGTTCCCAAATCGAAACGGCTTGTCCGATTTTGATAGGACCTTCAACATTAGTCATGGGATGGAAAATGGAAAATGGAAAACCTATTAGATTAGGTTAGGTTAGGTTAGGTTAGGTTAGGTTAGGTTAGGTTAGGTTAGGTTAGGTTAGGTTAGGTTAGGTTAGGTTAGGTTAGGTTAGGTTAGGTTAGGTTAGGTTAGGTTAGGTTAGGTTAGGTTAGGTTAGGTTAGGTTAGGTTAGGTTAGGTTAGGTTAGGTTAGGTTAGGTTAGGTTAGGTTAGGTTAGGTTAGGTTAGGTTAGGTTAGGTTAGGTTAGGTTAGGTTAGGTTAGGTTAGGTTAGGTTAGGTTAGGTTAGGTTAGGTTAGGTTAGGTTAGGTTAGGTTAGGTTAGGTTAGGTTAGGTTAGGTTAGGTTAGGTTAGGTTAGGTTAGGTTAGGTTAGGTTAGGTTAGGTTAGGTTAGGTTAGGTTAGGTTAGGTTAGGTTAGGTTAGGTTAGGTTAGGTTAGGTTAGGTTAGGTTAGGTTAGGTTAGGTTAGGTTAGGTTAGGTTAGGTTAGGTTAGGTTAGGTTAGGTTAGGTTAGGTTAGGTTAGGTTAGGTTAGGTTAGGTTAGGTTAGGTTAGGTTAGGTTAGGTTAGGTTAGGTTAGGTTAGGTTAGGTTAGGTTAGGTTAGGTTAGGTTAGGTTAGGTTAGGTTAGGTTAGGTTAGGTTAGGTTAGGTTAGGTTAGGTTAGGTTAGGTTAGGTTAGGTTAGGTTAGGTTAGGTTAGGTTAGGTTAGGTTAGGTTAGGTTAGGTTAGGTTAGGTTAGGTTAGGTTAGGTTAGGTTAGGTTAGGTTAGGTTAGGTTAGGTTAGGTTAGGTTAGGTTAGGTTAGGTTAGGTTAGGTTAGGTTAGGTTAGGTTAGGTTAGGTTAGGTTAGGTTAGGTTAGGTTAGGTTAGGTTAGGTTAGGTTAGGTTAGGTTAGGTTAGGTTAGGTTAGGTTAGGTTAGGTTAGGTTAGGTTAGGTTAGGTTAGGTTAGGTTAGGTTAGGTTAGGTTAGGTTAGGTTAGGTTAGGTTAGGTTAGGTTAGGTTAGGTTAGGTTAGGTTAGGTTAGGTTAGGTTAGGTTAGGTTAGGTTAGGTTAGGTTAGGTTAGGTTAGGTTAGGTTAGGTTAGGTTAGGTTAGGTTAGGTTAGGTTAGGTTAGGTTAGGTTAGGTTAGGTTAGGTTAGGTTAGGTTAGGTTAGGTTAGGTTAGGTTAGGTTAGGTTAGGTTAGGTTAGGTTAGGTTAGGTTAGGTTAGGTTAGGTTAGGTTAGGTTAGGTTAGGTTAGGTTAGGTTAGGTTAGGTTAGGTTAGGTTAGGTTAGGTTAGGTTAGGTTAGGTTAGGTTAGGTTAGGTTAGGTTAGGTTAGGTTAGGTTAGGTTAGGTTAGGTTAGGTTAGGTTAGGTTAGGTTAGGTTAGGTTAGGTTAGGTTAGGTTAGGTTAGGTTAGGTTAGGTTAGGTTAGGTTAGGTTAGGTTAGGTTAGGTTAGGTTAGGTTAGGTTAGGTTAGGTTAGGTTAGGTTAGGTTAGGTTAGGTTAGGTTAGGTTAGGTTAGGTTAGGTTAGGTTAGGTTAGGTTAGGTTAGGTTAGGTTAGGTTAGGTTAGGTTAGGTTAGGTTAGGTTAGGTTAGGTTAGGTTAGGTTAGGTTAGGTTAGGTTAGGTTAGGTTAGGTTAGGTTAGGTTAGGTTAGGTTAGGTTAGGTTAGGTTAGGTTAGGTTAGGTTAGGTTAGGTTAGGTTAGGTTAGGTTAGGTTAGGTTAGGTTAGGTTAGGTTAGGTTAGGTTAGGTTAGGTTAGGTTAGGTTAGGTTAGGTTAGGTTAGGTTAGGTTAGGTTAGGTTAGGTTAGGTTAGGTTAGGTTAGGTTAGGTTAGGTTAGGTTAGGTTAGGTTAGGTTAGGTTAGGTTAGGTTAGGTTAGGTTAGGTTAGGTTAGGTTAGGTTAGGTTAGGTTAGGTTAGGTTAGGTTAGGTTAGGTTAGGTTAGGTTAGGTTAGGTTAGGTTAGGTTAGGTTAGGTTAGGTTAGGTTAGGTTAGGTTAGGTTAGGTTAGGTTAGGTTAGGTTAGGTTAGGTTAGGTTAGGTTAGGTTAGGTTAGGTTAGGTTAGGTTAGGTTAGGTTAGGTTAGGTTAGGTTAGGTTAGGTTAGGTTAGGTTAGGTTAGGTTAGGTTAGGTTAGGTTAGGTTAGGTTAGGTTAGGTTAGGTTAGGTTAGGTTAGGTTAGGTTAGGTTAGGTTAGGTTAGGTTAGGTTAGGTTAGGTTAGGTTAGGTTAGGTTAGGTTAGGTTAGGTTAGGTTAGGTTAGGTTAGGTTAGGTTAGGTTAGGTTAGGTTAGGTTAGGTTAGGTTAGGTTAGGTTAGGTTAGGTTAGGTTAGGTTAGGTTAGGTTAGGTTAGGTTAGGTTAGGTTAGGTTAGGTTAGGTTAGGTTAGGTTAGGTTAGGTTAGGTTAGGTTAGGTTAGGTTAGGTTAGGTTAGGTTAGGTTAGGTTAGGTTAGGTTAGGTTAGGTTAGGTTAGGTTAGGTTAGGTTAGGTTAGGTTAGGTTAGGTTAGGTTAGGTTAGGTTAGGTTAGGTTAGGTTAGGTTAGGTTAGGTTAGGTTAGGTTAGGTTAGGTTAGGTTAGGTTAGGTTAGGTTAGGTTAGGT